>NC_081186.1:66611261-66935719 GCF_029867415.1 Vicia villosa | reverse complement strand
AGTGTTCCTCCAGAACTCGCACTCGAAATTACTTAAAACACCAAGACCCAAAATCTCTCTTGAAATTACAATTACTTGCTTCAACTACAAACAGTTCATACCAAAATTCTCATCTATTTGGTCTAACGGAAAACAAACTAAATAAATTCCAAAATCTCTACCAAAGATGCTCAATGGATAATTCAAACATGCAAAAAAAGGTAGAAACAAAATCACACCAGTTGTAACAATAGCCATACTTCTACGTATAAAAGGTAAAACAAGATCCAATCTCATAGCGCAATCCAAAGAAATGAAAGAATGCGTTGCACCATTATCAATAATAAAGCACGTACCTCAAATTAGTTTATCCTTAGCAGTGGTCTCAACACCAGACAATGCAAACGCTTTTCCTTTCGCTTGCTCTTTCTTTGGCTTATCACATTTGGTATTAATGTGACCTTACTCACCACAATTGTAACAAATCGCACTCGAACCAATTCTACACTTGTGTACTTTGTGACCAATCTTGTTACACTTGAAACATGTCATAGAGTCCTTACCACAATCAACAGCATGATGACGTTCAACACCACACCTAAAACACTTAAGTGGAGTATAAGTCCCTCCCCCACTTAGCTTCTTTCCAAAGCTAGATTGTTTCCTCTTGTCATCATGTGGTTTCTCACGGAATTGTCCTCCTTCTCGTTTCAACTTTAGAAATCTTACATCTCTCTTTCCACGCACATCTTCTGGAAAATAGTTTTCCAAAAATGCATCACGGAAAAGAGTCCAAGTAACTTCAATGCCTTCCTCATCAAATCTCCGCACAGTATTACTCCACCAATTCTCAGCTCCTTCCGTCAGTATATGAGTACCAAACCGTACCTTATGTACATCAGTATAATTCATGACTTGAAAGATCTTCTCAATTTCTCTCATCCATGCTTGTGCTTTGTTCGGTCCATACTCTCCTTCAAAGATCGGCGGATTGCACCTTAGTAAGTCTCCAAAAGCACGGAACTCATCCTTTCCTCCATTACCATCACTCTCGTGTTGCGCCTGTCCAATCGCACCAGCCCACCTCGTTCTTGCCTCGACATTAATGTCGCCATTCCTTCCTGCAACCATCGTCCTAAGACATCCAACAACCAAAACAAACAAAATAGTATTGATCGTGTAAGATACACAAATCTAATACAACGGGAATAAGGACATTAACGACTTTGACCAACTGGTCGACCATGCTCTGATACCACTAATGTAACACCCTTTTATACCCCAAAATAAATAAGCATATAATCAGAGAATAAGCATGCATATAATTGAAAAGGGTGTCACATCGACGTTTTCAAAAACTAAAAGCTTTTAAAAACCGACAGCATTTATCCACAATACACAACACACCTGGTCATTTCAGATAACACCTAACATTTAATCATAATTCATCCAGAATATGCATTCACAGCGGAAAATACAAAAATACTCATGTATTCCATTAAATGATTCATGTCCCATACCATGATCATAACTCAATAACACTCTCAATATAAAATAAACCATAATCAGAATATTTGGCTTAAAACCTCTCAAACAACAAGTAGCCAAATAAACAGGTTCACAAGTTGTAACATAATACATAACCAAATAGAAACATGAGTTCAACACGCCTAGTCTACCCAGTGTTACATGACCAGAGCATTGACTCGCTACTTAATCAAACAACAAACTCAGAAGCTCCTCGGCTAAATCCTCGGACAAGCTACTACTCGTCGAAACCTGCACGATGTCACGATGAACATCATTCAAACAGAAGGGTGAGAATTCAAATTATTATAGATAAACATAATAATGGGAAATGCAAAACACAACAAGAATACATTTCACAATTCATCACTCTTCTTAAAACATACATTCATACACCATATATCAATTATCACACAAAAACAATCACATCGATACAAAAACAATCACATAGCACACAATGTGACTCGAATGTAATAAATGTGACTCAATGCATGTGGTACCATGTGAACCCAAAGTTTCACCGCTTTCCGATTCAATATCTAGAATCCAAGCCACGCTTCCGATCCGGACAAGACCAAAGCCACCATTGTGAACCCAAGTTTCACCGCTTTCGATTCTACCTCTAGAATCCAAGCCAACATGTGAACCCAAAGTTTCACCACCTCTATTTCCGATCGAGGATCAAGGTCAACCATGTGAACCCAAAGTTTCACCGCTTCTATTTCAAAGCCACCATGTATGCATGTGCAACAAGACTTACAATATATATATGCAATTAAGATTATCACAAAATCTTAACATACCTCATACCACAATAATTCGCACAATTCGAATTATCCACCAAACGTTGTACAACATGCATATATCATCAACAAAGCATTCACATAGCATTATCTTTCTCAACAATTCTCCAAAAACAACATATACATTTGCTAAATCTAAGCATCATGTATACATACAATTACCAAAACATATGCAATTAAGAATTATCCATATAATCTTAACATCTAAGCATATTACCAAAATTCAACTAATTGAATTATTCCACCATCGTACAAAACACATTTATCATACGACAATTACAACAATGCATAACAATTAGCATTCATCGTTTCCAAATATCACAATTATCACATGGTACGAAATACCAATACATGTTATTCACAATTAACACTAATCCATGACATACACTATCACATAATGATTAAGTCATCAAGTAATCATTCTCCACAATTGCAATTAAATAGCATACACTCACTAACACACCTCATGAATATCATACCACGTAACATATCAACAAATGTTATTCATAATTCATCGATTCATAACTCACATATACATAATTACATGTTATTCACACAACAACATCATAATTAATTCAATAAGTGCCAACCAATTCTATCCTATCACATAGATAATAACGTTGGTTTTCTAATGCTTCAAAAGGCGCATAAAAAGAAGTTACGGATCAAAAGATATGACATGACACGGTTAATTCAACTTCTTAAATAAAGCATATTATTGTTAATTCATCACAAGGCATCATCATTGGCTCATACAATTCGAATACATACAACTAATTGCATGTAACATATAACATCATTATCAATTCATACCGATCAAACACATACAATAAAAAATATAAGTTATATTAAATTATTATCTAATGGTTTTCAATCCAATTTAATAATATAGGAATTTATTTTAGCTTTCCAACGGTCCAAACGGCGCATCAAACGGACACCAGAGTCAAAAGTTATTGAATTTATAAGTTTTTCAAAATGCTGTCAAAACCAGAAAATTTGCTGTTACGGAAATACTGTTAAAAACCAGAAAACTGCTGTTGCTAAAATACTGTATGCTGTTGTGAAAATACTGTATGCTGTTGCGAAAATACTGTATGCTGTTGCGAAAATGCTGTTTGCTGTTGCAAAAATACTGCAGTCTAGCCCAAATTTTTCACCATAAAACCATGTTAATCCATCATTTTTCATGAAATAAATAGTTATGTCACGTATATACATTATATAGCAACTATTAGGATTATAAAAACAAGATTCTAAGCTCCATTAATTTTCACCAAAATTCCAAATCAACCATTTTCAAGTGAAACTTAAACATACATATATGCACTAAATCATGTTCTATACACATACCCATTCATGGAATTCAATATAGAAACATCATAGCATATATAAATCATCAATTTCATGGATTGAAACATAGATTCATGTTAGGGTTTTCAAGAATATAACAAATCCCCAAATCCTAACTTCATGATATCTAACCCATTCCAAATCATGCATTTTCTAACTCAATCATCATTACCCACTTATATCTACTTATAATAACTTGGATTCACACCCTTACCTTTTGATTTTAATCCACCATCTTCAAGAATCTACAATCCTCTCTTCTTTCTCTTTTATGCTCTCTTCTTCTCTCCCTTCTATTTTCTTCAAAATCAACAAATGAAAATGATACTCCTTACTCTCATTAACCCTTACTACTTATTTGTCATAATGGGCTTAATACTTCTAACTCTAGTAAATAGGCCCAATAGACATAATCTATTAATATCTCTACTAACCCAATAACTAACTAAATACCAATACACACATAGTAAATAAATTTAATTAATTATTATATCTCATAACAATTAAGTAAATAATTAACACACCAAATAATTAAATAAATAATTAACAAACCAAATAATTAAATAAATAATTAACACACAAAATAAAATAAAATAATATAATAAAATAAATACGGATAAAATCTTCTAATAACTCAATTTCTTATATTTCCGGTCTAATCTTAATTACTCGGAAAATTCCCAAAACGCTAAATATTAACTCATTAATATTTCTAATACTAAAAATATTAAAATTTTCGATTAAATATTGATCCGCTATCCCGAACTAATACCGACTAAATCGTCCCAAAACGCAAAATTTCAATAAACATCACAAATGACTAAATTAAGCAAATAATTGCTAAAAAAATGCAAATAATATAATTACTAATATAATTAATAAAAATATTAATAAAAATCAGGATGTTACACCTGGCATATCTTCATAGGACCAGGCGAATATCTCGACGTAGTCTCGCAGCATTTGAATCAGTCTTTGCTTGATGCTGTGTTCTAAATCAGCCCCTATTTTGACTTCTTTCTTTTTCTCGTTGCTGCCCAAGTTGATGACCTCAATTGGCTCCTCGTGAGGCTGTATGGCCTTGTCTTCTTGTTCTAGCAGCCTTGCAAGTTCTCTTGGTACTTCACAATCTTCCTCACTTTCGTCCTCAATTTGGTAGATCGGATTTTCAAAGTCATGACGGGCAATAGCAGAATCGTTATTGACTGGATCCAAAGTGTATGTGAATCTGCATTTTATTTATGTGAGTGTGTGTGAAAAAAAACATAGCTATTTGAAAGCAAAGAAAGAAAGAAAAAGGATCACAAAATTTAAATATGCAAGCGTCCCATGATTTTATTGAATGCACATGATCATGATATGATAAGCCCTTATAAAAGGACCGGTGCGCTTCGGGCAAGGCACACGGCTTTCAAGCTCATGGTTCGATAGTTCAGGAACCATTTTTATCTTTGCACAATATACACAAAGAACACAGGAAATGGCATTTACTCCTGGTCAAAGGAGATCACATCCTCAGCTTTCCAGTTGTTCAATCCATTGTTGTGAGCAGGGAGTATCCAGCTGTTCCATTTGCAGTTGTCTTCTTCATCTTCCACAACATTGATTTCATTAGTGGGAAAATGAGCCGGTGATCTTTCGGGATAAGCGATATACTCTGCTGGATACGAGAGCCCAGGCTGAGATATCTCTGTTGGCTGAGCAAGATGCTCGATAAGGCCGTCCCATGCAGTCAGGATGATGTTTTGAATAGAGACTTGTGCATCCTGGTGAGGAGTGTATTCTGACAGAAAGCAACCCTCGTTATTTGGTATTTCCCTGGCTTCTTCAAGAGTGAAATTGTCATCGTAATGTTCATCCCATCCAATTGGGCCAATGTCCTTCATAGCAATTTGTGAGCTCGGAGGAGCGGAATATTTCACCATATAGTCATATTTGCCACTGGGTTCTCCTAGCGTATCCCATACTTCTTTGGGTGGATTTTGATATTGCTCAGCGACGGGACTTGTGAAACTTTTGTCATTTCCAAATTGCTCGCCCCATCCAGTCGGGGTAATGTCTTCCATAGCAATATAAGAATTCTGAGGTGCGGTATACTGATAATTATACCCGCCACTTGGTTCTCCCACAGCATCCCACATTCCCATGGAAATGGGGGGAATTTCATCTGGATATGGCTGAATGATATGGTTCAAGAACACTCCTTCATCTTCAATGGCGTTTACTTCTTGGCTGACGAAGTGTGACATTAAACCTCCAAAACGAGGACTTTGATCATTCTTTTGATTTCCACTATCATAGCCCAGGCCTAGCTTGTCGGACTTGTAGGGTATATCAGGAAGCTGTCCCCATACTGTGCAATCACCTTGTTCAATCACAGCTTTGGCATCTTTGAGAGAAGCCATAGTTGTAGTTGGAGTAGCAGGAATATGCTTGGTGGTAGAGACATCTAGAGAGACTACCTCAAAAGATTGGCAGGGAGTTTCGATGAATTCGTCCTCCAACTCAACATATTTGGAATTGCTTAGGTGACTAACCACATATTCCTCTTCGCCATAGACTGTGACAATCTTTCCTTTTACTGGATATTTTAACTTCTGATGCAGGGTAGAAGTTACAGCGTTTGCCCCATGTATCCAAGGGCGTCCAAGTAAACAGGAATAGGCTGGGTGAATTTCCATTACGTAAAAGATAGAATCAAAGATCTGAGAACCCATTCTGATTGGGAGATTCACTTTTCCGTATACCGTTCTTGTTGACCCGTCAAAGGCTCTTACCACAACATCACTTGGTTGTAACACAATTCCTTCGAAGTCAAGCTTTTCTAGTACTGTTTTCGGTAACACGTTCAAAGAAGAACCGTTATCTACTAGCACATGAGATAGAGTGGTGCCATTACATTCAATGGAGATATGTAGGGCTTTGTTGTGATTTTTTCCAGCAGGGGTTAGATCCACATCAGAGAAACCGAGGCCATTGTTCACGGTTAAATTGGCAACACAATTCTTAAATTGGCCGACTGAGATCTCTTGAGGCACATGCGCAGCTTTCAGGAACTTCATCAGAGCTTTGGCATGAGCTTCTGAATATTTTAGCAGAGATAGCATTGAGATTTTTGAAGCGGTGTGCCCTAGTTGCTCAACAATATTGTAATCACTCTTGCAGATGATTTTCAATATTTCCTCCATTTCTTGCTTTGATGGATCCTCAGCATAGATCTCCACCGGGGTTTGAACTTGTTCAACTTGTGGCTCTTTGCCTCGAGCGCTGTCATCTTGATTAGGAACTGGGACTCGGACTGGACCAGCAGCAACATTTGGAGAAATTTCTGGTGAAAAGATTCTTCCACTTCTCGTGATCTTGCTGGTACCCACAATATTATCCACAGTTGGAGTAGTTCACTTTGCGGCCTCTTCAGTCGAGGTACCCTGCTTAACTCCATGAACATAAACATTAGTGTCGTAACCCCATGGGACAGCTTTGTCTGAGAAGTATGGAAATGGAGTTGGGCTAGTAATGACTACTGATGCCACTTTGAGTGTAGCAGAAATTTTGAACGGAGCCTTGGCAGAGATTTTGAATGGTAAACTGGAGATCAATGAGACATCCTCTATTCTTATCCCGTTTGAAAAGACTTCGCATAACACGTCCATAGAAGGGAGCCTCTCAAACATAATGATACGGCGATCCATCCACTTTTGAATTCCCATTCTCAGATTTTCACAACCATTGGGCAGGTATGAGCAATAAAAGCAATCGGGGTCACATCCTGGAAAGTAACCAGCTTGGATTAGCTTTCCTTTGACTTCGCAGAGTGGAGTTGATAATTCGTTCACATCATAGATGTAAACAGTGTCCAGGATAGCGTTAACAGTTTTGTCATGCTTTGGCATAGGTGCGGTGATAACATTTGGAGTTTCTGGAGGATCGAACTCAATTTCCTCAGCATCTATCATATCTTGTATTTTATTTTTCAGGGCCCAGCAGTGATCTGCGTCATGTCCTGGACAGTTTGAGTGATAGGCACATGTTGCATCAGGGCTATAACTCGGAGAGGAAGTGTTGACATTCTTTGGAGGACCTTTTAATGTGATCAGATCTGCTTTTAGCAAATGCTGCAATGCCTGAGAGATTGGCATGTTGATTCTGGTGAAATTTCTTCTTGGTGCATCTGATCGACGCGTATATTTTGGCTGTTGATCTTTTTGAGGCGCAGATGTGGAGATCAGAACTGCCCCTACAGATTGATGCTGCTCGTTTTTGCGACCTTTCTGAATTTGCATTGTATTGACCTCATTTCTCCCGCTGATGGGCCTTTTTGTAGTACCAGAGGAGGAGCCTATTTGAATTTTTCCATTTTGAATGCCACTTTCGACACGTTCTCCGGTCAATATCAGGTCAGTGAAACCTGATGATGAGCTTCCCATCAAATGACTATAGAAAGGGCCAGTTAAAGTGCCCATGAACATGTCGACTAGCTCGCGATCAGATAAGGGTGGTTGAACCCTTCCAGCCATATCTCTCCACTTTTGTGCATATCCTTTGAAACTTTCTTTTGGTGCCATGGACATGCCCCTTAGTTGAGTACGGGTTGGTGCAAGATCAGCATTGTATTGGTACTGTTTGTAAAAAGCAGCAGCTAATTCTTCCCAAGTATGAACCTTGGTATTTTCCAGCTGGTAGTACCACTCGAGTTGTGTACCCGACAGACTTTCTTGGAAGAAGTGAATCCACAATTTGTTATCTTTTGTATGAGGTTGTATCTTCCTCACATAGGATCTCAGATGTAGTTTTGGGCAAGAAACTCCATCATATTTTGCAAAGACGGGAACTTTGAATTTTGGAGGGATAACAACATCCGAGATGAGTCCCAGATCATTGAAATCTAAGCCAGGTATTTTTTGTATCTCCATAGCTTTCATACGTTCTTCCAGCTGTTGGTACTTGTCATCATCCGGTTCGTCCCCAGAATGATCATCTTCTTCATTGGAAGAGAGAGAGGGTTTAGCAGAACCCTGGTTGCTGTGATTGTCTCCTTGTTCATCATCACCGACTGTTTCAGGGATCGGTGGCTTTTTGAACTTTTTGACTGGGATTTTGATCTTCCTTTTCAGGTGACTCAAGCCTACAGATCCTTTGGGCTTCTTTTTCTTCTTGATTATTAGGGCTTTCAGTTCTTGTTGCCCCTTTTCCAGTTCCAGAATTGCCACTTGAACTTGGGCATTATGTGCTTCGAGATTCTTGATGCTTGTCTCAGATTCCATCTCTTCTGACTGAAATAAACAGCGAGGAGATGAGAAATCCGTCATGTGAACCTGTTATGCAATGTGTATGAATGGATGCAATGTATATGAATGAAATGTATATGCAATGTATATGAATGAAATGTATATGCAATGTATATGAATGAAATGTGTGTGCAATGTTTTCAAGGATCTTAGAGTTTAGATTTGTTAAAACAAAGAAGAAACAAACATTAGTTAAACAATTTATTTCTTTTTTTTCTTTTTTTTTTCTTTGCCTCATTTGGGCTTACAAAACAAAAATAAAGGAAATAAATAATCCCTCAGGTCTCCCATGGACGCTTTCTCTTTGCCCCCAAGAATGTGTTGATCTGCTGTTCTTCTTGAAGCTGTCCGGTGAGCTCCAATATCCTTCTCTCATAGTCTTGACAGTGTGCTTTGAAGGTGTCTCTTTCCTCTTTTAGTTGAACCCAAGATTTTTGCAACTCTTCTAGGTCAGTTGGCATATCCGGGTGTAGAATAACTTGGGGTTCGTCTCCTTCGACCTCTGGCTCAATAGTCACAGGTAAAATAGCGGGATATGGCATAATGAGTTTCTGAGCATGAGTACGGACCCATCTGAGGTAAGGTTCCATAGGGATAGAATTCCATTGCCCCAAAGTTTTGCTTTCTATTCTATAGACACTGCCCCATGCATGTATGAACCTTCGTCGGTGTCTATAAGAATCATTCTCGTAATCAAACACAATGCCACGGATAATCATGTCATGAGGACCGTTGCTCCTTGCATATCCGAATTTGCGTAAAGCCAAAGAGGGATTGTAAGTGATGCCCCCTTTGATGCCAAGGAGTGGCACATTAGGGTAGTCTCCACAATGATCAATGATAGTAATGTCTCTTTGAAAGAATTTGTTCCACCGGATATCTGAATGAGACAAAGACATAATCCTGCGAGACCATTGCATTCTTTGTTCATTTCTCAACACTGATCGGGGAAGATGAAATGTAAACCACCTAGCCAGTAGTGGTATACAGCACATAAGAGTTCCTCGTTTCTTCATGGTACGAGTGTGTAGAGAATGTAGAATGTCTCCCAGCAATGTTGGTACCGGGTTACGGGTTAGGAAAAGGTGGATGATGTGTACACTTATGAACTGGTCGGGATTAGGGAATAAAACCAAACCATATATCAAAAGGGCCATAACCTCCTCAAAAGCTGGATAACTTTTGTTTTCTAGCAGTAATCGAGCCTTTTCCAATAAGAACTTAGCAAGCAAACCCTTAACTCCACTCTTTGTTTCCCAATTGGACTCGATTTCTGATTTTCGCAAATGTAAAGCAGCAGCAATGACTTCAGGTTTTGGAATCCTTTCTAAACCAGTGAAAGGTAATTGATCTCGAACAGATAATCCAATTGGTTCAGAGAACTCTTCCAAAGTGGGTACCAACTGGTAATCAGGAAAGGTAAAGCAATGATGTTCAGGGTCAAAGAACTGGAACATGACCCGTATCATGTCTTCTTCAAATTTTGAGGTAACCAAATGGAGTAGGTGACCATGCCTTTCGGTGAATTGAAAATTCCTGGGGAATTCTGATACTAAGTCTTTTAGTTCAGATGGTACCGTTGAGATGTTGATTCGGATGTAATCTCTGGTGGCGGGAGCCATTACCTGTAAATAAACAAAGGTAAACTCTTTGATCCTTGAAGTGTTTAGTGTGAAAATGATATGCTTATGATGCTTATGATGTCAAACATGTGGCACACACAAACAAATCAAATAATAGCCTTAGGTTTAAAGGCTTGCATGAAGCTGATAGGTGATACCCTCCCCACTGAAGTTGAGTTGGTTAAAACCTGTCCTAGAATAGTATTCGGGTTCTATGATCCTTGGAGGTAACATCTCAATACGGCGCTCGGACGGCCGATTAAAATATTCCTCGAGGATAACTAAATTCGATCAATTTCAAAGCTAGCCACTTAATAGGCCACAAGTCAAGTTCAACTAAAAAGGTTCTAAGACAAATTAGTGTTTAATGACATTTCGGAAGCCTAATATACTCCTTGATCGTTTTCAAGGGACATCAGTATAAACCAAAGTATCGCACTAACGATGACTACCAGATCAACCGTATCGGTACATGCCGTACAGTTTCCTTGGTCTATTGTCATATACTTAAGGTATCTCGAGATTTGGGTTAGAATCTTTCACACAAGCAAAATACCCGAACAAACCTTTGAAAAATAGAGCAATCAAGTCAATCAATTGAAAACATCGAAGTGATCTATTCTCTAAAGGTAACCCCTTTTGAAAACATTTTGTTTTTTGAAAGTAATTCCCCAGCAGAGTCGCCAGTTCTGTGGACCTCCGTTTTCGGCCATACCTCTCGCGGAGAGATACGTGAACTGACTCTTTTTATTGTTTCTGCTTTCGCATTTTGAAAATTCAGAGAGTCGCCACCGACCTTTTATTTTATCCAATTAAGGAAAGGTTTATAAAAGAAACAGAAAAAATACCTTTAAGAAATTCTGGGTAAGGGGGTAGGTTATACAAAGGGAAGGTGTTAGCACCCTTTGTATCCATGGTTATCCATGGGCTCTTTAGTTTGCTTAGCTCACTTGTTTTCGATCACTTAAAATGCTCATATGTGGTTTCAAATACCTTTGTAAATTGAATTTGTAATGATCCTTGTGCGGATGTATACAAAGTGTTTTTTATCTTTCAAAAGATGTTATTTTGAAAAAAAGAACGTTAACTTCGTAATGATCCTTGTTTGGATATATACAAAGTATTGTCTTTTTGGAAAGTTTTATTTTGAAAAACAACAGTGTATGAGAATTTTGTTTGTTTTGATTTGAGCAAGCAAATTAGGAGGTCTACCCTGAGTTGTAAGGTCTTTATCCTATTTCCTTTAAAAATCTATCCTTTCACCGGATACAAACAAAAGGTTCGATTTTGTACTCGAAACAGTAGAATTTTGACTTTGATTTTGAAAAGAATGAGAAGGGATTACCTTAGGAGGTGCAAGTGTGGTTGTGTTTGAATTCAGATATTTTATCTTTTGGAGTTAGTGATCTAACGGTACAATTTTATCTTTGACATACACGCAGATTATATGTGCTGGAATTTAAAATGCGGAAATGTAAAATGTGGAAAGTAAATCTACGCTATTACATCGATTTGCAGGAAATGTAAACTACGCCTATTTACATAGATTTGACAACCTATACATTTATCTAGGAATTTAAATAGCAAGAAAATAAAGAAATGTTTTTGGATTTTTTATGATTTATTTTAATTATGATTAATGCATGATTAATTTAATTAAAATGAGGAAAAGATGGAAATAAAATTTAAACCTAAAAATTAAGTTCAAAATATGTTCAAAATGTTTGCTAATTAATTTTAAAACAAAACTAATTTTTTTTGAATTTTTGAAATTGATTTGAAATTTATTAAGTTAATTAACACATAATTATGCAAATAATTACACAAATAATTAAAACTTAAAGAGAAAATTATTCAAAATATGTACAAAATTAGCTTATAATATATAAACAATATTTAATACGAAGAACAAATTTTTTATGATTTTTTGATTGGTTAAAATAATTAAAAAAGCAAATATATAAATATAAGCTAATTAATTATGCAAAATATTGAAATTATGAAGAAAAATAAAATATTTTTATGTTAGAAAATAAAATATTATTTTAGAAACTTAAAAATATTTTTTGTGTATTTTTTTGGATTTTTGAAACTATTTTTAATTAATTTTGCAAGAAAATTAAAATAAAATAGAAAAATAAATAAGCAGTGATCAGATGTGGTGGGTTATAGAGTCTATAGCATGGACTGGCAAGGCTAGAGCGTTGGATGAGGAGATTAATGAAATCAGATGGTGGAAGGCCTGAAGGCGTGTGACACGTGATATACCTGCAGCACACTAGATTAGAAAAATTAAATTTAAAAAAACGCGCGCGTGTGAACCAATGGGGTGAGGACACGTCTTCGTCTTCAACCTCCAGACACCACTTTTAACAGCGCTTTTATGCAAAAGCGCTGTAATTGATGAACCCTAAATCTGCAAAAATAGCGAACGGGGGTAAACGTGCATAGAAATTAGGCGCGATAGGTCCATTCAATCCGTCTTGTTCCACTGAATTCAACCATGCCCTTAATTTGTTCTAATTTTGGCTCTAACTAAAAACCCTAAATTTGAACTAGAAAACCCTAAAATGGTAGATTCGTGTACAAGCATCCAAAACTCAATTAAACTTCCAGAAATGATCTACACATCAAACTAAGTTCAAATATATGTCTACATCTTGCTAAGCATGCGTGGATTACGAGATACAAGTTGATTCTAGTTCGAACCAATCGTGACCTGTAGTACTTGGTTCAGTGAGTTTCAAGACTTGGAAATGATTGGAATATGTTCAGTGATGCTTGAGGAAGATGTTTGAATGCTTAGTTTGTATTGAAAATGACTTAAACTTAAAATATGAATTTCAAGTTTCTTTGAAAAAATTAAGTGATTACAAGTGTGTTACAAGCAGAAGTTTGGCTCTAATTTCGTGCTCTTTTATTTGTGAAGTGTTATAGCCTTTATATAGGCTATGTTGTGCTTAGAATTGAAGCCAAGAAGCCTTTAGTTGCCTTTGTTGAATTCTTGATTTTTTTTATATTAAAACCTTTGAATTGTTGACCAAGTCTTGCTTCTCTTCAATGCTCTTGCCTTGTACCTCAATCTTCTGCAGAAAATTGAAGATTCTTGGATGACTCATGCTTAGAAACTAAGCTATCCATTATCCTTCCATTTTCTTTTTTCATTTAATCTTAAAATAAGATAAAATTAAGCCAAAAATGGATAAAAATGGTGTGGGCTTTGTCTTGGTCGTGGGAGGCCCATAATATCATGGCAAACATGTTTGAACCATGAAAACTTGGCCCCATTTGGAAAAAGTACATTTTTTAGCAATGTTTGTTTTATGCATTTTCCCAAAATTTAGCCAACTTCAACAAGGTGTAAATCCCTCAATTTTTGTCATATGAAGGAGATCTTGCACTTTTTGGAAACCTCAAAGAGTCCTCTAACCAATGTCTTTGGTCTCATGTCAAAATGATTTTTGATGCTCCTTGTGTGTCCTTTTGAAAAAAATGTCTTTTTGTTGACTTTGAAAATGACCTGTAATGTCTTTGTTCATATTTTTCAAATGGTGAATGTAATGACCATGGGATCAATTGCATTTTAAAGATAATTGAATTTCCTTCAAAATGAGCTTTGGTTTGAATTTTTTGGATGAAGGATGAGAGAGTTATGACCAGTCAAAGTTCAGTTGACTTTTTAGGAGAAAACCCTAATTTTGAATCTTAGGGTTTTGGCGATTTTTGATCTTTCCTTGATGAATTATGATCATCCAATGATCAAATGATGAATCCTTTGACAAAATATGGATGTTGACAAAAAATTTCATTTTTGACTGTCTGTTGACTTTTTGGTCAAACGGGTCGTCTGTTGACTATTTGAGCTGCTGACGGTGCGTCTGAGTGAATTGAAGTCTGAAAATTTGTGTGATGGTACTTTGAGATATATGGATGTCCATGAAATCCATTTGAGGTCTCAAAAACTTGTTTCTCCTATAAAAACAAGAAAACCCTAGTCAGAGACTGTTTGTGTAGGAGACAGTTAAGCGTACCTGATTTTTGTGCAGTGTTGAGTCTCTGCTAATCATGTGATATTCAGAAGACTTATAGGACAAAAATCTTGGAATTTTGAATTGTAAAAGATTGATTTGATTGATGGTACAAAACATTGAGAATTGTACTGCCAGCAGTTTGACTGTCAACTGACTGTTCAGGTATTAATGTAGCAGTCAGAGTGAAAAATCAACAGTCAAAGTTAATTTTCTTTTTGTTGTTTTTTGTTTTATGTGAAAAATTAAAGTTTATTTACATGACTTGTTAAAAACACAGACATAATAAATAACTAATATTTACTGTACGCGAGCAAAATTACCGATAATAACCCTGAAAATCATTTAATGCACAGAAAAATGAATATTTGACTGGCAAAAAACACACAAAATATTATCTGAATAATTAAGCAACATTATGACAAATAGTACAACATTTAATACTGACAGTACAAATATTACATACTATATTGAACAGTACGACGAATAAACGGTACATTTAAGAAATAAGAAATACGGCAAATTTTAAGAATGACGATTAATAACCCATGCTACAAATAATAACATGTAGATGATTGGGAGTGCAAGCATCCCAGGTCCACAGTGTTCCGGGCTATATAGACAGAAAAAAAGACATGATCACCGTAGCAATGGTGATGACCATAAGAAAACACGTTTCCCACCACTTCGCCATTTTGTCGGGGAAGAAGAAAGGATGGATATGAAGTAGAAATTTGAGAGATGAGTTAGAATTTGATGTGAGATTTTTATGGAAAAATGAGAGGTATTTATAGAATGGAAAGAAGGATAAAGACGTTGGGGAATGAAGTGATTCTGTACAAAAGGAAAATTTGAGTGGAAGTAAGATTTGAAAGAAAGTGTATGATAGTGTTGGGAAAAAGAGAGATGTATAGAATAAAGTTAGGATTTGATTTTTTGAAAAAGAGATTTGAAAAGATTTTGAAAATAATGGAATATGGTACAAAAATCAATGGGAAACAAAAGATAATAATAATCTACTTGTTACCAGTACAGTCTGAGTTTCCTGATTCTGCGCCTGCAAAAGATTTAACTCTGTACCAATTGTGTCAGTACTATTTATCTGTAAATAAATAAATAGCATGTGTGAAGTAATAAACAGTATTTGGCGTTTGCGTAAGAATAAATTCAACTGCAAGCCAAAATACTGTATAAGAAAAATTCTAAAAACTAAGTATTTCACATGTCAGGATATTTATTGAAATAAAAATCCATGATTATATGAGACTCTTAATTTTTAGATTGGAGTTTTCTTGAAAAAAGATGCGGGCAAATTTTGGAGTATAACACATAAGGATAAAAGAAATAATTTGATGAAAAACACAATTTCATTTGACATTGTGCAAAAAGAGTACAAGTATGGATCTTTAAATAAATATTTATACTACATCAAAACATAAACCATTATAAAGACACTTCTTTTTCTTCTTCTTCTCATCATATGCAACACTGATAGGAATAGTTAATATTAGGGTTAAATGACTTTTGCCCTCTGCCATATAGGCGTGTTTTGGTTTATCCCCCTTAAAAATTTTTTGGCGCATATCTTAAAAAAAAGAATATTCCATTATTAAAGCCTCTGATCCATTTTTTTTTTGGCCAAGATTCTTAGAATCTTGCCTACGTATGCAATAGGCGCTACCACTAGGCTACCTTATTCTTCATGAAAACTTCTGCTTCCACTACAACGGTCAAGGGCTACTAAAGCGCTTTTTTTGGGCTACTAAAGCACTTAAAAGCGCTGCCAAAGCCAGCGCTGCCGTAGGTAACGACAGCGCTTTTGAAAGCGCTCTCGTAGCCCCTCCTATAGCAGCACTTTTATCCAGAAAAGCGCTCTCGTATCCCCCTCTATAGTAGTGCTTTTTCCAGAAAGCGCTCTTGTACCCCCCTATAGCAGCGCTTTTTCAAGAAGCGCTTTCGTAGGTTGCGCATTTTTTTATTTTTTATGTGTTTTTTTATCTTAGGCAGCGCTTTTAGTTAGAAAGCGCTTTCGTAGGTGGGCCTTTAAGAGCTTTTTTAAAAGCGTTGTCGTTGCTAAACGCAGTATTTTAAAGTGCAACCTGTAATTTAAGCCTCCCAAATCGACCTGTAATTTATTTTCAACCTGTAATATTTTCGACCTGTAACATATTTTCAACCTGTAATATTTTCAACCATATGTAGGACAATATAATACCATTATATACCATGGATAAAATACCATTATATACCAAAATAAAATATATATACCATGGATAAAATACCATTATATACCAAAATAAAATATATATACCATGGATAAAATACCATTATATACCAAAATAAAAGATATACACCATTAATATAAGCCCGAAATTTGTGTCCTCTGCATAATCACATGTTTACTAACAGATACATATATAACTAAATCATCAACATAATATAAGCCCGAAATTCTCAAAATCCGCCGAGCGGACGGTCCTGGTCCTGCAAAGTATGAACAGAACAATACGGTCAATTAAAACAGTCCCCACAGAGTTTCAAAACAGTCCCCACAACACACAGTAATAAGTTAACAATCTATACAAGTCAAATGGAAGTCAAACCATGCATGTACAAGTAAATCAGAATCGAAATCGGTGAAATCAAAATAAGCGTCAAAAAAAGAAAGTTGTCGGAATTGAACGAAATTTACATGGCTATGGTAAAACGTCCTCACGGACTCAAAAATGAAGTCGGTTTTGCAAAATTCAGACCCTAAGCCCGACTTTTGATTACGGGCAGAAGCAAAACCGATAAAAAACAGTCCCGAAATGTAAAGATAAGTGCATGAGCAACTCCGGAATCGTCAAAATAGTATAATTCATGTATAGAAGTCGACAAACGGAAACATGGTTCAAAAGTTATGTACCAAACAAAAATATGCACTAAAATTGAATGAGTATTGTAACAATCGGAATACAAATTGAAAAAACTATACAAATTGAATATATAACAATCAGTACAAATTGAATAAAGCACATTAGTCGGAATATGTATACTATTACCTTTTTCACGAACGTCTCTTTCTTTTCTTGGTAGGATTGTGTTCTACGCGTCTCTTAACAATGCGGGCGGTTGGATTGATCCAAATACCCTCATTATGATCATTTCTAGTACAAGATTCATTCTCATTTTGATAGTTTCTTGTATAATATTCAATGCCAACACCAATATCACCTTGATCTCCAATGTTTTCATCAACTATTTTGTTAGATAAAAGCACTATAGACCATTTCGTACTTGTCGGATCATTGACATAGAACACTTGTTTAGCTTGACAGGCTAGAATGAAAGGCTCATCTTTGTACCCCACCCTATTGAGATCCACTTGCAAAAATCCTGACTTATCCATTCGTATGCCATTATTAATTTCAACCCACTTGCAACCAAATATAGGAATCTGAAACTTCGCGTAATCAAACACCAAAATGCGCTTGATAACCCCAAAATATGACAAATTTGCAAATTTCGAATTTAAGTCATTCGCAATTGATATGTGCATTGCTTCAGCTACCAAGGTAACACCACTATTTTGCATAGTACTTTATCATCCTGTTCTTTGGTATAAAATGTGTATCCATTAATTGCGTATGCGCTATAATAAAACACAATTATACTTGAACCATATGCTAAACATCTCAACCTTTCTGTTACTGAAGCATGATCTGAACGATACTTTGAATAAATATGTTCCCTAAACCACGGTACGAAACTTCGACTGTGCTCTCGTACTATCCAATTCTCATTTCTATTCGGATTTAAATCTCGGAGAACAACCTTGTGCATTTCAACATACGGCTCAACCTCAATCTCATTGTGCAGAATATACAAGTGCGCTTGATCCCGCTCGACCATTGATACTGTCACAACTTTATTTCCAATTAGCCTTTTTCCTTCTTTTTTTTCAACAATATGAGATTTGGGGAGTCCAATTGATTGAACATTTGACAGAAAATCAGTACAAAACTCAACCGCTTCTTCAACAATGTATCGTTCGGCAATACAACCCTCCGGTCGACTTATGTTTTTCACGTACCCTTTTAATATTTTCATATAACGTTCAGCATGATACATCCATCTCATATAAGCTGGTCCGCACAATTGTGTCTCTTTCACAAGATGAACGACTAGATGAACCATTATGTCAAAAAACAAAGGAGGAAAATACATTTCAAGATCACATAAAGTAACAACTATCTCTTTTTGCAATAATGGTAAGATCGCGGGATCGGTCACCTTACTGCAAATTGACCTGAAGAAAAAACACAGTTTAGTTATTGCGCTTCTTACTTTTTCTGGCAGAATGGAACGTATACCTATTGATAAAAAATGTTCCATTATAACATGGCAATCATGCGTCTTCAAACTCTTTAACTTGAGGTCTTTCATGGACACAAGTCTTCTAATATCTGATGAGTGGCCTTCTGGAACTTTAACTTCACTGAGGAACTTACACAATTGATAACACGAAAATATACCATATTATTTGATTTAATTAACATAGATTATGTCCTTATTTTAATTAATTATATTATTTAATTTTAGTATTATGCTGGTATTTTTATCTTATTGCAGTTATTTAATTTATTTCGAGTTCGGATGAAAAACATAGTATATTGCAAGAAATTATCGGAAAGAAGAAGAAAAATAAAGAAGAAGAAAAATATTGAAGAAGAAAAATATTGAAGAAAATTAGAAGAAGAAAGAAAAAAATATATATTATGGTGGGGACACCCGTCCCATGTGATACAACGTGTGAAAGGAGGAATTGGTGGGGACACCCGTCCCTCACCAAGGGACACCCGTCCCAGTGAATGAAATGAAAAGAAATAAATTGGTGGGGACACCCGTCCCTCACCAAGGGACAACCGTCCCTCACCAAGGGACAACCGTCCCTCACCAAGGGACACCCGTCCCACTTGCATTTTCAGAATGTGTCAAATGTGCTCCGCTTCTTCAGCAACTTCACTTCAGCACCTCCGCTATTCGCTATTTTTCAGCACCTGACTCAGCCCACTCTCCCCTAGATTTTCTCTTCAGCAACTGCATCCTACAACTATATAAGGAGAAGAAACCATCTTGATTAGGCTCTCCGCTTTCGTCTGCCGTTTTCAAGTTCAGAGCTTTGTTCATTTTCCAGTCTTAAGTTTTCCTTTCAATTTTCCAATTCAAGCTTTTGGTTTCTACACCAAAAATCAAAAGACCCCTTAGTTTGTTTTTAAACTTCCAAAATTAGTTTTAGGTTTTACTGTTCGTGCAATTTCCCTTTTCAGCATTTGATTTTAATCCGAGAAGAAAGAAGCAAAAAGCCTACCGGTGTGTGGAGGATTTGCATCTGGTACTCAAAGCATATTTCAATCTTCAATTTAATTTCCAGGTTTTTATATTTATATGCTTTTGCCATTGATTTCCATATCTGATAACATGTTTGAGTTTATGTCTGTTTATCATTGTTATTCTGGATTTGTTATTAATATCATGTCTAGCTAAACGTATTAATACTGGTATGTAATCTTAAACGAAGGAATTCAGTAACGAATTGGCATAAATATATTTTTACAATCAAATCTGTTTTCTGGTTCGATTCTTAATTTAAATATTCTAACTGTTTATTAAGAGTGTAAAAGCAATATAGAGGTTAAAATTAATAAGAACGAGAGTTTGCAATTTTAACTAGACAGTGAGAATGAAACGTTAGTTTTGAATACAGCGAGAGCGCTTTAAGATTAACTGAATTTTATTTGTTTTCAAAAAGCATTTTTGAAGTGTTAAGTGATACAGCGAGAGCGCTCATTTAAGTTCAATTTTGTAGTCGGAGTCAATAAACACAAGAGTGTGAGATAAAGATTTTTAAATAAGTAATTTTCACTTAAAAAAGGATTTGTGACATTAGGAACAAAATGCCAATAAGTTACCGAATACCCGAAGTTAGATAATTACATACCGGTGTTTTCCCATTAATTAATTTTAGACTTTATTAAACTATTTCGCTCCCATTATTCGTTAACCGGACATCATTAGCCTTAGATTTACAGCTCAACATTAGATAATGGTAGTTTGACTTTTAGTCCTTTGGGTTCGATAATCTTTAAAGCTACGCGATACCATTGTGCACTTGCAGTCACGAATCTATTGACATACTAAGTCGCGATTAACAATGTTTTCTTCTCCTTTCTAGATAGAGTGTAAACAGCAGGTGGCAGATATGTTCGTCTTCCTTTCGTCACGGGTCCCAATTCAGTTCACATTCCCATGTTTACCATGTCCTTCCTTATGTTAAGACCATCCTTAGAATTTCCTTGTATATTGAGTAACGTACCTATAACGCTGTCAAATACATTTTTTTCAATATGCATAACATCGAGGAAATGTCTTACGTACAACGACTTCTAATATGGAAGTTCAAAAAAATTTGACTTCTTCTTCCACCCACCCTTGACAAGTGAATGTGCAAAAGGCTTGACAAACTGAGTGCTCACATCTTTCACCTTTTCAAAAATTTGATCACCTGTCAAAAAAGGCGGGGCTGTACGTTGTTCGGCCTTTCCATTGAATGCTTTTCTCCACACACGGTAGTGATGATTAGAATTTAAGAATCTACGATGTCCGAGAAAGACGTTCTTCTGACAAAGATCCAATCGTGTCGTATCGGTTTCATCTTCTCAAACAGGACACGCTTTTTGACCTTTATTGCTGTACCCGGATAGATTTCCGTATGCTGGAAAATCATTAATTGTTCCAAACAACATCGCCCTCAAGTTGAAACTTTCTTTCCTATACCCATCGTAAACCTCCACACCGTTCTCTCACAAAAACTTTAAATCTTCGATTAAGGGTGCCAAGTATATGTCTATGTCATTCCCTGGTTGTTTTGGCCCAGTAATTAGCATAGATAACATCATGTACTTACACTTCATACATAGCCACGGAGGTAGGTTATAAATCATAAGAATCACAGGCCAGGTACTATGCGAGATACTTTGAATACCATGCGGGTTCATTCCATCAGTAGGCAATGACCAGCGAAGGTTTCTTGCTTCTTTTCCAAATTCAAGATATTCACTATCAACTTTCATCCACTGTGGTGAGTCTGCCGGATGTCGCAACTTTCCATCAATAATTCTTTCATCTGCATGCCAAGTCAAGTGTCTTGAATCGGTTTCACTATGATACATGCGTCTAAATGTCGGAATTATAGGAAAATACCATAAGACCTTAGCCGGAGACAACTTTTTCTTATATCGAGGGGCACCGCATTTAGGACACTCATTCAACACTGCATACTCGTTTCGAAACAAAACGCAATCGTTTGGAAATGCATGTATCTTATCATAACTCATGCTAATAGAGGACAACATCTTTTTGGCTTCATACGTTTGATTGGGAAGAACATTATCCTCTGGTAGCATATCTTTCATAAGGGCTAATAACTCTGTGAAACTTTTATCCGACCATCCATTGTCCGCCTTTAAGTTGTACAACTTTAACACGGCAGACAATCTTGTGAATTTTGAACAACCATCATACAATGGTTTCTCTGCATTGCTTACCAACCTCTCGAACATTTTGGGACAATCCTCAAGATCTTCTTCAAGCGCTTCTGCGATCTCTTCGACTCGATGATAATCGTATGTGTCTGTGCAATCATCGTTTGAAGCATTCTTCGTATTACACTCAACATTCTCATTACTTTTCTCACCATGCAAACTCCAAACTGTATAACTTCTATCAATTCCAAACCGTAGTAAATGCGATGCCAACTGATTCCCGTCAACCTTACCCCCATAACAGCAACCCATGCAAGGACACGCCATTCGAATTGGGTCTTTGGCGTGCGCAACCGTAAACTTAACGAATTCCCATACCCCTTTCTTGTACTCTTTCGATAATCGGTTTGAATTCATCCATGTCTTATCCATGTCTTAATTAAGCTAAACAAAAACGATCAAACTTTCACTCTTCACAAGTAACCCCTATAGCGAGTTCAATTCACAAAGTTAGTAAGTTCATCACTTAACGATTAACGAAATTGACATCAAGAATATTCCACATGTCGGAATAATGAGTATTACTTAATATAATCTAAAAATCAACTATCCCCCACTTTCAGGATCGGACGCTATGCATAACTATTCGGGAATGATTACTATAATTCAAACTCTATCTACATGCCAATATGAAATATATCTTAACACACCTAGCTGAGGTATCCAATTTTTTTACTTTCATAATTAAATAAGCTGAGGTATTTAGAAACTATAGCAAAAGAATAACTAATTACCTTTAGAGAAATTCAGAAACTTCTGGAACCACACACCGTAAGCTAATATGATGTCTCTAGTGATGTTCTTTTAAAAAATCTTTAATATCCCCTAAAAAATAAAATTTAGAACAATTAGCCTTATATACATCCTGCGAATATGTATAATTGATTACGAGCCTCTTTTATACAAGAGTTGGAAAATCATAAAACAGAAATAATTAGACATAAATTAGACAGACCATATACAAATAAGAGAAATAGTGATCAGGGGAACAAAATGGGACAGCACTACAGGAACACAATGAACGACATAACATGGCTAAGAAAATGATCTGAAACTAAACTAATCATCACCCAGATGTTATAGGAAATCTAGATACATAGTACCGCAAGGTAAATCAAAGTTTAACACCTACTTAGAAACCGGGGCAGCAACTACGCATGTCAAAACATCGTCGTGAAAATGACCACAAATCATAGTCAAGTCATACAAATGGAGAAATCAAGGTGGAGCAATTATATCTCATGAGAAAACAACAATTTAGCATGTATTTTCATATCAGGGCAGCATTAATGTCTCACGAGAAAGCACACAAAAAGTTGTCGCAAAAGTGAGCAAATACGATACCATCACACTAGCATTAAAGGCTTTAGGTGTTAAAACAATGTCAATAGTAAACATAAATATGATCAAGATAAAAGCTTCATGAACATATTAATATGACAGTAGAGAAGTCAAGTATGCATTAAGTTGAAATTAAGTCACATTGTACGAGAAAAACAAAATATGGGACATCATCGAATTTACACATGTAATGCTCGAAAGGTCGAGCCAAAATCGCACAAACATGCTACAGTACTCGCCAATTATCAACACAACCACATATAAAATGGGCATCGACTAAATCGTGATTTACATTCCGAAAATGTGGAAATAACATAAACATTCATACAATTACACAATTAGGAGTAAGTTTTGAATAATTATTCCATGCTTGTAATCACCTTAACTTGTCAGTAGGCATTGTACTTTGAAATGAACATTCAAAATCAGATTTACAAACATATTGTGCACATTTGTTTTTCCTTTTACTAATATCAAAAAACTTAGGAAAATCATAGAAACAATATGGTGGATAAAAATCAGTAGCAAGGTTTGGTTTAAATCAAACTAAAACAGTGGGAAGACTTTACCTGAACACTATATTCAAGAAGATTTTGATTTTGACCAAGTAAACCCTAAAATCCCAATTCTGTGTAAGCAGAAGCACATAACGGCGTAGCAGCGGCGGCGACTAGTTGGTTTGGGAGTGAGAGTGAGACGACGACGGAGGGACGGAGGGGCTGAGACCACGACGGAGGGAGTGAGAGCGAGGAAGCAGAGAGTACGTGAGCGAGGAGGAAGAAGATGTATGGAGGGAGTTTTGTGTTTCTGAAAAAATAACGTGCACGTGCTTTAGTTTTATGAAAAATAAATTTTAAAAAGGGCTACTAGAGCGCTTTTCAAAAGCGTTTTCATACACCCCCCTTTTACCAGCACTTTAATACTAAAAGCGCTTTCGTAACACCCCCTATAAGAGCGCTTTCAAAAGCGCTTTCATAACCCTACCTATAAGAGCGCTTCATAAAAACGCTTTCATAACACACCCTATAAGAGTGCTTTTAAAAAGCGCTTTCATTACCCCCTATAAGAGCGCTTTTCTAGCGTGATTTTTAATTTTGTTTTTAGCCAAACCTACGAAAGCGCTTTTGGGCAAAAGCGCTTTCGTAGGTGTGCTGCTAAAAGCTAAATTTGGCGTAGTGTTCTCAATTGTATATGTTAAATAACTGTTAGTCATATTTGATATTTTTATTATGTTTAAACTATTTTATATTGAATAATGTATCATTATATTTAATAATAAATAATAATATCTGATTATTCAATTAATATTCTTTTATATTTATTATTTTAAAAAGTCATTTTAGTTTATTTCAAAATAATTAAAGAGTATAATTTCATTAATCGTTATATGTTAAAATGATTAAAAATATAATAAATAATACATGGATTTTAAATAATAATAAACTTAAATAAAATTAAAATGTGTTTTTAAAATAATATATAAAAATAAACTGAAATTAATTTAAATATAATCCACAGTTTATATTTGAATAAATAAACTATAGCATATATTTAAAAATAAAATGAAATTAATTTTTAAAATTTTTAATAAACTGATATATATATATATATATATATATATATATATATATATATATATATATATATACACAAATAAATTGAAATTAATTTTAAATATATAATAATAAATTGAAATTAATTTGTAACAAATAGTATATATTTGAATAAACTGAAATTAATTTTTAATATATAATAGTAAACTAAAATTATTTAGATATTCATTTTACTATATTTAAAAAATAAAACAATCTTAATTTATTAACATTTTAATATATATTTGTTATTAATATGTCAAAACAATAAAATCATTGACTAATATAACATACTGAAAATAAAAGCAATCTAAAATTATTTAGATTCTACTATCCATTTTACTATATATATTTATACAATAAAATTTAATAAACAATAAAACAATATTACTTTATTAACATTTTAACATATATTTATTATTAATATATCAAATAAAATAACAATTGATTAATATAACATATACAACTGAGAAGTAAAAGTTTCCATAAAAAACAATAGGCTAAATACCCTTTTTCGTCCCTTATCTTTAGCTCGGGGTCCAATTTCGTCCCTTAATTTTTAAAAAGTGCAAATAGATCCCTTAACTTTTCAAAACGGCGCACTTTTGTCCTTCCGTCTATTTTGTGTAAACGGCCGTTTAATTAAGCTTGCGTCGCATGATGAGTTGGATATTTATATTTCTTCATCGCCTTCAACGGACATATTTCTGTGAAAACGATTTCTGCAAAATTGAGGGCCTAGGGTTTAGTCACGAACGAATTGGGGGCTAGGGTTTAGTCACGAACGAATTTTCTTCATCTTTCTCCATGAAATCTTCTAGTGGTTCTTCATCTATGATACAAAGCTGTCATGAAAGTTTGAATTGGAAACCAGTTTGCCACTGTGGAGATAAGGAAATTCTAAGAAGGGCGACAACAGCTAAGAGTTTTGAGAAACATTTTTGGGGATGTCCTCATTATAAGGTATGTTTATAATTTAGATTTTCCTTGAATTTTTTTCGTCATTCAAACTGATGAAGAAAGGAACCCGTGAATGCAGGGACAAGGGCAACCTGGGTGTGGCTTCTTCGATTGGTTTTATGAGGAGAGTGAAGATACTAAGGGCAAACATTTGATGTATAGGTTGGAAAAGCTTGATAAGAAATTTGAAGAATTGCAGATGGATGTTAACAAAATAAAGATGTCAAGTGAAGAAATAAGGAAAGAGAAATATGAAAATAGGAGGCAGTTGAACAAGATGATCAAACTGGAAAAATTTTGGATTATGATGCTTTTTATAGTGTTCATAGGTCTCTGGTTTTTCATGTAATGAATAATACCTTGTTATTGTACTGAAATAAAATGTAATGAAAAATTTTGCAAAGGCTCAAATAAAATGAAATAACTAGTATTCTCAAATAAAATTGCAACTGGTTTACCTAACAATCCATGAGTTGGTGAAACAACTAGTTTTCTCAACTTTCTTTCTGATGTTTGGTAATACTGCATCATCACTCAGCTTATGGAACCTCATCCTATTTGTTGCCCACCTCTCCATACAATAAATTCTGATATCTTCCAGCATACTGATTAAAGGCTTTGACCTGGAATCAAGGATTACACTATTGAATGATTCTGACATGTTGTTAAGCACACAGTCACATTTGTTAGTTGTCTTGAAGAATGCCCTACTCCAACATCTGGGAGGTGTATTCATCATGTTGACAAAAGCATTTTTATCCAATTGCTTAATTGCCCTCATTTCTCTTTCAAATGCTTGGACATATGTTGATTTTGCAGCCTTCCAAATTAACTCTTGGTAGCTCTTTCTTCTAATAGCACCACTGCTCTCATCACTATCACAGCCACTTACTAATTCCTCACTCTCATCATCACCTTTGTCTTGTTCACACTTATCTCTACTACCACTGCCTTGACCCTCCTCAGCAACTTGTATGTTTTCAGTTAGATCTGCCAAGTCTTCTTCCTCTAAATCATCCAACCCATCAGATGAATCATCAAAAGCTACTTCCATTGCACTATCATAATTCTCATCCTCACTATCATTACTGCTTTCATCATTACTACTTTCAGCATGCACCTCTTCTTCAACAATATCCCCCACCTGAACCTCTTCTTCAACAGTATCCCCCACATTAACCTCTTCTTCAACATTAGCCCTCACATCAGTATCACCACCCCCCACATTAACATCTTCATCAACATTATCCCCCTTCACAGTTTCATCCCCCCCCCCCAGATTAACCTTCTCTACAACAGTTTCCCTCACATCAGTTTCACCACCTCCCACATGAACCTCTTCTTCAACAGTTTCACTCACAGCATTAGTAACCTCTTATATAAGAAACTGGCAGTATTCTGGCTCAGCTATCGTGTGTTGAATATAGATGTCACATTTTTTATGCACCCTATAAATATCAATTATTTCTAGTGCTCCTTTGTCATCAACCAATTCAGACATGCCTAATGAGGGGTCTTTGTACCAGATTTTCTCGAATTCCCTATATCCTAAATCCTTAAGCACACCAACAAACTCAAAATATGACCAAGTGTCATTATCTATTCTCAAGTTAGAAATCGCTCCTTCTTCATACACACTATGGTCACCATCAACGAAGCGACCATTGTGATAAATGGTTAGTTCCATATACTCCTCCATTACACCTAAATCATAAAAACCCTAAACTGAATAAGAATCTACTGATACAAACCCTAAATAACAAACATTGTGAAAATCCCCAAATGTCATCAAACCCCTAATTTTACTATCACCCTAACAGCACAAATCAGAAGAACAGGAACGAAAGATAATGAACTGACATACCTGCAAACCGAAATGTGAATCTTGACTCGAATCTTTGTTGAGCGTCGCATACACACACGGTTGCTCGAGTTTTCCTCTTCTTCACTTCTGCAACTCTAACGTTTTGTTTTTTAGGGTTTTAACCATGTTTAGAGTGTTCTTAAAAAGAAATAGACACGTGGATAAACACTTGCCTACGTGGAAAATAAATAAATAACACAACTAACGGATGGGAACGGAAGGACAAACGTGCGCCGTTTTAAAACGTTAAGGGATCTATTTGCACTTTTTAAAAATTAAGGGACGAAATTGGACCCCGAGCTAAAGATAAGGGACGGAAAAGGGTATTTAGCCAAAACAATATGATCTAGTGGTAACAAAAGTTTCCATATATAAGAAATAATGATTTTGAAAAGACTCTTCAGCGGACTCAAGATTCAATCGTGAGAGTTGAGATTGATTTTTATCACAATGTTGTTTTCTATGAATTTAACGTTTTTGAATAAACACACATTCAATCTCCATTTCATTCCCAATCTTTTCAGCACTAGCCTTAGCATTTACAAATCCAAATTCTCTACATTCTTTTATTAATTTTGACTTTGTAGTGCCCCTGTATATTTGTTAGCCAGTATTTCTCAAAAAAATAAATTTTAGCAAATATTTTTATAATAGAAAATTCTCTTTTAATATATATATAGGGATAAAAAAATTTGGTGCCCCTAAACTTATGGGGCCCTGAGCTCCCGCCCCGCGAGCCCGTGCTTAGGGCCACCCCTGCGCTAACTTAGGATACGAATCAGAATTACACGTTCGGAATTCTTTATTGTATTTGTACATTAAATGTGGTTGTACCGGTGAAGCTCAATGATTGTTTAAAGGAATGGACAATGCCGATTTCGTTACTTGGAATGCTATAATTGCTGGACATGCACAGATAATGGAACTTTCGAAGGATAATCATTCTGCATACCGAAGTGGAAGTGAAGCACTCAAACTTTTCGCCGATTTGAATCGGTCTGGAATGAGACATGATTCGTTTACCTTCTCAACTATGTTGAGTGTTTGCAGTAGAATGATGGCTTTCGAACAAGGCGAACAGATTCATGCTCGGATGATCAAAACTGGCGTTTTATCCGATGTTGTTGTAGGTTCTTCTTTAATTAAGATGTATAACAAATGTGGAAGCATTGAGAAAGCAAGCAAAGTTTTTCTAGAGATGTCTATCAGAACAATGATTCTATGGACTTCCATGATTACTGGTTTTGCACAGCATGGTTGGTCAAAGCAAGCATTAAATATTTTCGAGGATATGAAACTTGTAGGAGTTAGACCTAACAAGATCACTTTTGTCGGTGTTTTAGCGACTTGTGGAAGTTTCGGTATGGCCAACGAAGCAATCAATTACTTTGAAATTATGCAAAAGGAATATAAACTTAAACATGTGATGGACCATTATGCTTGTTTGGTTGATATGTTAGTGAGGCTCGGCCGGCTTAAGGAAGCTTTCAATTTTATAAAAAAAAATGGATTATGAGGCTAGTGAGCTTATTTGGTCGAAATTGATTGCTGGTTGTCTAAGCCAAGGGAATCTAGAATTGGGATGTGATGCTGCAGAAAAGTTATTAAGTCTCAAACTAAAAGATACAGAGACATACGAATTGCTGTTGAATACATTCATCTCAGCCGGGCGGTTTGAGGAAGTTTCTTTGGTGAAGAATATAATGAAAGAAGAGAAAGTCGAAAAGTTAAAATATTGGAGCTGGATTAGTATCAGAGACAGTGTACTCATTTGAAACAAATGACATCGCACACGTCCAAACTTCACTAGTTAGAAAATGAGATGTTTACTTGCGAAAGCGAAGAATCTTGGATATGAGATGTTAGAAAATGTGGAAATAAATGACAAAGAACATGAAGAAAAGACATCTTCTTCTACCATTTATCATAGTGAGAAGCTAGCTATTGCATTTGGGTTGGAGAATTTGCCGAATTATTCGTCAATAAGAGTTGTGAAGAATACCTTGATGTGTAGGGATTGCCATAACTTTGTGAAGTACATCTCAACATTGACTAATAGGTAAATCTTTGTTAAAAATAGTAAGAGACTACATAAATTTGTCTATGGACAATGCTCAATCAACACTTACACTCTTCTAACTGTAAAATCTGGATACAATGTATAGGCAAGACCAAAAAAAGGGACTAGAGGAAATTTACAATATGAGCTAAATTGTTGCTAAGGTTGTTCAATAATATTGTTACTAATGATTTAATGGCAAATAGTTGCTAAAATCTATAAGATTCATTTCAATAGTTGCAGCAAATCAGCATTATATTCTATTGTTGTATAATATTCCCAATTATCAATGATTTATCACCAAAATAATAGGATGAGACAAGAAAAATCTGGCAAAACAAATCTTTGTAACTATGAAGCTAATGTAATAGTTGTTGTAATCAGGTTAATTTGTGAAACAAATATTGGAAAATCTCACTGAGCGTACCATGAAAACAATAAGCACGTAAACAGTTTCAGCGTCTATTTGAAAAGTGTCATAACCATGGTACAAAATAAAATCTTAAATCCAAGGTATATCTCTCTTATCTACAAGAGAACCTAAACAACACCTACAACACCTTCTTTAAGAGGGTTCAACATCCCACAAGTTTGCCTTCATTACAGTTCCATCGTTTTGCCAACGAATCTAAAAACAAAATATAATTAAGATATTAGAACCATCTGTTTATAACCCGAAAATTTGGGAGTCATCCAGGACAATATAACTGTTATATGGGTGGGTAAACATAAAACCTTGTACACTAGACTACCAAATTTGCATATTTCAGTTTTCCAGTAGAAAATATAGCAATTGATGTGCTTAAACTAAAAACAAATCAATAGGACAACATGTTCTACAATTTCAGTCAATAAAGCATATTATCACTATCCCTTACTCCATTATTCCAATTAAGAACTAGTAGACTTTTAATTCATTTAAAATATGGTTTATTATTTTGAGAAACTATAAACAGAAAAAATAGAATTTGGTGTGCTTAAACTAAAAACAAATCAACAAGACAACATGTTATTCAATCTCAGTCAATACAGCATATAATCATTATCCCTTACTCCACTATTCCAATTAAGAACTAGTAGGCTTTTGATTCATTTAAAATATGGTTATTATTTTGAGAAACTATAAACAGAAAAAATAGAAATTGGTGTGCTTAAACTAAAAACAAATCAACAGGACAACATGTTCTACAATCTCAATCAATACAACATATAATCATTATCCCTTACTCCACTAATCCAACTAAGAACTAGTAGGCTTTTGATTCATTTAAAATATGGTTTATTATTTTGAGAAACTATAAACAGAAAAAATAGAAATTGGTGTGCTTAAACTAAAAACAAATCAACAGGACAACATGTTCTACAATCGCAGTCAATATAACATATAATCACTAACCCTTACTCCACTATTCCAATTAAGAACTAGCAGGCTTTTGATTCATTTAAAATATGGTATATTATTTTGAGAAACTATAAATAGAAAAAATAGAAATTGGTGTGCTTAAACTAAAAACAAATAAACAGGACAACATGTTCTACAATCTCAGTCAATACAGCATTTAATCACTATCCCTTACTCCATTATTCTAATTAAGAAATAGTAGGCTTTTGATTCATTTAAAATGTGGTTTATTATTTTGAGAACTTATAAAAAGAAAAAAATAGAAATTGGTGTGCTTCTTTAAGAGGGTTCAACATCCCACAAGTTTCCCTTCATTATAGTTCCATCCTTTTGCCAACGAATCTGAAAACAAAATATCATTAAGATATTAGAACCATCTGTTTGTAACCGGAAAATTTGGGAGTCATCCAGGACAATATAACGGTTGTATGGGTGGGTTAACATAAAACATTGTTCACTAGACTACCAAATCTGCATATTTCAGTTTCCCAATAGAAAATATAACAATTGATGTGCTTAAACTAAAAACAAATCAACAGGACAACATGTTCTACAATCTCAGTCAATACAGCATATAATCACTATCCCTTACTCCACTATTCCAATTAAGAACTATTAGGCTTTTGATTTATTTAAAATATGGTTTATTATTTTGAGAAACTATAAACAGAAAAAATAGAAATTGGTGTGCTTAAACTAAAAACAAATCAACACGACAACATGCTCTACAATCTCAGTCAATACATCATATAATCACTATCCCTTACTCCACTATTCCAATTAAGAACTAGCAGGCTTTTGACTCATTTAAAATATGGTTTATTATTTTGAGAAACTATAAACAGAAAAATAGAAATTGGTGTGCTTAAACTAAAAACAAATAAACAGGACATCATGTTCTACAATCTCAGTCAATACAACATATAATCATTATCCCTTACTCCATTATTCCAATTAAGAACTAGTAGACTATAAATAGAAAAAATAGAAATTGGTATGCTTAAACTAAAAACAAACAACTGGACAACAAGTTCTACAATCTCAGTCAATACATCATATAATCACTATCCCTTAGTCCGCTATTCCAATTAAGAGCCAGTAGGCTTTTGATTCATTTAAAATATGGTTTATTATTTTGAGAAACTATAAACAGAAAAAATAGAAATTGGTGTGCTTAAACTAAAAACAAATCAACAGGACAACATGTTCTACAATCTCAGTATATACATCATATAATCACTATCCCTTACTCCACTATTCCAATTAAGAACTAGTAGGCTTTTGATTCATTTAAAATATGGTTTATTATTTTGAGAAACTATAAACAGTAAAAATAGAAATTGGTGTGCTTAAACTAAAAACAAATCAATAGGACATTATGTTCTACAATCTCAGTCAATACAACATATAATCACTATCCCTTACTCCACTATTCCAATTAAGAACTAGTAGGCTTTTGATTCATTTAAAATATGGTTTATTATTTTGAGAAACTATAAACAGTGAAAATAGAAATTGGTGTGCTTAAACTTAAAACAAATCAACAAGACAACATGTTCTACAATCTCAGTCAATACAATATATAATCAGTATCCCTTACTCGACTATTCCAATTAAGAACTAGTAGGCTTTTGATTCATTTAAAATATGGTTTATTATTTTGAGAAATTATAAACAGAAAAAATAGAAATTGGTGTGCTTAAACTAAAAACAAATCAGCTGGACACCCTGTTCTACAATCTCTGTCAATACAACATATAATCACTATCCCTTACTCCACTATTCCAATTAAGAACTAGTAGGCTTTTGATTCATTTAAAATATGGTTTATTATTTTGAGAAACTATAAACAGAAAAAATAGAAATTGGTGTGCTTAAACTAAAAACAAATCAACAGGACAGCATGTTCTACAATCTCAGTATATAATCATTATCCCTTACTCCACTATTCCAATTAAGAACTAGTAGGCTTTTGGTTCATGTAAAATATGGTTTATTATTTTGAGAAACTATAAACAGAAAAAATATAAATTGGTGTGCTTAAACTAAAAACAAATCAACAGGACAACATGTTCTACAATCTCAGTCAATACATCATATAATCACTATCCCTTACTCCACTATTCCAATTGAGAACTAGCAGGCCTTTGATTCATTTAAAATATGGTTTATTATTTTGAGAAACTATAAGGAAAGACTAACCTTAAGTGGTTTCCATAAAAATCTGTTCGACTCAACAGGTTTGGTAAACATACCCTCAACCTTAGTAGCATTTCGCTTTCTCACTTTCACATCCTCCGTAGTAAGGCTAGCATTACAGTCCGCACGAAAAGATGGGTTGACTGGATAGTTAAGCTAGTTAGGAAAAACATCACAGTGAAGGGTAGGTGATTACGTGACTGCCTAATTGTATTCTTCACATGATGTATACTTCCTTGTTTGCTGTTATAAGTTGTAGCAGCTTGGTTCACTAGTCGTTGAAAACCAAACCTGAACCCTTGTTCAGTCTTCATGAAAACCATTTGGTCACCTGCAATCAGCTTCTTATTCCGAGCAATATTCATCCAACCTTCTGTCAAAAAATAACAATTTTTCGATTTAGATAGAAAAAGTGTTACTTTCCAACCTTGGTTTCCAATGTCCGTGATTGTTAGCGGCTCATCACATCCTTTCTCAATCTTTGACGAAAACACAATATCTGCATCAGTCGCCCCCAAATAGAGGCGTTTATCCACGAAATCCGATTCTTGGATTGCTTTTGAAAAGAATCCGCCACGTTCTTGACCCATTTCAAATGGATCAAAAAACTCTGGTTGCGAAACAGATTTTAGCGTGGTTTCCACCATCACTTCTTCTGACTCAGCGTCTGCCAGATAAGAAACTGAAAGAATTTGGCATAGAACACATTTTTCGTTCTTACTGATATAGGAAGGTTTAAGATTATCCGATTGTTCCAAAGATTATGCGTGTCACTCTGGAAAATAGTAGACCAGTGAGTATAGGACACGAAAACAGTCTAAAACTTTGGTTGTAACGCCCGGAAAAATAATTGTTTGCTTAATTTAGACATTTGTGATGTTTACTAAAATTTTTCCGTTTTGGGGTGATTTAGTCGATATTATTTTTGCATAGCGGATCGATATTTAATCGATAATTTTAATATTTTTAGTATTGGAAATATTAATAAGTTAATATTTAGCGTTTTGGGAATTTTCTGAGAAATTAAGTTTATACCGGAAATATGAGACACTGAGTAATAAGTCGGTATATTAAATTAATCAGATTTTATTTTAATGACATTTAAGTGGAAGTGTTATTTTTATATTAAGTATGGAAAAGATATTGGGCTTAAATAATAACATCTCTAAGTATTAAGAGGTATATTTTGTTAGGTTCATTTGTGCATTAAATGGCTAAGGTAGTTTTTTTTATAAAATAGAAGCAAAGTAGTAGTGTAGAAATAAAAAGGAAACAGTGAAAGAAAAGGAGAAATAGAGAAAGAGGGGAAAAGCTAGGGTTTTGTGGAGAGGAGAAAAGGAGACCAAAAGTGTTGCTCTAAAGTGTCATTTTTCTCCAATTTTTTATCGAGTCTTCTTAGAGCTGCACTCAATCCAAGGTAAGGGGAGATTCTTTCTGTCTAAATGGAAATATGATGCATTTTATGTGGGTTTAGGATGTAGATTGTCACTGTGTTGTGTTGTGTTGAACTGATTTCCATATTGCAATTGATTTTCAAAAGGTAATGTTGATGTGTATTTGTTCATTGAAATGGGTATTAGAAACACTAGATTCTGGAATAATTATTTTATGATAGTGTTCATGTGCTATGGAATTGGATATACTAGAATACTTTTGGTCTACATAAATGAATAGTGTTTGGGAAATATCATGACGCCGCCTAGTGCATTGGGACGGCCTGACTAGCTTTAATGGTGGTGGATCCACTGATTTCTCCTTTAATCCATGATTGTAGTTCTTCATTGTCTTTTATTTCTTAACATATAGTATAATTTTATTATACTGATAGAATCTAGTTTAGTTCTCTATATTAAATAGAATTAAATAGGACTATGTATAGTATACTTGTAAGAACCTTGTTACTTATAATTGATAGAGTAATAAAGGATATAATGGTTAGGAACTTAGAGCAAGAGCAATAACATAATACTCCCATGTTTCCTGTTTCTCTGTTGCACTTGTAAAAGAAATATAATTAAAAACAGTCCCGTTTGACTGTAATAGCCGAATTAAGCGATATAATTAGTTATCCGGAATTTGATGAAAATTTACGTGATAGCTAAGTTTAATTAGTAGGTTAATGTGGTAGTGATATTTTGTTGAAATTGTGCTATTTTATGAACCGACCAAAATTGTGTGGATTTGAGTATCTTTTTATTAAATGTTGGTTTTGGAATTGAAAATGTAATAGTAAATTGAAACTAATGTTGTGTAATTATTAATGGGTTAATTTAATTAATAGTTGAATTAATTTCAATACGTCCATTTAATTAGAAAATACTTAGACTTGGATAAATTATTCGGCTTATGGTAAATTGCTATATCTTGAGAAATTAACAGTAGTTGTGTTTTGGTTGAATATTTAGGTTGAGAATAATATATTGCTATGCCAATGATGTTATTTTGATAATTAACGTTATCTCTAATTGAGTTAGGTGTTAATTTGGAAGTTATTTTGGCTTATTTGATATATTGGCATATTGCGATTATTTTGCGAATTGGCCGCAATTTGTGATTTTGTTTTGGATGCTTTTGTTGCGATTAATGTTGTGATTGCCAATATGATTATTTTGTGCATTCTTATGTGAATAGCCTCATAGTGTGAATTATAGAAAATTTTGATATTGTGTATATAACGCTATGAATTGATAAGTTGTGTTGTGAGCCTTTGGCTAAAGTAGAGCGGTGTGATGTTGATATGTGACCGTTGTTGTGTTGTTGATATGTCGTTGTTTCGTTGTCAAATCATATTCGTTGTATGTTTCCGCATAGCATAGCATAACATAAAGTTGAACGGTGTGATGTTGAAGGCTTTGCCCTCGGAATTACTGGCAATGTTCTAAGTTGGGAGTTTTACTCCAATGGTACCACACGCATATGCACAGTTGAGTCACATTTGTGTCGTTGTTAGTTGTTGTTGGGCAAAGTTGTTATTTATGCATTGTGATGCTTATGTGTCGATTTGTTGAATATGCCGATGTGTTGATATCAAAACCATCCTTTGATGATGTTCTTTGCGTTGTTTATGTTGATGTTGTGTGAAACGGTTATTCATTTATATTCCTTACCTAATATATGATTTATCATAATCCTATTTATATAGTTTGATATCTCACCCTTTCTGTTTGAATGTTGCCTCCACGTGGGTAACGTGCAGGTAATCCAGATGAGTAGCTGTTTCCGCTTATAGTCGAGTTTTGGGTTTCATTGCTCTTATACGTAGCACTTGGGGGGGAAATGAACACTTGCTTGATGTTGTTATTTGTTTATTGAACCTTATGATGTATTTGAGGAGTTGTTTGTATTGTTGCTTTTTATGATTCAAAAGATGTTATGTCTTAATTGTTGAATCATTGTGAATATGTTGCATGTTGAACCTAAGTTTGGGTTATGCTATGAATACTATGTTATTCAGAAGTTGAGATATGTGTTATGAGTTTTGTTCACTCCAATCTTGATAGTGTTATGTATTAGTTTAAAAAACATGACCGGTTTATGTTTATGTTGAATGTGTGACATCCTGATTATGTTGAGAATTTTTATACTCTGATATGTTCCGCATAAATGCTTGGGGTAGATTTAGGGTGTTACATTGGTGCCCACGCGAATATGGACTCGAGTACGGAGAATTTTCAAATTGCGAGCATGGGAACGGATACTGGTACCTACCCATACCCTACAAATTGCTATCCCTACTTTGTCATTATCTTTCTTTTATTAAAAAAAATATTTAAATATTTTCAGTATATTTAGGCTCTATTTGGTAAGACATGTTTTCGAGCTAATAGCTTATGTCTTATGTCTTATAAGCTCATATGATAATTTAGACCTGTTTGATAACGGTCTTTTCATCACGAGCTTATAGCTTATTTTACTAGCTTATAGCTTATTTTTCAGACGTTATTTTAAATAGCGTTTTAGCTTATCTCTTATAGCTTATTACTTTTTCTTCCTTTTTTATCCTTATTATTTCAATTAAAATTAATTTTTAATCCTTATAATTTATTTTAATTTAAAATAAAATAATTATATATTAAATATCTTTTATGTCATTTTACATTTATAAGTTAATTGAACTGCTAATTTTACCAAACACTTCAATGAACTTATAAGCTATCAGTCTCAACCATTCGCTATAAGCTATAAGTCATCTGTCGTCAGTCATCAATCATAAGCTATCATCTAACTTATCAGTCAACCGTTATTTTTACCAAACAGAGCCTTAGTATAACTAGATATAAGTCATAATATTTATATTTAGTATAACTAGATATAAGTCACAATTAATATTATTAATAAATTAGATATGACATTACACTACAAGTACGTATCAACAACATAAATGTGTTTTTTTATTATTTATGTAGTTAATAAATACAAAGTTTTTTTACTGATTCATAATAGTTAATAATAATGGAAACATCAAAATACTGAACAATATTTTTTATAAATAATGCAAAACAAAAATTATGTTTATATCCGAAAAAATAAATTGTTTATTTAAAAATTTTATATATACTAAAAATACAGGCACCAATTTATTATCTTTTTTATAAACAATAAAATTTGTTGGTTAGATTAATTTGACTTTCTTTTATTATATTTTGAAAATAAATATGTGTACCGTATCAATACTCGTGCGAACGCATGGGTATCTCGCTAATTTATGTGTGTGGTTATTAGCTTTTGAATATCAATTAATTTAAAATATATCTTAATTTAGGATTAAATAAGTTTTTGGTCCCTGTAAATATTGAAGTTTTTATTTTTAGTCCTTCCCTGCCTTTAGGCAATGGTTTTTACAAAACACCCGCTGCCAAAACCAGCTAAAACCGTTTCCAAAACTCAGGAGAGACTAAAAATGAAACTGAAATATTTATAGGGACCAAAAACTTATTTAACCCATTTATTTATTATTGGTTGAAATTGCAAGTAAAAGTTAAACACTTTTATTCGTTCCACACTACAAGAAAAATGCCTCCCAGCGACGTGATGTTGTGACGTGGGAAACATATGGCATAAAAAGTAAGGTTGCGACCTGGAAAACATGTCACTATAATTTTTTCATATTTAATAATCAAAATTAAAATATCACATGGGGAGTCAGAGAATACTTCGTGAACGGATATAAATTTCACACTGAGACTTGGACCGAAGGGAAAAAAACCAAAAACAGTGGTGTATTCGTAAAAGGAGTTACAGATGGGGGTGAAGATGATTTCTATGGCTTTGTTAAACATATGTACGAGTTGGTATACAATTACTTGAACTCGGAGAATAAAGTTATCTTATTTTATTGCGAATGGTATTGATCCAACTAGAGGCACAAAAATAGACACGACATATGGTACTGTTAAGATTCAAATGGATCGAAGGTACAGAGAGTACGACTCTTTCATAATGTCACATCTTGTTATGCAAGTTTATTATGTTCCTTATCCTTCATTTGTGCCACGTAAGCGAGGGTGGTGTGTTGTAATAAAAACAAAACCATTGGGCCATATGGAAACTGATGATCTAGTGGAAGATCTTGCTTACCAAGTTGATGAAGTTGGACCAATTAATAATGTCATTGCAGTTGAGTAAATTACAAGTTTGTCTGACGCAACCATTGAAAGGTATAAAGTTGATGCTTCTATATTATTAGTTGTAAAATGCTGAAAGGTCCGTGTATCCTAAACACATTAAATGCAAATTATCATTTCCAATTCAATTGAGTGCTTCACCTTTTCTCACAGAATTAGTTTTCTCTTTTAATTTTTTTTTGCTAGTCATCATCACTCATTAAGTTTTAGTTCTTACAAAAGGTAGTAGTTTTTTTCTTTTATAACAAACTTACAAAGAGTTTTTTATATTGTTAGATATATACAAAAATATATATTAAAATAAACTATTAATTCATTTATTATATTTGAAAATTAATTAATAAATTCAGATGATAAATTAAATATGAACAAAAATCTTTAACAAAACATATATTGAAATGAATGATAGTTAATTTAAATTTAAATTTATCCTTTATAAATTTAAGGGATTAAATTTTTTATTAAAAAAAATACGAAGAAATAGATTAAAAATTTCAATTTATTTTTTAAAAAATTAATGTATTATTTAATTTTACAAAAGTCATTACCACATTAAAAAGGAAATATATTATGTTGTCAAAAACAGAGAATATATAATAAATTATTAATCTAAATATTATATTTAAATAAAATAATATTATTTAATTAATTATATTTTAGAATTATGTTATCTTTTAATTTATTATTTCTTTTTTCTAAAAATCAAATTAAATTAAAAGTAAATTTAAGATTCCAACAAATTAGAATTTTAAATTAACTAAAGATCTTAAGTTAGTTTTATATTCATACTTATTCAAAGAATTAATTAAGTTAAATTGAGAGTCACATGAGACTCTAGTATTTTTTAAATAAATAAACAAAAAAATAGTATTAATAACATTGAAACTTATTCAAAGATTTAATTAAGTTAAATTGAGAGTCAAGATAAAACTCTAGTATTTTTTTAAGTAAATAAATAAATTGTTAGAACATGAAATGTTCTGATCATATTTTCTAGTTTTGATGATAATTTTAGATATGAATTTTGTATAAGCCAATGTGGTACTCTAATAAATTGCGTTTTCCATTTCAGGAGAAGTACAAAAGAGTATGCATTGCATTATTCTTCAGATGCTCTGAACCAGATGTTCTTGATGGCCAAATCAGAACATGATCTTGAAGACACCAGAAGATAGTCTTGAAGTTTCCAGATCATGACAAGTAGAAGCAAGTTCTGAAGCTCTAAAGGTATCACGCTCTGAAGAACTTCCAAAGGCTGAAGCGCTGAAGTTCTGATCTGCACCAAACGTTGATCAAAAGCAATACATAAATTCTGAGTCCAGAAGAAAGCAAATGATGAACAGACTAACTAGACTAGTCTGCGTGTCTGACAAAAGGATCGTTGGAAGTATGGCTACAAAAAGCAAAGTCAGAAGTAGAAGTTATTGCAAGGCTCGAGGTAGTTGACAAAAGAGTGAAACATTAAATGCAATGTTGTACTGTACACGCAAAGCATTAATTGCAGTACTATTCAACGGTCATATTCTCATGCCTATAAAAGGAAGAAGTCAGCAAGGAGAAACGTTAGAAAGCTTACGACCATTCTTCATATTCTCATCATCTGACTCTGAACCTTTGTCACGCAAATAGCTCAAGAACAAAGAAGAAATATTCATCTTCAAGCTCACATACTTTTGTATACTTAGTAAGAATTAGAACTTAAGCTTAAGAGAAAATCACTTGGTGATTACAGCTTTATTAGAAGCAACTTTAATCTCTTGTATTTGATTATATCTTCGTAAACCAAAATTCCTTGAGTGATTAAGTTGTGATCTATAGACTCAAGAAGACTTAGAGGTTGATCTAAGTGGAGAACCATTGTAATCATTTTTTATTAGTGGATTAAATCCTCAATGGAGGTAAATCACCTGTGAGGGTGGACTGGAGGTAGTTTGAGTTCAAACGAACCAGGATAAAAAATAATTGTGTTCATTATTTTTATCTGCCAACAAGAAACAACCCTTATTCAACTCCCCCCTTTCTAAGTGTTTTTCACTCCTTCATAAATAATATTATTAATAACATTGAAATTTATGACAATTTTATAATTATTTTAGGTATAATTTGAATAATATCGATGGCATAATTTGAATAGCATCAATGTAATTTTAAGTTAGCTATTCTCTGAACTGAATCAGAGTTTTATACTGGCTGATCTCTAAATCGAGATGATATTTTAAATGAGTTAATCTTAAATCAACTGAGCTTCCCTGACACGGCATGTGTCAGCACGTGACGCTGATTTCTTAATTTTTTTTTTCATATTTTATGCATGGGTTGAGTTATGGAACAAGGTCATATCCGCGGCAGGAGTGAGAGGCTTTATCACGAAGTATCTATATTTGAAATGTTTTATGGAGTTGGTGTAAATGTGGAACAACTTCCTCGGTTGCTTGAAAGAAACCCAGACATATTTCCATCGGGCTCGCTCTTTCTCTGTAGATGAAAAACTCGGAAGAACAAACCTATGCTCGGCTCAACTTTTAGGTATCGGAAAACTAGCTCGAATGCTCGAAGAAAGGCCAGAGCGTTGGGTTGGAGTTGAGAAGGAACCAATTGTAGCCAATTGAAAACGTTTGTCTGCAAAGTCGTAAAAGGTAGCCGCATCCCCACCTCCTTAAAAGCAAATTCATACATTGCGAAACGGTTTCCCGGAAAATTCTGAGCAAACCCGGTGATGAACCTTAGGAGGACAAGCCTTCCACGAACTTTCCATGCCCGACTCTATATCCTCAACAACGTAAAACGCCTCCCGAGGATGCTTCGCGAAGCGCGAAACCACAGTTAACGCATCGGAGGCCACCCAACCCTCAATCCTCCCCGGTGGAACAACTTGCACAGTAGGAACTCCCTGCTCGACAGGAACTCCACACTCCTCGGGACCGTCCTTCACGTCCACTAGTTCGATATCAGGCTTTTCATTGACCATTTTACCTGAAAAGCAGAGGAAATAGGGAATTCGACTATAATCAAATCCACACTTCCACCGCAAATCAAGTGAAAGGACGATGATAGAAGGTCGGCCCACAATCTCCGAGAAGTTCAATATCTGGGTTTTCATCGTCCACTAATTATTGATTTATTTAATTATTGTGTGGTGTAATATGTACTGAGTACGTTTTATTAATCTTGTTATTAAAAAATATTATAAATGAATAATAAATACTAAAATGTTACTAATGAATTAATTGAATAGCAAAAAAGAGTATTTTTTAATACGTTATAACAAGAAAGTTTCTTTTAAAATTTAATGAGATTTTTAATCTGTTATAACTCTTCATTTATTGGGTTAGTTAATTTATTAATTTTTTTTGTGGAAAATTGTGAAAGATTACTATTAAATTTAACAAAAACATACAAAACCATTATATGTGGAATATTTTAGTAGTAAATTTGAGAGAGAGAGAGAGAGAGAGAATGGTTTTAAATTGCGGTTGCAGGTGTTGTGATTGCGGCCATTGCGGTTGTTGTGATGCGCGTTGCGGCGTGAATTTAAATTAGAAAATATTTGAAATACACCCTTAAAAAACACTTAAGATTAATATTTTCCATTACAAATCACATTTAAATTGAGTTTATGGATTCTTAAATGTTGTATTATGATAAAAATATATGAAGAAACATGAGTGAAGGTGTTTGATGTGAATTTTAGTGTTGTTGGACGTGTGATTACAAATCACACCGCAATTGCGGCCCGATGCGGTTGCAGACCGCAATTTAAAACCATGAGAGAGAGAGAGAGAGAGAGAGAGAGAGAGAGAGAGAGAGAGAGAGAGAGAGAGAGAGAGAGAGAGAGAGAGAGAGAGAGAGAGAGAGAGAGACTTCGGACCTATGCTGCTTAAGGCTCAACAATGAACCTCAATGATTGCAAGATGGCTGAGATCAAGACTGGATTCAATTGGTCAATATTTCATTTTGTACACAAAGTTAACTGTTGACTTTTCATGAGATTTGGTCAAGCATGAACTTGTCATGAGTATTTTCATTATGTTATGGGAGTTGATCAAGATTGGTCACAAGAAATCAAGAAAGTCAAAGAAATCAAGAAATTAGAGTGTGTTTGGATGATGTAATTGGAAAATTTAAAGAAATTTAAAATTCAAAGCAATTCAAATAATTCAATTGAAATCCATTCATTTTTAAATTATTTTGTTTGGATGTAGTATTAAGATAATTCATTGTTAGATTTTTGGAGTCATTTTTTATAAAATTAAAATATTTTGGACCAAATTAAAAAATTAAAAAGTAGGGACCAATTTGCAATTTTTACAAATTTAAAGAACCAAAATGTAAAATTTAAAAATAATTAAGGACCAATTTGCAATTATTTGAAATTTTTTAGGAACTCTTTTGTGATTTTTGAAAATATGAGGACCAATTTAAAAAAATAATAGTAACAAATATATTCTATGGAATATGAGTGGAATTTTAAATTCTTTAATTTTTGGTGTCATTTCAAAATGATTAAATTTAACTTAGATAAAATACTCCATAAATTTCCATCATTTTAACAATTCTTCAATTTTGTATAAAAAAATAAATTTTATGTAAATCATTTTAAACTCCCTCAAAACATTATATCACCTCATTAAAATGCTTCATCTAAACACTCTTAGGGTTTTTAACAGTGTTGACTTTCTAAAAATCATGTCCAGTTGCCTATCTTGCAAGAGCCTTATCTCATTCAATTTTGATTTAATTTGAGTAAACAAGGCATATGATTAAAGATTTTACTTCCTAGTACAATTTTGTAGTTGGAATAATTTCCATTTGAGGTTTGAATCAAAAGTCATGGGAAGAGAAAAATCCTGATTCAATGATAGCAATTTTCCAACACTTAGTAAAAATTTCAAGAGTTCAAATCCTAATGGATGAGTGACTTTGAGGAAAAATTACATGATGATTCAGGCTTGTGTCTAAAATAACACCAACATAAAACTTGTTCTACAAACTTCTCACTTTCTTTTTCTTTTGATCACAAGAACTTAGTATTTGAATGAGTGTGCTCTAAGTTATGACCTTTTAAAGTGAAGCATTTGAAGTTGACATTTTTCAAACACTAGAATGAATCCAAGTAGGGGTGTGCATGGTTGGTTATTTTTAGAAACCAAACCATAATCATTTCTAAATCATTTAAATGGTATGGATTTATAACCATAACCACATTTCTATTAAAATTAGTCATAAAATCGGTTATAAATTTGCTTATGATTATATAATCGATTTTTTTAAAAAAAAATCCAATTTTAAAAATATTTTTTATTTTGAAAATTAAAATTTTTGGATTAATTTTGGATTTTGGATAATAACCGAATTATAATCGAATCCAAAAATAAATTAATCGGTTAGTAACCATTTAATTATATCCGAATTATATAAATGGATAACCAAATCATTAATAGCTAAAATGTTAGTAACCATTTAATTATATTCGAATATTTAAAACGGATTTGGATTTTGTTATAGATTTGGGCCTCACAGCCAGATAGTAACCATTAATATCTAATGCATTTGCATGGAGTAAGCTGCAGCAAAATGGTACACATCATTTTCCTACTACAATTGCTCAAACACAAAGCTACAGCCTACATGCATGAAAGAAGGAGGGAGACTTGCCTCAAATAATTCATTCTATATATTGCATCACCAATTCATTCTCCAACTCTCAAAAAATCCAAAACTCATACAAGGTTCGAGTTTGTTTGATTCAGCAAGAATTGTAGAATTCATGACTCGTTTTCACCATCAATGAGGATAAGTGGAGGGTTCAGTAGAGCTTATCTGAATATTTGAATAAGGATCCAGAGGCGACAGACCGTTTCTCCGGCCGATAAAGCTTCTGAGTCTCTCAGCTTTTTCATGCTAGCTTCTCCATCATTAGGAGCATGCATAGCTGCATTTAAAAACCTACATTTGTAGGCATTAGGATCTTGCTTGCTTATGTGTGTTTTCCATGATTTGAGTGTCTAGGGAACAACTTCGAATGGCATATTCATGTGTTTGCAACGTTTATTTGTGAAAAATAATGTCAAAATCTTAATCCCTACGCATGAAACCGAGTGGGATGATGTCCAGTTCATGCGTTTTTGGGCATGTTTTGTTGCTCCGGTGGAGGTTATCCCGGAGAAGATGACCGGAGTTCTACTCCGGCATCCACCTGAGTCTGTTGACTCTTTTCACTTTGTTCAAGCGCACGTGTCAAGGGACCCTTGTTCCAGCACATTAGTGAGGCTGAGTCAGATTTTCCTTTTTTACTTTTCTTGTTTTATTTTTGGAGCCTGATTGGAGAAAAGCCTCAGAGTGTGTTGGGATTCATGGAATGCGCTTTCTACACCTCCTGGAATTGAGCCCTATAGCGATTCTAAAGGATTGTTGTTCATTTTGCTTTTGCTAGCACACCCCTGTTAGGCAGATTTTTTTATTTCTTTATTTTTTGTTTTCCTTGCAACTTTTGATTGCTAAATCAGTTTTGGGTAAAGTACAAAAATGTACAAAAATATATTTCAAATCTTTTAACATCTTTGGATAGTTGATATTATTTTTGTAATTTTTTCTAAATGATTTTTATTGACATTATCAACATCAATATACCTAGTATGCTTATCATGACTCTTCTGACCATTCAACCACAAAGACTCAACCTTTAAATCAAAAAAGCTCTTCGAAAACACATCCTCAAACTTATTGAAAGCCAAATGAAAAAAGGGTCAGAACCAGTAAAACTAGGGGTGGCAAACGGGCATGTCCGCCCCGCAAAAGCCTGCAAAAAATGAGACGGGGCGGGGCAGGCATATTTGAGAGTGCGGGTCTAAAACCTTGCTCCGCCCCATAAAAAAGTGAGGGCGGGGCGAGGAAAGCCTGCGGGCATTGATCCTTTTAGGGCTAAAAATAGTAAAATTGTATGAAAAAGTTCATGCCCACGAAAGCCCGCAAAAAACGGGGCGGGGCGGGGCGGGCACATTAAAGGGAGCAGGCCTAAAATCTTGCACCGCCCCGCGAAAAAGTACGGGTAAAACGGGCTTTCCCCGCGGGTCGGGCCCGTTTTGCCACCCCTAGGTAAAACCACATCACAAAAAACTCCGGTAACTTACCCTTAACATTAGCATTGTTAACAGAAAAGTTTTGAAGCGATAAAACATCTTTAAGAGACACAGGAATCTCCCACGACTCAAAGGGGTTATCATCGATCTCTACATAAACAAGTTTGGGAGGAAATTGTGGAGGAGTGACGAAATTGTTGATGTCGAAAGTAGGATCTAGTGGCTTTGGAGGTGGTAGCGACGAAACTGTTATTAGTCTTTGTTCTTCACCAACGACTTGTTTTGGAAAAAGAAAGATCGGATGCTGCTTCAAATTTGGAGAAGGATTTGGAACAATTTTATGAACAACTACCGGTTCTACGACAAAATCCTCATAAAAAGAAGTTTCTTTCATGGGTTTCATGGGTTCCAGATCTGACTTCACATTTGGCTTTTCCTCTTCTTCTACTTCCTCATCCGAAACTGGTAAATTCTCTCGCCATTCAGGTTTAAAACGCCATGTCAAAGCTGTTGTAAATGTATCCTAATGATGAACACGAGACCACCATATCCATCATTTGAAAGTAGAGTCTCTCAATGCTCCAACAGCTTTTAAAACCTTCAATGACTTGGGTGTTTCATGCTCCTTGAAAAATTTCTCCAAATAGAGAATCAACCAATATGCATCTTTTTCCCCATCAAACAATAATATCGTCATGAATTTAAGCGAAAGTGGGATCGAAAATGAAAGCACCAATTGATAGGAAGATTTTTCCTACCAAGACTATAGAACTAGGGTTTCTAAAATGAAATAGGAAAAACAATAAAACTATCTAAGAAAATTGAAATAACATTTTTCATTTTATTCCTAATTTCAATGTCTCACAGAGACTACATATATAATAGTCATAATGGATAATAAACTTAAAAGTCCAAATACAAAAGGAGCCCAATAACACTTAAAATAAAAGACTTACTAAATTAATATTTTAATTTGATTTAATCTCTAACTCATTTGTTTAACCATAATTTTACTCTCTATTATGAGTGGTTATTAAACTTTTACATGGGTTTGTACGTAACTTGTTGAAGGAAAAATATCTTATAAATAGAGGAGTGACTTGTTGTTTCTTAGTGGAACTTCCCAATGCAAGTTAAAGTTTTTTTTTTGGCGTGTGGGTTCAGTAAAAGTTGAAGAACGAGTATCCTAGGAGACTAGATGACTACATGCTCATCTGTTTGGTGACTTATCTCTATAAAGCCTTGTCCAAGCTTCTTTCCGCTAGATTGAAGAGGGTTTTGAGTGTGGTTATTTTGGAGGCTCAAAGCGCTTTTGTTCATGGGAGGAATCTCATGGAGTTTTGGCTGCGAATGAGATCATCAACTATGCTGTTAAGGAGAAGAAAGGTTGTTTATTTTTCAAAGTCGACTTTGAAAAGGCGTATGATAGAGTTAATCGGTGTTTTCTCAAGTCTATGCTAAAGAATTTGGGGTTTGGGGATCGTTGGGTGATTTGGATGGAGGCGTTAGTCTGTTCAAGCTGGATGTCGGTGATTGTCAATGGTAGTCCATCGAAAGACTTTAAGGTTGGTAGAGGGCTTAGATAGGGAGACCCTCTGTCTCCTTTTCTGTTTTTTATAATCGGAGAAGGCTTAAGTTGGATGATTAGAAAGGCAATAGAGGTTCAGGACTTGGCTTCTTTCAACATAGAGGGTCATTGCGAGGTGAGTATTTTGCAGTTTTCCTACAATACTTTGTTGATAGGTAACGACAATTGGCAATAGGTTTAGGCGCTCAAGGCAATCTTCAGAGGTTTTGAATTGGTTTCGGGGCTGGGAGTTAACTTTCATAAGAGTCGTCTTATCGGATTAAATTTGAGCCATCATTTTATCTTTGTTGCTGCTAACTTTCTGAACTGTAGAATACAGGAAAACTCCTTTGATTTTCTGGGCTTTTGCTTAGGAGCTAACCATAAAGTTTCTTGGTGGAATCCCTTATTGAAGAAAATGAAGGACCTGTTAGGTTCTTGGAAAGGAAGGATCCTATCTCTAGGTGGTCGGATCACTCTGATTAATTATGTGCTCTCTAGTCTTTCCATATTCCAGCTATCATTCTTCAAAGCGCCGTGTAGTGTCATCAAGGAGATTGAGAGAATCCAGAGTAATTTCTTGTGGGGTATTAACGATGCCAAGAGGAAGATTACTTGGGTTAGATGGGAAGCTCTTTGTTCTTCGAAGGAGAATGGTGGATTGGGCTTTAAGAGCTTCAAGGAGTTTAACATTGCCCTTCTTTTTAAATGAAAATGGCATATGTTGCATGGGTCCGATGCGCTTTGGGCGAACGTCTTAACTGCAAGATACGATAATTTGAAGCATAAAATTTTATCTTTAGGCATTAGGAGGACGTTTAAGACCACGTCTACTTGGTGGTCTGATTTTATGAAATTAGAATCAAAATTTCCTTCTTCAATAATGTCTGACAATTGTGTGTTTATCTTGGGCGATGGAATAGATATTCCATTTTGGAACGCTAAGTGGCTGAATGTGGGGAGGCTGTAGGATATTTTCCCAATTCTGTTTAATGCTAGTACAATTAAAGGTTGTAGTGTTAAATTGATGGGAGTTAGGATCGGTGCCAATTAGGTTTGGGGCAGCTTCGATATTGACTCGAGAAATCTGGTTTTGACGCAGGATTTGTTGGCTCTACATGGCTTTATTGCTAACGTCGCTCCTACTGCTTCTGGTTCGGATAAGTTGCAGTGGCTAAAAGATAAAGAGATCAGTTATTCTTCACGGTCTAGTTACTTGGCTTTGCTTGTTTTTCAGGTAGTTCCACCTACGGAGGATTCGATCAAACACAGACTTATAGCTTGTTGGAAGGCTTCAACCCCTTTTAGAACCAAACGTTTTGGTTGGAGATGTATAATCGACATGATGCATTTAAAGGTATCATTGATTAAAAGAGGTGTTAGCTTGGGTCCAAGGTGTGTTTAGTGTCTTGTGGGTGACAAAAATTTATGCCATCTCTTTAAGAATTGCTCTGTTTCTAGACAGGTTTGGATTGACATTAGCTCTTGGTAGGGCATAGATATGGATTTGGACGGGCCGATTTCTGTTAGCATGTTGGTGTGGGCAAGGGAATGTAGAAAAGTAGGTGTTTGCAAGGACAGAGCTTATGGTATTTGGTTAGCGATAGTGTGGTGCATATGGAGGCACCGGAACGACATTATTTTCAACAAAGTTTTACCTTATATCTACGATTTGGAATGGAACATTAAATTAAAAATGTGGAAATGGTTGTGTGTAGGTAATATTTCTTTATCCAAGTGTAACTTTTATGATTTTTGTAAAAATCCGGTGGAAAATCTATGATAAGTTTTAGTTGGTGGGAAATCTTCCTTTTCTGAGTTTTTTTATCAATTTTTGTAAGCGGGTTCAAGTACCCCTAATGTTAAAAAAGGTTAAAACTGAAAAAAAACAGTTAAAACTGAAGAAAAACTGTTAAAATATTTATTAAGTAAAATAGTTAACATCATTCCAGTAGAAAACACACCAAACTGCATATTTTCTAACATCACTTATTAATTATTGATGTTAGTCTATTAACTCAACATGTTCTCTCAATTTTCTCTTCTCAAACATCCCTGTGTACACATTACATGAGATAAAGATAATGGGATTAACACTATTACACAAGAAAATTAGTTTTTGATAAATTTTTTCCTTTGTTTCAATGCATCTGGCGCTGTAACTTTTATTTTATGCATTTATACATACAGGGCCGGTCCTACGAATTTGGGTGCCTTGGGCGAATAAAAAAGTGATGCCCCTGTAATTTTTTTAATAATAAATTCACAAAAGATATAATTGGATAAAAAACACATTTTCATTTAAGATTATACAAAAAGAATACAAGTATGGATCTTTGAATCAATATTTATACTACATCAAAACATAAACCACTATAAAGAGATATATTCTTTTTCTTCTTCTTCTCTATATTTTTTCAAATACTTAGATCAAACTTTTTACTAGTTCTATAGCCACATCAATACACATGTCTTTTTTCTGTTACAAACTTTTGCTAACTTCATTAACAACAGTTAACAATTCAAACCAAATAATCATAGCTACTAAAAATTCAAAGTTTTCACTTCCATGAGTTGCTAAAGATTAGGCTTCACTCTTAATTTTAGGATCAATACTTGTTCACCTAATTGAAGTAGTGCTTCTCTTACATCTGAAGTTTGAGATTTAATTGCATATACACTATTCAGATGACTTTCTCAACGTGTTTGTGACAATGGTTTAATAGTTAAACTTTTCACGTTGTCTCTAAGAATTTTTCAACGTTTTGTCAAATGAGAAAATACATTATAAATACGTTGTAACACTCCAATTTATTTTTAGCTTTAGTATAAGAATTTGCAATATCACAAAGTGACAAGTTAAGGCTATGACAGCCACATGTTGTGTATAATGCAATAAGGTTAACATCTATTGCACTTTTCACTTCATTACCTAACATGTTAATCCATTCATTTTGAATGTTATAACTAAGATAATGATAATGAATTTCATTATTCTTAATACGTCCAAAACAATTTGTATGATAGGATCCCATTCTACAATCATTTCAACAAGAGAAAGAAAGTTTTCATTTTTATCCACATTAATGCTTTCATTTTTTTCTTCACGAAATGCTAAATTTTGGTCAGCTAGATATCTAATAACTAAAACTATCCTTAGTAAGATTATCAATAATATAAAATATTCTTTATATCATTATTTTAATTTTAGTTCCTCAATTAAACTTTTTAGTTGTTAAGATTATGGATATATTAATTGATTTTATTTTAGGGGAATTAATTGATTTTATTCTACTCTATATTTTATTCTTGAGAAATTACATTCTTTTATTAATTTTGACTTTGTAGTGCTCCTATAATTTTGTTAGCTAATATTTTACAATTTTTTTTCTAACAAGTATTTTTATAATAGAAAATTCTCTTTTAATACATATAGGGGTTAAAAAATATTTTTGGTGCCCCTAAAATTATGGGGCCCTGGGCTCCCGCCCCACGAGCCCGTGCTCAGGGCCACCCCTGTATACATATATTTGTATGACTAAGCAAGAAATTAGTTGAGAGTTTGGAGGGGATAAGAAAGGGGTGTCAAAAATAGATTTGTATTCAATGCGGTTGTCCTGGTTATTTTTGCGTCAGTGTTTTTGGTTTGAATCATCTTCCAAATTATTGATTTTGTTGAGCAATCAAGATTCAAATTTTGGATTTCGTAGATTTAAGGGAGAAGAATTAAAATCTCAAAATAATTATTTAGTGACGGATTTCTCAGTCACTAAATCAATCACAAAAACTGGTATAAGTTACATGACATTCTACATTAGTGTCCCGTAATTTTATTGATTGACTTTAACTAACATAATAAATAAAAACGATTAAAAAGAGCATCAAACACTATTGTTTTATCTAATACAGTATTAAAGTTGAGCATATGGTAAAAACATCAGTGTCTAACAAACTTTAGTTATATATATTTTTTGTCTTAAAATTTTATATATAATTATTATTATATTGAAATATAAGGCAAACATAAAACAAGTTTCCTCTTATTAGATTGTAAAATCAATCCTCTTAAAAATTATATTTATTGATTTAAAACATAACATTATTATGCATGAGTCTTTGGACTCTCTGTAAAAGACTTACTGTCTCTGATTCTAGGAAACCAAAAGTGTCAAAGGAAAATGTTATGAAAACATGTTTGTCAAAACACGCTTTTTCATCGATAACTTTACTTGAAGTGGTTTTGAGGGTTGTCTGTCATATAGTAAAACTACAAGTCCTCAGTCACACCATGGGGAAACCTCTTTCAATTTCACACATGCATGTTTTCTTCCTACTCAACTGTATACTAGAACATTCATTGTCATATGTGTCAATCTTCCATCCTATTTGTCAGTTAAGAAATTCACAGGCATCTGTTTATTCACATATACTTCGGCCCATAAATATATATCAAATAGAATATTATTAATAAGGTTATGTCGGTATTTGAAACCTGAAAGCTCCTTACAATGAATCTTGTGTTTCTAAAATATATCAAGCACGTTTTGCGATAAATAGAGCGAACCTTAAGTCAATATCTAAGGGAAGTATTGTACTCTATCGGTGACATGTGTTGACATAACTCATCAATAAGAATGGCAAGGAGAATATCACAAGCATGTGCTGCTTGCAAACAACCTAAAATTGATTTCTATCTTTTTGTCTTGTCGAACTTTATGTACATGTCCTAAACACTTTTATTAAAAAATGCACTCACCAAAACATATTGTGCATTAGGAGGGACAATGTCCTTTCTAGTAAAATTTCTAAGGTCAAAATCTAGAATCGCATCTCGAAGACTATCTGAAACTCTGTTAAAATCATAGTATATACCATATACCTCATTATCTCTTAATGTATGATCCTGTAACACCCAATATTTGTCCCTATAAGCCACAAAAGTGTATGACACAACCTTTACTACCCAGTCTAAACCCAATCACCCAACTCTAATGGGTAAAGAAACCACCATCCACTAAAGGTCCCTAAAGAAAGAGTCTCCACCAACCACAATGTATTCAACCATCCTTCACAACTCTATATAAAATCAAATAGCTACTTCCTCTATATGATTAGGCTGATAGCTTCTTAGGCCAAAAATAGTTTGACGATGTCCACATAGGATCAAAGTAAAAGAAACTCACTTTGAGGATCTATTAGTTCTAGTATAAACTTCATTAACTAAACACTCCTATCAACTTTATTAATGGACAACCCCTAGATAAAGCCTCTATCTTGACTAACAACCCTTCAAAGAAACTTCATCCCTAACATCGAAATTCCAATCTCGAAAGAAAGCAACCTTCAATGAAGTTTACTACCATAACATGAAGGCCAAAAGATCTCAGTCTTATAAATATTCAATTCGAGACCTAATATTGGACCCGTCTCCCGAATATGTCAAGAGCTATAGACTATAGTCATTTCCTCTGAATCCCCTATGATGGTGCCATCATCAAGATATTTGGCATGAATAAAAAGCTTACGTCTTTAATCTTATGAGTAAGTGGGTATAACACAAGAGACAAAAAGAAGCAAAACTAACGAGACACCTTGTTGCACTTCAGTTGCTAACATGATTATCCACCCTAAGGAATAACCTTGTTGCTTTACCATAAAGAAACTAAACTCTCAAATAAATAGAGGGGCATCTCACCCCACCTTGCATAGAATGACTTATCAATCTACAAAGTTGAAAGCATTAGACAAATATACTGTGAGCATAACGAAAGAACCATTTCCATATAGCTTGTTTAATACCCCATCGGAAGTGTTCAAAATGGCCTTGACACCACCTGATATCTCGACCTAAAATAGGAAGTTATTGAAATATTGTGTCATATCTTTACTAACCCCTTTAATAGCAATATTGGATACCAACCGCCTCCAAATGATATCCACAATAGTCGGTCATATCACACCATTAAGCTTTAATAACAACGTCAAGGGTGAGAGGTAATAAACTCTGTCAAACTCATCAGACATCTTTCTCTCAACCATAAATTCACATAAAAGATAACTCTCCATAGAAAAATTTTCTACATATAATGTTTCTAATATATGTTGTGCTCACAAATCATCTCTACCACATGATGTCCTTTTAAGAAATGATTCAATGCACCTAAAGATAGTATTAACCTTAGCCACTAATGGAGCTTCAGAGAACTAGGTGGTAAACATGGAAGGATGTGGTATGCATGCGTGTTTAACCTCCAATTCATTCGCTATATGCCCATTATAGGGGGCCCTCTAGATGACCCCAACACTTTCACATCTGATGTGAAGTTGCCATTTGCAACCTTGCAGAGCTATTGCTTTACATTATAACTCATCTTTTTTATTTTTTTCTCAATATGAGCTCCCTCGTTACCCATATTATCTTAGTTAATGCTTCCCAACTAACTTGGAATGGCCATCAGAGTCTCCCCAAGTAGCTCAGAACTCAAAATATGTTGTTATTGCAATGACTTCGAATTTCAAGACCTACGATGACGTCTATTTAATACTTGACCATCTAGAAAGCGCAACAAGGAATGAGTAACAGCTAAATTCAAGCACCTGTAGATTCCGCCTTAGCAACCACCTTACTAAGAGCATTTTTCAATGACTGAGAGAAAGTAAGACAACACTAAACCAACAATGTGACTTCTGACCTCCCATGTCCCACGAGTAACACAAACCAAATCATCATAATGATGACATGCCCGATATATACATGGCACGAATGCTTATGCACGTCCCACAAAACCATTGCTCAATCACTCTAAAAGATTTCTCCAATAACATAAATAAATTTTGATCATTTTCAATCATTTTTCACAATACATTTTCCGTTGGTCGCTACATAAATATAGAGACTTAAGATTAGAGACCATACAAAGAAAGTTACCTTTTGCTTCCTCCTTTCTATTAGAGCAACAATGAAACCTCGAATTGAACGAGGCTCCCACATAACTATATTGAATGGATCAAGTAGTTTATGAGCTCTTTTGTTTCATGATTCTTTCAATGGTAAAATTTTAGAAAATAATAATATTAAAAAAGGAAAAGAAAAACAAATTCAAAATGAATGAGACTTGTACGGTATGTCGATATACGATTGAGAGAGAAGCAAAAGCACGACAAGCCAGTTGCAAATGGAATCCTTCCAATCCAAGTGGTTGAAGCAATTATAGTTTTGATCATGAGGTGGCCATGTTATTTTAAGAACTGCATAAACTTGTCTAGCACATGTTCTCTACGTTTCTATAATGTGCGTCGGTTAATAAGCCTTTTATAAAAAAAAAATGTTGAAACTCAATTTAATTCTTTACCAAAAAAAATACATGAGAAAAAAATGGATAATTTAGTTCATACCTTAAGTCAAGTGATTACATTGAAATACTTATTATATATATATATATATATATATATATATATATATATATATATATATATATATATATATATATATATATATATATATATATATATATATATATATATATATATATATATATATATATATATATATATATATATATATATATATATATATATATATACACACACGTGCGGAAAGGTTAGGGAGCTGTGTTAATTTTTAATAACTTATGGCATACAATCACTAACCCTTTAAACTCATATCTTTGGTAAGAATGGGGTTTTGCAAGAGTTGCAAGCTAACATGCCCTCCCTTATCTTTATAGTATAGAAATGTGTAAATAAACTATGTTCGCCATTCTCTACATGGATATTGTTCATTGTAATTTTATGCATCAAACTCACCAAAGATCTTTCAAACTAATCCCCTTTCAATAGAACTCTATATTTCTCATTAAAGTTAACAATAAATAATTAGATCTTGTTAAATTTTAGACATTAGTAATTCTTTGTAGAGAAATAATCTCATTTTTCAATTTAATATCAACTTACTAAGATTATTCAGTTTGATGGTAACTTTGTGAATTGTGTCTTCAATTTCTATTCAAAAGGTGCAAATCGTTATGAATTGTGGGAAGTGGAACATGGATTATCAAAGTTCTTTCGTCAAAGACATATTACTTTCGGTGGCTCTCATTAGAGAAATAAAAGTGATTATCTAAATATGAAGGTTTTAGAAACTATGACAATGAAAGCTCTTTTTAAGGTAAAGGTTTATGTTGTGGATATTAATATTAGTGAGAGAACAATTACAAATAACTTTGATTATCATTTTACTTGTGATAAGGTATGAAAAGAGATTGTACAATGTCAAAGGTACTCTTATATGTTGGCTTTAGGTGTTATGCTTTAAATGTGGCTAGAAGATTTTAGAACTTTGAAACAAATACCTTTAAGGGGGAATTAGAAAAGGATGCATAGTTAAATATGGTTAAAGATCATGTTTGTTGGTTTGTTAGATTACTTAACCAGAAAAGGTGGTTAGAAGCAGGAGCGGAGGTATAGCCCAACGAGTCCGGGCACGTGCCCGGGCTCAACCCCTTCTTTCGTTATGTATTCTCCAACCTAATAGTTGATTTATAGACAATACTAGGGGCAAAATTAGTAAGTTTTAAAAAAAATTAAGGGCAAAATTAGTAAAAACAGGGTGTAAAATTTTTGGACTAAATTAAGGACAAAATTTTTACACAAAATTAAGGGTAAAATTAGTAGAAACATGATGTAAAATTAGTAAAACCAAGGTGTAAATTTTTTGCCCAGACTCCCTAAAATTTATGGCTCCGCCACTGGTTAGAAGCTAGGTAATGTAATTGGAAAGATTAACGTTCAAATATGGATTGAACTTGATCAAAGTTATTTAACTTTGAATGATAATTCAAATTGGAGAGAGCACCAAAGTGGTTAATTAATGGATAAATTGACATCATTGTGGTTTAAAGTCAATATGAAAAATTATAAAAGTATGCCTTAAAATCTTAAGTGATGAATAGAAGGAAAACATGTTTTGTGATTTCCAAATATCGAAAAGGAAAAAACACCAAAATTGTCGTCGAAAAACGCCAAAACCGTAGAGACGGACATTGGCCACATTGGTGCCACTATCAGTCATTTAGAAGTAAGCGGTGGACAGCTGAAGTCTGACAGATGATGGCGATCAAGTAGTTCATGAGAATTTGACTTTTTCTTTTTTATTCATATTTTCATTCTTTGATGATTTTTATGTTAGAATATTATAATAACAATAAGAATATCAAATATAAAATATAATAATAATAGATACTCTCACATAATCTAAATATATATAAATGATATTATAGGATATTTAAAATGAGATTAAAGGTAGTGCACTGACAGTGTAAGCTAACTTTACACATACAACCAATCAAAATTTTTACACTTGCCATGTCATATTAGTTTTTTAAAATTAAAATTGTGTTTTAATTGGATACATGGTTGTGATTGATTGACAGGGTAAAAATATTTTACACTGTCAGTGTATATCACTTTTTCTCATTTAAAATATTCTATCATTGTGTTTTGTGCCATTATGGATACTTTGAGTTTCACTAATTATAAATATGTGTCTTTTTCAATTTTTTAAATGAACAACCTTTAAAATATATGGTGACTGAGAAACATTTTTAAATATTTTGGGTTTTTATGATTCATATATAGAGAATTAGAGACATTGATAAACACTTATAAAATATAGAGTTTGGTAATAAGAACTTGAGTGACTTTTTTTTGGTTTGTAATTTTTTAATATTCTCAAAAATATAATAAATCAGACAGTTTCTCTCTCCATTTTAGTAGATCGATTTGATCAAATTATGTAAACAAGTTTTACGTGTTCTTGCATTTTATTTTTTTTAATTATTTAATATCATTTATTTTGATTGTTATTGTTCTTTATTTGATACATCTTTAGATGAATTTAATATTAAAATTAAATTTAACAAAAACTTAATATATTTGAAGCTATCAACAAATTCACTGTATTTGTTTGAATTTCTACACTAATATATAATCAATTAACATATTACTCACAGTTATTTCTGTTGGAGGGAGTTTTTCACTAGGGAGTATTGATACATAGTGTAGGATTAAACATCTTTGTGAGACACACACCACTTATTCACCCAAAACTTATGATTATATAGGTGAGTGTGTTTTCCCACTTATAAATGCTTAAGTCACCACCTTCCTATTCAATGTGAGACTACTTCCTCACTTACTCACACTTGCATTATTAGTCTAACACCACGTAAAGTGTGAGTCCACAGTGCTCCCTCTTACAATTGTACCGCCAAAGACTCCATGCAACAAGACACCACTTCTTGGGCATTTCGATACAAGTGAGTCGGTCCCTTTCTCAAACAAAAGGCTCCTGATACCATTTGTAAGGGGAGTTCACTCGGGGGAATTGATATATAGTGTAGGACTAGGGTCCTTTGTGAGAGACACACAACTTATTCACCAAAAACCTTTAAGGTGATAGGTGAGTGGGTTTTACCACTTATAAATGTTCAAGTCACCACATTCCTATTCAACGTGAGACTATTTCCCACTACTCACACTTGCATTATTATTCTAACACTCACTCTCAAGTGTGAGTTCACAATGTTCCCCCTCACACTTGTATCGTCGTTACGTCTTCTTGGACAACGAGACACCTCTTCTTGGGCATTTTTGATACAAGTGAGTCACTCCCTTTCTCGAACCAATGCTTATGATACCATTTGTTGGGAAAGTTTTTCACTAGAGAGCATTAATAAATAATGTAGGACTAGACATCTTTGTGAGAGACACGCCACTTATTCACCCAAAATCTTAAGATGATATGTGAGTGAAATTTCCCACTTATAAGTGCTCAAATCACCACATTCATATCCAATGTAAAACTATTTTTCCACTTACTCACACAGTTGTATTATTATTCTAAGAACTTAAATCATTAATTTCTGAAATAGAAATGCGATTTTGGAAAAGTTACGAACCAAATACCTCATTTTTTTTTTACAGCCAAATACCTCATACTTAAAAGTATAAAAATGTGGCAATTTCTTTTGTTCACCTCCTCCACGTGGATATTGTTCATTATAATTTACACACCAAACCCACCGAATATCTTTCAATCTATTTCCCTTTCAATACACCACTATCTTTCTCATTTTAGTTAACAATCACCAATTCCAACTTGTCAAAATTGAGACACTACTTCTTCTTTATATTGAAATAACTCCTTTCTTACATTCCATGTGCACTTCCCATAAATCCACCTCTTTAGATCCTATTCCTTGACAATTACATCCAAAGATATTGAAAATAGTCTTAATTAACTAGTTTTAAATTTTAAAAATTGTTTTTTTAAATTATTTCCGTGAGATTTTTTTAAAAAAAAATAATCAAAATTATTTTTTATAAATTAAAAAAAAAAGTAAATTTAACATGTAATAACATAAATATTCTTTAATAATAATTTTAACATAATCAAAATCACATAATTTTTAAATTTAAATGATATTTTTAAATTTTAATATTTAAAAATTTATAATATATAAATATATAAGCAAGTCATAAAATATTCAAACAACATATAAATATATAAATATATATAATAATATAAAAGTACTACTTATCCTTTTAATTAATATATAATAATATAAAATTATTTTTTAAAATACGGAATAAACGGATCATGAAAAACTGAGTATTTCTCTCAATCTTCATGAAAAAGAACTTGATTTAACATAAATAAAAAATAAGAATCAAACTTTCAATGAAACTAATTAACGACCATAACTTTATTTCGACAAAAAGAAATTAACTTCATCTATTTTGTCGTCTCTATAGATAATGGAATCGTATAAAATCACATCGTGTTTGTGATAATAGCACACAAATGCTTCAAAGCAATTATGATTCCCACGTTGATTTACGTATTCCTATCAAACACTTCCACGCATAATTCCATTCCATATATCAGAAAATTTTCATTTCACGTGTTTAAAAGTACAATTAGCATTTTCTTTATTTGATTCTTACCAATTTTTTATTGTATCATTGAACAAATAATTTATCTATAAATTTATAAGAAAAGTTTACATTTTACCCAGAAATTGATTTTTTTTTATTTTTTATAAGCAAGCAAATGAATAACTAAAACGGCACAAGGGGTGCACAACCCATCATACAACTACAAAACACAATCTCAAAGTGAATAGCCTATAATGGTAGGAGAGACAAACCACTCTGCCCAAAGGACATCACAATCTAGCTTACAACTAAACAAAAACCACTCCCACGACATAAGTTTTATCATCACCAATCCATCAATTCTTGAAAGGATACCTCCTTCAAAAATAATAGCATTCCGACACTTCCAAATAGCACAACACACCGCAAATCCAAACAACCAACTCGGAAAATTATGGAAACTAGATTTGCAAAACTTCTCAAAAATTGAGAGCTTTTCCAACACCGAGTTCGTCGACAAAGGCACCTCCATTCGGAGCTGATCAGTGCATTTTAATGCACGTTCTTCCATGTTTGTACTCAAGCATTTCTTCGGTTTGTTTTATTTATTTTTATGTTTTAATATGTTTTTATATTTTATTTTATTTTTGCACTTATTTGTTTTTCGTATTAATTTTTCAGCATTAACAGTCTGCACGGAAACAATCATATCTGGAGTTCCAGGAGTCCGATTGAGGCGTTCTAATAATCGCCGGAAAGCTAAGAGAAAGAGCTACAATTCTTATGGTGGAGTCGAAGTCAGAATCGGACTGTAGAAGGGACAGAATATTCGTTGAAGTTGCAGCACTAGTTTTAGTTAAGTTTCGGGTCAATTAGTAATGGGCCTGGGTTTTGTTTTTGACCCAGTTCGGTTGTGAAACGGGTTGGCTATTGTTCCTTAGGTTAGGCAGCCACGAAAATACTGTTCATCATCTTCCATTCACGATTTTGAAAGCTTTGACGAATTTCTATGGAGAACTAACCAAATCCTGTCGAATTGCTGAATTCAGGTTCCGACCTTGAGATTATTGTAATGTTAATCTAGTATTTATTCCTTTCAATTTTGTTCTATGTTCTTGAATGCTTAATTCGAATTGCATAGAGTATTTTGATTTAATTCGATTGATTGTATGACCCTAACAAATAAACACGTTACCGTTTGCTTAATTCGTTACCGTGTATGATTTATCACGTTTGCTTAATTCGTGAAGCGTAACTCCGTTTGCTTAATTCGGATATTAGGATTATACATCGTACAATACTCTCCGCGCTTGTCAATGAGTTTGTAGTCGAATAGGAATAGATTATCCGCTTAGGAGATTAATATTGCTTAATCGATGATAGATAGGAACCGAATCAGTAATTCGACTTTTCAGCTTATTTGATAATCACTTTTTCATAATCATTTTTTTGTTTAATCGAAACCAAACCAACCCCCCCCCCAAATTCGACTTACATTCGGTTAATAAGAATAGGAATCCTTGAGAGACGATACACGAGTTACCGTTACCGTCGTACTACAGATTTTTAAAATTAACTCGTTTTTGACCCGCGAGCAACAGCGGATCAAATTGGCGCCGTTGCCGGGGATTCTTGTTATTATTAATCGTTTTTAGAGTCTTAGGTGTAGTGTTTGTGCGTTTTGGCCATAGGTTCCTCGCGGTTTCGGCCATAACGCCTCTAGAGTCGAAAAATCGGTTTTTGGGAAAATTTCACCGTTTCGAAAATCTATCCCGACAGTTAGGTGTGAAAAAAATCCCCGATCAAAAGTCACTTACTACAAAGTAAATTTTGTGACAAATTTTTCAAATCGCGAAAAAAGCCTTTTTACTATTTTTAATGATTTATTTTCTGTTTTCATAGAGTCGAAAAATTCCGAAAAAAATATCAAAATTTTATTTTTACGTCATTAGATTATTTTCGGTGTCAGTTTATTTTTTTGAGTTATTTTTAATCGATTTGCTTCATTGTGTTTGTTTTAGGGACATAGTTGGCATTTTCACGATTGTTGCTGCATTGCTGTGCACTAGTCCTGGCTACTAGGTCTTCCTGTCCTGAACTTGTTGCTTTTGATCCTGAAGTATAGAGAACCTTGCACACACTTCGTAGAGCAAGCCAGGCTAGCAATAGTTCACCTTCACCGACCATAGCTGAGTCTGATTCTGAGTCCGACTATTTGCATAATTTGTTTGATTCTGATTCTGAATTTGCTTTTGAAATGGCTGAAAATAGAACTCTAAGGCAACTTGCAGCCCCTGATGTTAATTATAATGGCTTGTGTATTGAATATGATGCTGTTGCTGTTCCTTTTGAATTAAAATCGGGTTTAATACACTTGTTGCCAAAGTTTAATGGTCTTGCAGGTGAGGATCCACACAAACATTTGAAGGAATTCCAGGTGGTGTGCTCTACACCATTGAAGCCTGAAGGGATCACTGAAGATCATATCAAACTTCATGCTTTTCCTTTTTCTTTGCAGGGTGCAGCGAAGGACTGGATATATGATCTCGAACCGAATTCAATCACAAGCTGGAATGCTCTGAAGAGAGTGTTCTTGGAGCGATATTTTCCTGCATCTAGAGCTGCTTCAATCCGAAAAGAGATTTTTGGTATTAGACAAGATAACGAGTCATTGGCTGAGTACTGGGATAGGTTCAAGAAGTTAGTTTCAAGCTGTCCTCAACATCAGATTACCGAGAAACTTCTCATTCAGTACTTCTACGAGGGGTTGTTACCTATGGATAGAAACATTCTTGATGCAGCTAGTGGTGGAGCACTTGTTGACAAAACTCCAGCTGCTGCCAGAGCCCTCATTGAAAATATGTCCTTAAATTCCCAGCAGTTCATCACTCGAACCAATTATGTCCAGACCAAGGGTGTACATCAAATTCAAGGTTCCTCAAACAGAGCTTTAGAAACCAGACTTGATGAGCTGACCGCTTTAGTCAAACAATTTGCAGTAGCAAAACCTCAAAAAGCAACTATATGTGGCATTTGTACAACTCATGATCATCCCACTAATACTTGTCCTCTTCTGAAAGATGATACTGTTACCGAGCTGTCTCAAGCTTATGCAGCCAACCTTTACAACCAGAACAGGTACAACAACACCCCTGACTTGTCCACCTACAAATATCACCCCAATTGGAGGAATCATCCCAACCTTCGATATGGAAACCAGCAGCCCTCGCAACAACAGCTCACTGTTCCATTACCCCAGCCACATCACACCCCTCCAGCTACTACTTCCGGGCCATCCTTGGAAGATCTTGTTAAGCAAATGGCCGTGAACAACCTTCAGTTTCAACAAAGAACCGACACTAGCATTCAGACCTTGACCACACAGATGGGACAACTTGCTACTCAAATAAATAATATGCAAGCTCAAGGTTCGAACCAACTTCCAGCACAAACTGTTGTCAACCCGAATGGTAATGCTAATGTGAGCGCTATTTCTTTGAGATTCGGAAAGGTTAAAGAACCAGCCCCTGAAAAAAATAAAAAAAGTCATTGAGGTAACTTCTGAACTTTCTCCATCTGAACCTTCCCCTGCTGCACTTTCTTCTCCTTCTTCTGTTGTGGTAGGAACTGAAAAAAATAAAGAAAAGGAGTATGTGCCACCAGTTCCTTTCCCACATAGAGTTCTGAAAAATAAAAGAATTGAGGAAGGAGACAAAGAAAAAGAAATTTTGGATATGTTCAGGAAAGTAGCGATAAACATTCTGCTTCTTGATGTGATTAAGCAAGTTCCAAGGTATGCAAAGTTTCTGAAGGATCTGTGTACAAACAAGAGAAAAGTAAAAGGAAGTGACAGAGTCAACTTGGGAAGAAGCATCTCTGCTTTCATTCAGCCTGAACAAAGTGTTTCGGCCATCTCTCAGGTCTTGCCACAAAAGTGCAAGGACCCGGGAACTTTTACTATTCCTTGTACCATCGGGGATAAGAAATTTGATAATTGTTTCCTTGATTTAGGAGCGGGCATTAATGTTATGCCTACTTCTATTTACAATAACCTTTGCCTTGGTCCCATGCAGCATACAGGTTTAATCGTTCAACTGGCGAACAGGAGCAATGCACGTCCCACCGGCATAGTGGAAGACGTCCTCGTTCAAGTTAACGATTTAATATTTCCAGCAGATTTTTACATCCTGGACATGGAAGGAGAAACTAAGTCAAGCAGAGCTCCCATCATCTTAGGAAGACCGTTCATGAAAACGGCGAAGACCAAAGTTGATGTTGATGATGGAACCATGTCCATGGAATTTGGTGACATCGTTGCAAAATTTAATATCTTCGATGCCATGAAACACCCTGTGGAGGAGCATTCGGTTTTTAATATTAAGTTGATTTCTGAATTAGTTGATGAGAGTTGTTCTGAATTATTTGCACTTGATTTTCCATCTCTCTCTGATTTTGATGATAATTATTCATGTCCTGATTGCACTGACACTAACATTTGTGTCCTTTGTGCTGAGATTGATGCTTCCTTGCAGCCTGATACATTTTCTACAGGTGAAGTTGTTACCGATGAGGCTGTTTTTGCCGTCGATGCTCTTGACGTCCCGGCTGCCCCAAGCCTTCCATCCATCGAGCAACCCCCGTTCTTAGAGCTAAAAGAGCTCCCTGGGAACCTGAAATATGCTTACTTGGAGCATAATGAAAAACTTCCTGTTATTATCTCTTCTAACCTTGATTTCAATCAAGAAGACAGACTTTTGCAGGTATTAAAGAGGCACAAGAAAGCAATCGGGTGGACATTGGCCGACCTTCCAGGTATTAGTCCTTCGATGTGCATGCACAGGATTTTACTTGAGGATGGAGCGAAAACAGTAAGGCAGCCCCAAAGGAGGCTTAATCCTTTGATTCTCGATGTTGTAAAGAAAGAGGTAACCAAACTCTTGCAAGCATGTATCATTTATCCTATCTCTGACAGTAAGTGGGTAAGTCCAGTGCAGGTTGTACCTAAGAAATCTGGACTCACAGTGGTAAAAAATGAAAAGAATGAACTTGTTCCCACTAGAGTCCAGAACAGCTTGAGAGTTTGTATTGATTACAGGAGACTGAACCTGGCTACTAGAAAGGATCACTTTCCTTTGCCGTTCATTGACCAGATGCTTGAACGGCTAGCTGGTAAATCACATTATTGTTTTCTTGATGGTTTTTCAGGTTACTTTCAGATTCATATTGCACCTGAAGATCAAGAAAAGACCACTTTCACGTGCCCATTCGGTACATTTGCTTACAGGAAGATGCCTTTTGGCCTTTGCAATGCTCCTGGCACTTTCCAACGATGCATGATGAGTATTTTCTCTGATTTTATTGAAAATTGCATGGAAGTGTTTATGGATGACTTTACTGTTTATGGTTCTTCTTTTGATGCATGCTTGAACAGTTTAAGCTTGATTTTAGAAAGATGCATCGAGACTAACCTTGTGTTGAATTATGAAAAGTGTCATTTTATGGTTGAGCAGGGAATTGTTCTTGGTCATATTATTTCTGAAAAAGGAATTTCTGTTGACCCTGCTAAGATTGATGTGATTTCTACACTGCCTTACCCTTCTTACATTCGCGAGATTCGTTCTTTTCTTGGTCATGCAGGTTTTTACAGACGGTTCATCAAGGATTTCAGCAAGATAGCTCTTCCGCTGTCAAACTTGTTGAAGAATGACGTCACTTTCGAGTTTGATGACAAATGCAAACAAGCGTTTGACTTCTTGAAGAAAGCATTGACTTCCGCTCTCATCATTCAGCCCCCTGACTGGACACTTCCTTTTGAGCTTATGTGTGATGCTTCGAATTATGCTGTTGGGGCTGTCCTTGCACAAAGGGTTGACAAGGCTGCCCATGTTATTTACTATGCTTCTAGGACTTTAGATTTTGCACAGTCAAATTACACTGTTAGAACAAGATTTGTTCTGATCAATTATCTTAGTTTTGATGATAACAATAATATGAATTTTGCTTAAGATAATATGGTACTCTAATCCAATGCAATTTCCTTTTCAGGAAATATATAAAGAGTACGCATAATTCAGCGCTCCGAAGCTTTGTCTCAAAGGGTTCAGCATGCAACATCAGAACATGGTCTGGCAAGACATCAGAAGATGGTCGAAGCAGAATCAGAACATGGGTCTATGGAAGCATCAGAAGAACATGAGATCAGAAGCACTGAAATTCTGATGGTATCACGCTCAGAAGCACTTCAAGGTCAGAAGATCAGAAGATGCTTTGCACCAAGCTGTTTGACTCTGATGATATTCAAACGTTGTATTCACAAACATCAGATCAGAAGGAAGTACAAGTGGCAAGCTACGCTGACTGACAAAAGGAACGTTAAAGGCTAGTAAAGGCAACGTCAGTAGACACAGCATGCACAAGGCTCGAGGTAGTTGACAAAAGCGTATAACATTAAATGCGATGCTGTACGGAACACGCAAAGCATTAAATGCACTCAACGGTCATCTTCTCCAACGCCTATAAATATGAAGTTCTGATGAGAAGCAAGGTTAACGAACTTACACAATTTTTGTGAATATTAACTTGCTGAAACTCTGCTCTATTCAAAGCTCAGAATCTTCATCTTCATCAAAGCTCACTACATTGCTGTTGTAATATATTAGTGAGATTAAGCTTAAACGTTAAGAGAAATATCACAGTTTGTGATTATAGCTTTTAAGAAGCAATAGTAATACTCTTAGAATTGATTACATTAAGTTGTAAGGAACTAGAGTGATCGTGTGGATCAGAATACTCTAGGAAGTCTTAGAGGTTATCTAAGCAGGTTGTAACTAGAGTGATCGTGTGGATCAGAATACTCTAGAAAGTCTTAGAGGGTATCTAAGCAGTTGTTCCTGGAGTGATCAGTGTGTGATCAGAAGACTCTGGAAGACTTAGTTGCTGACTAAGTGGAGAACCATTGTAATCCGTGCGATTAGTGGATTAAATCCTCAGTTGAGGTAAATCATCTCTGCGGGGGTGGACTGGAGTAGTTTAGTTAACAACGAACCAGGATAAAAATAACTGTGCAATTTATTTTTATCTGTCAAGTTTTTAAAGCTACACTTATTCATACCCCCCTTTCTAAGTGTTTTTCTATCCTTCAATTGGCATCAGAGCGCCGGTTCTAAGGTGCAAGCACTTAACCGTGTTTAGAAAAGATTCAGGAAGAGAAAAACGCTTCAGTAAAAGATGGCTGATGAAACTGCAAAGTCTACATCTACATCTGGCTCTGCTGAGCAACACAACGGTAACAATGGTTATACTAGACCGCCGGTATTTGATGGTGAAAACTTTGAATACTGGAAAGATAAACTGGAAAGTTACTTTCTTGGTCTTGATGGTGATCTATGGGATCTTCTGATGGATGGTTACAAACATCCAGTAAATGCCAGTGGCGTAAAGCTGACAAGGCAAGAAATGAGTGATGATCAGAAGAAGCTTTTCAGGAATCATCATAAATGCAGAACTGTTTTGCTGAATGCTATCTCTCATGCTGAGTATGAGAAGATATCTAACAGGGAAACGGCCTATGACATATATGAGTCCTTGAAAATGACTCATGAAGGAAATGCTCAAGTCAAGGAGACTAAAGCTCTCGCTTTAATCCAGAAGTATAAAGCCTTCAAGATGGAGGATGATGAAGACATTGAAAAGATGTTTTCAAGATTTCAAACTCTTACTGCTGGATTGAGAGTTCTTGACAAGGGATACACCAAGGCTGATCACGTAAAGAAGATCATCAGAAGCTTACCCAGAAGATGGGGTCCTATGGTGACTGCATTCAAGATTGCAAAGAATCTGAATGAAGTTTCTCTGGAAGAGCTTATCAGTGCCTTGAGAAGCCATGAAATAGAGCTGGACGCAAATGAGCCTCAAAAGAAAGGTAAGTCTATTGCATTAAAATCCAATATCAAGAAATGCACTAACGCTTTTCAGGCTAGAGAAGAAGATCCTGAAGAATCAGAATCTGAAGAAGAAGATGAACTGTCCTTGATCTCCAGAAGGCTAAATCAACTCTGGAAGAACAAGCAAAGGAAGTTCAGAGGCGTCAGAAGTTCAAAGAAATTTGAACGTGGAGAATCTTCTGATGACAGAAGATTTGACAAAAAGAAGGTCATGTGCTATGAATGCAATGAGCCTGGACACTTCAAGAATGAATGTCCAAAACTTCAGAAGGAAAATCCCAAGAAGAAGTTTCATAAGAAGAAAGGTCTTATGGCAACCTGGGATGAGTCAGAAGATGATTCAGACTCTGAAGATGAGCAGGCTAACTGTGCGCTGATGGCGACAGAAGATGACGGATCAGAATCTACATCAGAATCAGATTCTGAAGAGGTATTTTCTGAACTTACTAGAGATGAGTTAGTTTCCGGTCTAACTGAACTTCTGGAATTCAAGTCTCAGATTAGTCTCAAATACAAAAAGCTGAAAAAGCTATTTGAATTTGAAACAAAGAAGCTTGAGTTGGAAAATTCTGAATTAAAAGAAAAACTTTTAAAATTATCCAATAATGTTGGATCTCCTTCTGATTCAGAAAAATCCACTCCTAGTCTAAACCATATTCTGAAAGAATATGATTTAAGTTTCAGGAAGTTCTTATCTAGAAGTATTGGCAGAAGTCAGCTAGCTTCTATGATATATGCTGTGTCTGGAAACAAAAGAGTCGGCATTGGTTTTGAGGGTGAAACCCCATACAAACTTGAACCTGTTGATGAAATGAAATTCACATACAAGCCACTGTATGATCAGTTCAAGTATGGCCACTCCCATGATATTAGGCACACTTCACATGCTCAAAGTTTTCACATAACACACACCAAAAAGCATGTGACACAACCTAGGAAATATCATGAAACTCACATTAAAAATTATCATGCTGTTCCTCCTATTGCTTACAATGTTAAACCCAAGTTCAATCAGAACTTGAGAAAATCTAACAAGAAAGGACCCAAGAAAATGTGGGTACCTAAGGATAAGATTATTCCTATTGCAGATATCTTTGGCTGCAAAAAGGACAAAGCACAACATGTCATGGTACCTGGACTCTGGATGCTCACGACACATGACAGGAAGAAGGTCTATGTTCCAAGACCTGGTGCTTAAGTCTGGAGGAGAAGTCAAGTTTGGAGGAGATCAGAAGGGCAAGATAATTGGCTCTGGAACTATAAAGTCTGGTAACTCTCCTTCCATTTCTAATGTACTTCTTGTAGAAGGATTAACACATAACCTCTTATCTATCAGTCAATTGAGTGACAATGGTTATGATATAATCTTTAATCAAAAGTCTTGCAAGGCTGTAAATCAGAACGATGGCTCAATCGTATTTACAGGCAAGAGGAAGAACAACATTTATAAGACAGATCTGCAAGATCTTATGAGTCAGAAGGTGACTTGTCTTATGTCTGTTTCTGAAGAGCAGTGGGTCTGGCACAGAAGATTAGGTCATGCTAGTTTGAGAAAGATTTCTCAGATTAACAAACTGGATCTTGTCAGAGGACTCCCTAATCTGAAATTCAAATCAGATGCTCTCTGTGAAGCATGTCAGAAGGGCAAGTTCTCCAAACCTGCATTCAAGTCCAAGAATGTTGTTTCTACCTCAAGGCCATTAGAACTCTTGCACATTGATCTGTTTGGCCCAGTCAAAACAGCATCTGTCAGAGGGAAGAAATATGGATTAGTCATCGTAGATGATTATAGCCGCTGGACGTGGGTAAAATTCTTGAAACACAAGGATGAGTCTCATTCAGTGTTCTTTGATTTCTGCATTCAGATTCAATCTGAAAAAGAGTGTAAAATCATAAAGGTCAGAAGTGATCATGGTGGTGAATTTGAGAACAGATCCTTTGAAGAATTCTTCAAAGAAAATGGTATTGCCCATGATTTCTCTTGTCCTAGAACTCCACAGCAAAATGGAGTTGTAGAACGAAAGAATAGGACTCTGCAAGAAATGGCCAGAACCGTGATCAATGAAACCAATATGGCTAAGCATTTCTGGGCAGAAGCAATAAACACTGCATGCTATATTCAGAATAGAATCTCTATCAGACCTATTCTAAATAAGACTCCTTATGAATTGTGGAAGAATAAAAAGCCCAACATTTCATATTTCCATCCTTTTGGATGTGTATGTTTTATTCTGAACACTAAAGATCATCTTGGTAAGTTTGATTCCAAAGCACAAAAATGTTTCCTTCTTGGATATTCTGAACGCTCAAAAGGCTACAGAGTATACAATACTGAAACATTGATTGTAGAAGAATCAATCAATATCAGGTTTGATGATAAGCTTGGTTCTGAAAAACCAAAGCAGTTTGATAATTTTGCAGATTGTGATATTGATATATCAGAAGTTGTTGAGCCAAGAAGCAACGCATCAGAAGCAGAGCTTCTCAGAAGCAAAGACTCTGAAGATCAAGTATCAGCTTCTCTGGAGAATCTAAGCATTTCTGAAGAACCATCTGTCAGAAGATCATCCAGACTCATCTCTGGTCATTCAGAAGATGTCATTCTTGGAAAGAAGGATGATCCAATCAGAACAAGAGCATTCCTTAAGAACAATGCAGACTGTCAATTAGGTCTTGTATCTTTGATCGAGCCAACTTCTGTTGATCATGCTCTAGAAGATTCAGACTGGATAATTGCTATGCAAGAAGAACTGAATCAGTTTACAAGGAATGATGTTTGGGATCTTGTTCCTAGACCAGATGGATTCAATATAATAGGTACAAAATGGGTCTTCAGAAACAAGCCCAGAATGAGAAGATGAGAAGTTCTTATGTATGAGTATCTTCTGAAATGAAATTTCTTTTATAAGAAGTTCTGATTGAAATCAATTAGAAATTGTGATTCTCTTATTACTAACGTTTCATTGTCTAAGCTGATTCAGAATATCTTTAAAAGCAAAACAGCTGTAACTGGCTATCCAGATGGTAAACACGTGTTCACTATTCCTGGACAAGCGTGCGTGCAGTTGAGGGGACGTCTACTTAGGTAACTGTGCAAATCACGTCTTTTGTCATTATTATCTCTCCTCACGTCACGTAACATTAAATGCTTTTCATCATTTACTCTCTTTCAGTTTTCTTTTTATATTCTTCAAACGTTTCTTTTCCCTCTTATATTTCTCTCACTTTGCATTCAGTTTCTTTTTCGTTCTCTCTCTTTGCATTCATATCATAAAACCTAACAGTTTCCAATATCTGCAACTTCATCATGAATCCATCGTCAAGCTCTGGGAATCAAGATAATGATCGGAAACAAAAGAGAAAGGCAACTGCTGAACCAAAAACCAAACCAAAAAGAGTAAGAATCACCTATGACCCTCTCAAAGTGAACCCGTTTGAAGCTATGATGTCTGGAAATTACTCTAGACGTGTGTATCAACCCCTTGACGGTACCCCTCAATCACCTCCCTCTTCACAGACCTCCACCACCTCTTCCTCCTCATTCATCCTCTCGGAACCACCTTCTTCACCATCTGATATCTCCTCTCCTTCAATCCATCCATCAGATATTTCTTCATCTCTCTCACACCCTTTTCCCACCAGAACACCTAACCCCTATAGTGTTGTTTTTCCCGACTCCAGGTTCACTGTCAACCCTCCAACTCCTACCACTCAATCATTTCTGGAGCTTTTACATTCTGATGTAAATGGCTGGTTGGAGATTCTGGGTGCTGCTCACCTTAACCATCTGGATGAGTATGCTACAAGCAACCTTTGGGATACCTTTCGTCAGGATTTTCTGGCTAAGGCTACAGACACTCAGAGAAGGATTATGTCTGAAGCTCCTGGTGTTCGTGGTCTTCGGTTGGAAGTTGGTGAAAGCAGCTATCACCATCTCATCAGGAACAGAAGTGTTCTTGAGAAGAAGATACCAGCAGATGAGTTGGAAGAAGAAAATCTCTGCAGAGACATCGTGGTGTGGAGACCATGGTTTCCTGTGCTGACTGGAGACTTTCAGTGGCTGTTCAACTGGTTCAGAATGAACCCTTCTGAAAAAGCACCTCACATGGTCTTTCCAGTAGTGGTTTATCCTGCTGAAGTTGCTGGTCCTACTCCTCCAACAAACCTAGCAGCTATTCTTCAAGCGTTGGAAGTTGGAACTTCTGAGCTGCCTGAACCAGAATATGCTAAGGCTACTTCTGAGTCAGACTCAGATGAGGAAATGGAAGATGCACAAGCTGAAGATCTCCCAGAAGATCACCCTGCTGAGATTGCTGTCCCTTTTGGCAGAAATTCAGGTGCCTCTTCTTCTGGTGAAACCTCAGCTCTGATGGAGACCTTGGAAGCTCTTCATCAGAATCAAGCTATGCTGGCTTCTCGTTTGGACGCGCAAGAAGTAGCCAATGCTGAGTTTCGCTCCTTCATGGCAAGGCAAGCTACAAGCACTGACGGGATTCATGATGTTCTGGCGCGGATTTTGCGTAGGCTAGGATCTTAGTCCTTTGGTCTTTGTAGTTTTCTTTCCTTGTTGCATCTGTTTTCCTGCATTCCTCTCTTGTAATATCTTTTGATTATCAATGAAAAGTTTCTTTGTTTTTACATTCCAGTGATTTTATGTGTCGTTTTATTCATCTGAATCTTTTGAAACATTCTTTTTGATGTTATGACAAAAAGGGGGAGAAGATAAATGATAAATGATTTGATTAATCTATCAGTTGCTGGGTAAAGCTCCCACACATTTACTAACAAGAACTGCAAGTTCTATATTGGTTTAAGTGTTTTGCAGGTATAAAGAAGTGAAGAGAATCTTCAAAGCAAACACAAGAAGCAAAACCATAAGAAGTGTTATTCTGTAAAAAGAATAAACTCATGGAAACTGAAGCAAGCTGAGTGCTGTCAAGCTTCAGAAATCAGAAGCAAGAAAGAAGAATGAATCAGAAGCACTGATAATAGAATTTGATCCATATTTGTCTATTTGCGCTGACAAAATTCTATTTGCTCTGATACATTATTTTAGCCTATATGGCTCTGATACATATCATGTGTTCCAATATACATTTTATGTTCTGACTCGTTCATGCTGACTTTTGTCGTTTAGTTTTTGTTCTGTAACATTTCAGGATGTAGAGATGCTCTGATGATGCTCTGGTACATTCAACAATGTTTTGATACAAATCTAGCATGAAGTGATAGAAATTCAAAGCTCTGAAGCTATCCGAGGGAAGCAGAAATCAGAAGCTGTGAATGTTCTGAAGATCAAAGAAATTCAAGTTCTGAAGCTGTCCTAAATGGAAGCAGAAATCAGAAGCTGTGAATGTTCTAAAGATCCAGAAAACTCAAGTTCTGAAGCTGTCCTAAATGGAAGCAGAAATCAGAAGCTGTGAATGTTCTGAAGATCAAAGAAATTCAAGTTCTGAAGCTGTCCTAAATGGAAGCAGGAATCAGAAGCTGTGAGTGTTCTAGGGATCTAAAGAAATTCTAGTTCTTAAGCTGTCCAAAGGAAGCAGAAGTCAGAAGCTATGAATTCTCTGAAGATAGAAGCTTATGTGATCGTCTCTACCGAAATAATCAGGGAAGTCTTTTATTAAAGTTCTTCGAGTATTTATTTCAGGGGGAGATTATTTATCTCAGGGGGAGATTGTTAATCTCAGGGGGAGACATATTCATATGCTTATGCTATAGCTGTGTAATTTGTCTTTTGCCGTCTGTTCTTTCTGATCGCAAATTCATATCATTTATATATGTTTTTGTCATCATCAAAAAGGGGGAGATTGTTAGAACAAGATTTGTTCTGATCAATTATCTTAGTTTTGATGATAACAATAATATGAATTTTGCTTAAGATAATATGGTACTCTAATCCAATGCAATTTCCTTTTCAGGAAATATATAAAGAGTACGCATAATTCAGCGCTCAGAAGCTTTGTCTCAAAGGGTTCAGCATGCAACATCAGAACATGGTCTGGCAAGACATCAGAAGATGGTCGAAGCAGAATCAGAACATGGGTCTATGGAAGCATCAGAAGAACATGAGATCAGAAGCACTGAAATTCTGATGGTATCACGCTCAGAAGCACTTCAAGGTCAGAAGATCAGAAGATGCTTTGCACCAAGCTGTTTGACTCTGATGATATTCAAACGTTGTATTCACAAACATCAGATCAGAAGGAAGTACAAGTGGCAAGCTACGCTGACTGACAAAAGGAACGTTAAAGGCTAGTAAAGGCAACGTCAGTAGACACAGCATGCACAAGGCTCGAGGTAGTTGACAAAAGCGTATAACATTAAATGCGATGCTGTACGGAACACGCAAAGCATTAAATGCACTCAACGGTCATCTTCTCCAACGCCTATAAATATGAAGTTCTGATGAGAAGCAAGGTTAACGAACTTACACAATTTCTGTGAATATTAACTTGCTGAAACTCTGCTCTATTCAAAGCTCAGAATCTTCATCTTCATCAAAGCTCACTACATTGCTGTTGTAATATATTAGTGAGATTAAGCTTAAACGTTAAGAGAAATATCACAGTTTGTGATTATAGCTTTTAAGAAGCAATTGTAATACTCTTAGAATTGATTACATTAAGTTGTAAGGAACTAGAGTGATCGTGTGGATCAGAATACTCTAGGAAATCTTAGAGGTTATCTAAGCAGGTTGTAACTAGAGTGATCGTGTGGATCAGAATACTCTAGAAAGTCTTAGAGGGTATCTAAGCAGTTGTTCCTGGAGTGATCAGTGTGTGATCAGAAGACTCTGGAAGACTTAGTTGCTGACTAAGTGGAGAACCATTGTAATCCGTGCGATTAGTGGATTAAATCCTCAGTTGAGGTAAATCATCTCTGCGGGGGTGGACTGGAGTAGTTTAGTTAACAACGAACCAGGATAAAAATAACTGTGCAATTTATTTTTATCTGTCAATTTTTTAAAGCTACACTTATTCAAACCCCCCCTTTCTAAGTGTTTTTCTATCCTTCAATCTACCACTGAAAAAGAACTGCTAGCTATTGTTTTTGCTCTTGACAAATTCAGATCTTATTTGCTAGGTTCCAAGGTTGTTGTTTTTACTGACCATGCAGCTTTAAAGTACTTGCTGAAGAAGCCGGATGCAAAACCGAGATTGATTCGGTGGATGTTGCTGCTCCAAGAGTTTAATGTTGAGATTAAAGACAAAAGTGGAGCTGAGAACTTAGTGGCTGACCACTTGAGAAGGATAGATAGAGATGAAGATCCTTTTCCTATTAAGGATGACTTTCCTGATGAGCAGCTGTTTCTTTTGCAAGGGATTACACCTTGGTTTGCTGACATTGTTAATTTTCTTGTTGCTGGTGTTTTTCCTACAGGTGCATCTAGATCACAGGTTCACAAGCTCAAGAGTGATGCCAAATATTATGTTTGGTGATAACACGAAAATGTATCGTTTATTTGACTTGATTTACATAGATTATTTCTCTATTTTATTTAAATTAAGTTGCTTTATGTTGGTATTATGCTAGTATTTTCATTGTTTTAGGTTTTATGTTCGTTTTGAGGACTATTTATGAAAAGGAGAAGAAATGGAGTTAAATCCACTACTATTTATGCTTAAAAGATGAAAAAGGGATGCTGAAGTATGTGAGGGGTGCAAATAGGATGGACCAAGTTTGGAAGTCCAGCCCACGAAGGAGCTGAAGCTCCCACTATAAAGAAGCTGAGACGCCCGTCTAAGGGCCCAATTGCATGGAGACGCCCGTCTCCAAAGTCCAAGGGCCATGTCATCAAAGGAGACGTCCGTCTCACCCTCCACAAATCAAGGAACGCACGTCCCCATCAGTCCACTGCCACGTCTCCAAGTGGGAGACGCCCGTCTCCAGTTCACAGGCATGTCTCCAAGCTCCAAGCTTACTAAGAGACGCCCGTCTCCAAAAGCACGTGGACCCCGCCACTTTCTCCATTAATTTCGTGGACAATTCCAAGTCCACTCACCCCATGATTTTCTCAACTTCCCACTATCTCCACTACTTCTCACGTGATAACTTCCACTTCCATTCACTATATAAAGAGTCTGAGCATTCATTTGAAGGCATCCAAGTTTTAGGCGCGGAATCGCTGTTCATAGTTTTAGGCATAAATTATCACTTTGTAAAAGTGGTAGTTTCTCGCATAGAGGAACTACCACACCATTAGTTTTAGGCCTACAATTTATGTACATCTTGGATCACAATCTTGCCGACATTATTTCAAAGCTTTATTCAAGTTTCAAGATTTGCTTTGTTCGTAATTTTATTCAAGTTTGTTTTGTCTGCTTTACTTCCAGGTTTATTTATTTGCAATTATTTTAGTTTCTTGTTCTTATAATATTGTTTTATCATTATAAATCTAAATACGCATATGCTCATGGTTAGTAATTATAATTTCATGTTTAATAATTATAACTCCATGTTTAATAATTATAATTTCATGTTTGTTTCTTTAAGTATGTCTGGCTAATTTATTTAGATGTCGGTACGTAAAGTAATTTAACTGTAGGGATCCGAAATAAATTGGCTTAATTATGTTTTATTAAATATCACTTGTTTTTGGTTTGTATGTCTAATTTAATTAGTAAGTCTTAAAATCAATAGAGCGAATGTTTGAGGTCTTAAGACGGTCAAAGGTTAAAATCAATAGAGCGAAAGTTTGAGATCTTTAACTGGATAGTAGACATAGGACATTAGTTTTAAGGATGGCGAAAGCGTATTAGAACTAATTAGAACTTATTTATTTTCAAAAAGTATTTTTAAACCCGCGCGGGATGGCGAAAGCGTACGTTAGGGATATTAGCATGTTCCGAGTCAATAGAGCGAGAGTTTAAGATTAGGAGATTTAAGTAGATAACGACTTCATAAAACAAGCATTTTATTAACTATGTTGTTTTCAAAAAGCGTTTCTAAATCTGGTGGGATGGCGAAAGCGTACATTAAGAGTTAGGATCGTAGTCTGAATCAATAGAGCGAGAGTTTGAGAGGAGGACTTTTAAATAACATAGTTAGTAAAGATCTTTGATTTAATTAGAATATGGCCAATGGAACTTCGGATCACCTAAGTTAGATGAAATACATACTGATATCCGTTTGTCATTATATTTTAGCTAGATTTAAGATTTTAGTTTCCCCATTTATAAAAATACCCAAATATCATTAGCCTTAGCTTTACTTAGTAACTTTAGATAACGGTAGGTCGATTTATAGTTCTTGTGGATTCGATATCTTTTAAAACTACACGACATGACTGTGCACTTGCAGTTATCCCGACTAATAGACACGCAAAGTCGCGATCAAGTTTTTGGCGTCGTTGCCGGGGACTATTCAAGTCGATATCGTAACTCTTTTAGTTACACCGTAGAGACTAAGGTATTTTTTTTCTTTCTTTTCATTTACTACTATGTATCACCCAAACTTTTTCTATAACCCCCACTCCCAGTATTTCGAGGAATCACCTGGATCCTATAAATCCGATCTCAAAATACTATTGGAGAATTTCAATGCTGCGCCACCAATTCATTCTCACCCAAATTACCTCTGCAACCCCCAATCTCAAAATTTCGAGGAACCACAAGAATTTTATAATTCCAACCAAACCTATCCTCAACCGAATCCCCTCTCCAACTATCAATCCCAACATTTTGAGGAGTCGCAAGAATTTTATAATCCCAACCAAACCTATCCTCAACCGAATATCCTCTACGATCACCACAATCAATATTTTGAGGAGTCGCCAGAACCCCATAAAACCGACCTCGAAATAATAATGAAAAATTTTAATGAAACATCTATGATGACAAGGAACTTTGTGGAAACACAAAATGCGACCCTAACCTACTTCGAGGAACCACAAGAATCCTATAACTCTAACCTTGAAGCATTAATAAAGGATTTCAATGCAACGCCAACTTATCATCAACCAAATTTCCTCTACGATCACCACGCCCAACATTTTGAGGAGTCGCAAGATTATCATAAATCCAACCTCGAAATCTTAATGGAGGATTTCATTGAAGAACAAAGTCTCTCTAAGCTAGAATCTATGATGACGAAGCACTTTGAGGAAACGCAAAATGCAACGCTAGCTCCCTTTGAAGAACCTCAAGAATCCCATAATTTTAACTTTGAAACATCAATGGAGGATCCCGACGAGATGCTAACTCACTCTAGATTAGAAGCCATGATGGAGCACTTTGTAGAGACACAAACCGTCCAAAACCAAGAGTTTATCAAACAAAGTCTTCAAAACAATGAAACCCTTAGGCAACTGACCACTATGGTTGAGTCCCTCGCGACTCACAACATGGCATTAGAGACTCAAATCGCACAACTTGAACAAAAGCCACTAGGAGACTTACTTGAGGGGTATATTGACATAACCATTAGTGAAGAACAAATTGAAATTCCTGAGGAGAGTGATAATGAGATTGAGGAGAGTGATTATGAGATTGAGGATAGTGATAGTGTGGTTGAAGAGATTTCTAGTGAGAAAAGAGTGGAGATTGAGAAAAATCCACCAACACCAACTGAAAGGGAGGTTGTAGAAGAGGTAGAGAAGGAAGCACCTATAGTTTTTCCTCTTCCCTATACCCCACCGATTCCTTTTCCGCAAAGTTTTATGGAAGCTAAGGTAGAATCCCAATCCAAAACGTATGTGGAGGTATTGGAAAATATCCACACAAATGCACTCTTGTTTGAAGTCTTGCATAAAAAGAGAAATTTAGAGGACCATGAAGCCAAAGAGATCATTAGTGTTAAGAGGGTGAGGTCAACCTTTGAGGCGGTGGACGAAATTACTAATCCTAAGCTTGAAAAACTAACACTTAGGATAGATCCAGAACCACCACCACGAGTTCAAAAGAGCAAACCACCCCACAGAAAAGAGAAGTTAGAGAACCATAAAACTAGGAATATTACTATTGTTAAGAGGGTAAGGTTAACCTTTGAGGTGGTGGATAATATCACTAAGCCCGAACTTGAAAAGCTGATACTTAGGATCGATCCAGAACCGCCACCACGATTTCAAAAGAATGAACCACCCCACAGAAGAAAGAAAAGAAAAGGTGAGGGATATGTGAGATGGCTTGATAAATGGCCATGGAAAACGAGGTTTGATAAAAGTTCAACCAAGGAGTCATTCTCGAGAGAACCACCTTGAGTGCTTGCACTCTTAAGCTGTCGAGCTATCGATGTTAAACAAAGCGCTGCGTGGGAGGCAACCCACGAGTTTTCAATTTAATGTTTTCCTTTTATCGTTTGAACTTGCAGAAAATAAAGATATGGATCGCTTGTTAAGTCTCGACCATATCTAGGTGAAAAACCTATAGATGATCATCTCAAAGATGAGCGGGTCTCCACGCACATTCCTACGAGTGTTGATGCTGGTGGTGACACAGTTGATGAGCATGATAGGAGAAGGTATTTCCTCCGGACGCGGAGCGGATTTGGTCGTGATAGCCCGCCGGTAGCATCCATATAGGTTCTGTCTTTTCTTCTCCAACTTGGATCGAAACATTGAGGACAATGTTTGGTTTAAGTGTGGGGGAGAAGCTTTACTGCTTTCATTTGTTGCTTTATTGTTTTCTAGTTATGTTGTCAAGTCTTTATATATGATTTTCTGTTGTTATCGAATTTCCCCAAAATTTGAAAATTTTAACCTCCAACAAAAATTTGAATTTTGACGCATGGCATACACACTCTGAAAGTATAGAAGTTGTCACACTTTAGGCATTGTTAGAAAGACTTGGAGATGTTTCAACAACATCGATACCGTCCTGACACCCTAAACCTCCTCATTATGTGATATCAATTTGGATGCCCATTATGTCGAGACCTTAGGCTCAAGTTTTCAAAGTAGCTCTTAAGTAGTTTATATTAGCAGTCGGCACCATCTTAAGCACAAACTACGTAGGGAGTCGATGAATATAAGTGAATGATCATGTTTTTAAATGATTTAATTGAAGAATAGCCTTCTAAGTTAGGTGACCCTCACCCGGTCATTTAGCCCAACGGTTGTTAAGCCAATAAGGATTTAATAATTAGCACCCGCTGTTGGTTGGCCTAGAGGTCACTGGTACTGGGCTTGGTAGGGTGGACTACGGTTCGATCCCCCGCAACCGTAGTTGGGAAAGACGGGGCTTCACCATTTAAAAAACCAAAACCCCATGCTAAAGAAAAGAAAAGGATCATAGTCACTAACCGATTTCCCTACTATGTGCGTGTACGGATAACGGGCTTAATGTGGTTGCGCTTGAATGAAAAGAGTGAAAGGAAATACGAGAGATATAGGTTGAGTCATAATGGAATAATTCGAATTGGTTTGTATAAGGAGGGAGTTTTTGAACATTGTGTCGTTACGATATCCTTGGTGTTGATATCTATTACCTATCGATGTAACATTTGCCTAACACAAATATGATTAGGAGTCGTGTCATGCCCTTGTTTCGAATCGAGCTTAACTATTTCTTTTTACCGTGTGGTTGATTGCTTGAGGACAAGCAATGGTTTAAGTGTGGGGGTATTTGATAACACGAAAATGTATTGTTTATTTGACTTGATTTACATAGATTATTTCTCTATTTTATTTAAATTAAGTTGCTTTATGTTGGTATTATGCTGGTATTTTCATTGTTTTAGGTTTTATGTTCGTTTTGAGGACTATTTGTGAAAAGGAGAAGAAATGGAGATAAATCCACTACTATTTATGCTTAAAAGATGAAAAAGGGGTGCTGAAGTATGTGAGGGGTGCAAATAGGATGGACCAAGTTTGGAAGTCCAGCCCACGAAGGAGCTGAAGCTCCCACTATGAAGAAGCTGAGACGCCCGTCTAAGGGCCCAATTGCATGGAGACGCCCGTCTCCAAAGTCCAAGGGCCATGTCATCAAAAGAGACATCCGTCTCACCTTCCACAAATCAAGGAACGCACGCCCCCATCAGTCCACTGCCACGTCTCCAAGTGGGAGATGCCCGTCTCCAGTTCACAGGCACGTCTCCAAGCTCCAAGCCCACTAAGAGACGCCCGTCTCCAAAAGCACGTGGACCCCGCCACTTTCTCCATTAATTTCGTGGACAATTCCAAGTCCACTCACCCCATGATTTTCTCAACTTCCCACTATCTCCACTACTTCTCACGTGATAACTTCCACTTCCATTCACTATATAAAGAGTCTGAGCATTCATTTGAAGGCATCCAAGTTTTAGGCGCGGAAGCGCTGTTCATAGTTTTAGGCATAAATTATCACTTTGTAAAAGTGGTAGTTTCTCGCATTGAGGAACTACCACACCATTAGTTTTAGGCCTACAATTTATGTACATCTTAGATCACAATCTTACCGACATTATTTCAAAGCTTTATTCAAGTTTCAAGATTTGCTTTGTTCGTAATTTTATTCAAGTTTGTTTCGTCTACTTTACTTCCAGATTTATTTATTTGCAATTATTTTAGTTTCTTGTTCTTATAATATTGTTTTATCATTATAAATCTAAATACGCATATGTTCATGGTTAGTAATTATAATTTCATGTTTAATAATTATAACTCCATGTTTAATAATTATAATTTCATGTTTGTTTCTTTAAGTATGTTTGGCTAATTTATTTAGATGTCGGTACGTAAAGTAATTTAACTGTAGGGATCCGAAATAAATTGGCTTAATTATGTTTTATTAAATATCACTTGTTTTTGGTTTGTATGTCTAATTTAATTAGTAAGTCTTAAAATCAATAGAGCGAAAGTTTGAGGTCTTAAGACGATCAAAGGTTAAAATCAATAGAGCGAAAGTTTGAGATCTTTAACTGGATAGTAGACATAGGACATTAGTTTTAAGGATGGCGAAAGTGTATTAGAACTAATTAGAACTTATTTATTTTCAAAAAGTGTTTTTAAACCCACGCGGGATGGCGAAAGCGTACGTTAGGGATATTAGCATGTTCCGAGTCAATAGAGCGAGAGTTTGAGATTAGGAGATTTAAGTAGATAACGACTTCATAAAACAAGCATTTTATTAACTATGTTGTTTTCAAAAAGCGTTTCTAAATCTGGTGGGATGGCGAAAGCGTACATTAAGAGTTAGGATCGTAGTCTGAATCAATAGAGCGAGAGTTTGAGAGGAGGACTTTTAAATAACATAGTTAGTAAAGATCTTTGATTTAATTAGAATCTGGCCAATGGAACTTCGGATCACCTAAGTTAGATGAAATACATACTGATATCCGTTTGTTATTATATTTTACCTAGATTTAAGATTTTAGTTTCCCCATTTATAAAAAAACCCAAATATCATTAGCCTTAGCTTTACATAGTAACTTTAGATAACGGTAGGTTGATTTATAGTCCCTGTGGATTCGATATCTTTTAAAACTACACGACACGACTGTGCACTTGCAGTTATCCCGACTAATAGACACGCAAAGTCGCGATCATTTGGGATGATCCATATCTATGGAAGTTTGGTAGTGATCAGGTAATCAGGAGATGTGTCCCCGACAATGAGATTGAATCTATTTTGAAATTTTCTCATGCATCTCAAGTCGGCGGACACTTCGGTCCTCAAAGGACTGCGAGAAAAGTCCTTGATTTAGGCTTCTATTGGCCAACTATTTTTAAGGATGCTTTTGAGACTTACCGCACTTGTAAAGAGTTCCAGATAGCAGGTACAAACATCACTCGCAAGAGTGAAATGCCTCAACAACCTATGCTTTTCTGTGAGGTATTTGATGTATGGGGAATTGATTTCATGGGTCCTTTTCCTGTATCATTTGGTTTCCTTTACATTTTACTTGCTGTTGATTATGTTTCAAAGTGGGTGGAAGCTATCCCCACTAGGACTAATGATTCTCGAGTTGTTGCAGATTTTGTCAGGTCTAATATCTTTTGCAGGTTTGGAATACCGCGAGCTATCATAAGTGACCAAGGCACTCATTTCTGTAACCGCACCATGGAAGCTTTACTCCGGAAGTATGGAGTTGTGCACAGAGTCTCTACTGCATATCAACCACAGACTAATGGGCAGGCTGAGATCTCAAACAGGGAGATCAAATAGGTTTTAGAGAAAATGGTGCAGCCAAACAGGAAAGACTGGAGCCGTCGTCTAGAAGACGCACTTTGGGCTCAAAGAACAGCTTTCAAGACACCCATTGGGATGTCTCCTTATCGACTTGTTTTTGGTAAGGCGTGTCATCTTCCTGTTGAGATAGAACACCGTGCTTTTTGGGCGGTGAAGAGTTGTAATTTGGAGATGCAACAAGCAGGTATTGAAAGAAAACTCCAATTGCAACAGTTGGAAGAGCTTAGATTAGAGGCTTATGAGAGCTCTAGGATTTATACAGAAAAAACTAAGCACTTCCATGATAAAATGATTTCTAGGAAGGAATTTTCTGTGGGCCAACAGGTTTTACTGTTTAACTCCCGCCTTAAGCTAATGGTTGGGAAACTTCGATCCAAATGGATTGGCCCCTTTGTTGTTACTAATGTTTTCCCTCATGGTGCAGTAGAAATAAAAAGTGCAGGTACTGACAAAGTCTTCAAGGTTAACGGGCAGCGGCTGAAGTTATTCCATGAAAGTTCGGTGCCTGAAAATGTCAGCATAGAGGAGCTTTCTTTAGAAGCACCTGACTACACTGCAACTTGATCAGGGAGTCCTTCTTTCCTTCTCTCTACTTTATTAGTAATGTCCTTTTATTGAGGACAATGCTTAGTTTAAGTGTGGGGGAGGAATCGTGTGTTTTATTTGTTTTTGTTTGTTAGTATTTTGTTTAATTTCAATAAAAAAAATGCATCTTCTTGAAAGTTTTAGGCTACACACTGATTTGAGTCGGGTTTGCGGAGACTTGGGAAAAATTCACAAGATCGGTATCGTTCTAACACCGTAAGTCTCCTGCATACGGAAATTGATTTGAATTTGTTATTATGTTTTAGTCTTAATTTCTCATTCTTTGACAGCTCTAGAGTAGTTTATTTCAGCAGTCGGCACCATCTCTCACACACTTTACGCAGGAAGCCGATGAATATAAGTGAATGTTCTGAAAAGAAAAGAAAAAAAAGAGAAAAGAAAAAGGTAATACACCTTCTAAGTTTGGTGATCCTCACCCGGTCACTTAACCCAACGGTTGTGTAATCTTCAAAATAAAAAGTTTTCAAAACTCTTTGTTAGTTGGTTCAGCGGTTTCTGGTGCTGAACTTGGTAGGGAGGATTACGGTCCGATCCCCCGCAACTACATCTGAGTAAGCAAAGGGTTATGCCACGCAAGTACCGGAACCCCGTGCAAAAGGATCAGAGTCACTAACCGGTTGTCCTGCTATAAGTGTGTGGAGATAACGGGTTTAATGTGATTGCGCCTGAATGAAAAAGAGCAAAAAGGATGAGTAAGTTAGGCTATGATATAATAATATGATTTGAATTGGTTTGTGTATTTAGGAAGCTTATGTCTGCATATATGTGGTTAGTGTTCTTACGATGTCCTTAGTGTGCAAGATTAGTATCTGTCGATGCAAACTTACCCAAAGAAGATTTGTAGCCTAGGATGAGTAACTGTTGATGTATTTGTGCTTTCTTTGTTCTGTTTTTTCATTTTCCTCGGAGTGCAAAAGTTCAAGTGTGGGGGAATTTGATCAGTGCATTTTAATGCACGTTCTTCCATGTTTGTACTCAAGCATTTCTTCGGTTTGTTTTATTTATTTTTATGTTTTAATATGTTTTTATATTTTATTTTATTTTTGCACTTATTTGTTTTTCGTATTAATTTTTCAGCATTAACAGTCTGCACGGAAACGATCATATCTGGAGTTTCAGGAGTCCGATTGAGGCGTTCTAATAATCGCCGGAAAGCTAAGAGAAAGAGCTACAATTCTTATGTTGGAGTCGAAGTCAGAATCGGACTGTAGAAGGGCCAGAATATTCGTTGAAGTTGCAGCACTAGTTTTAGTTAAGTTTCGGGTCAATTAGTAATGGGCTTGGGTTTTGTTTTTGACCCAGTTCGGTTGTGAAACGGGTTGGCTATTGTTCCTTAGGTTAGGCAGCCACGAAAATACTGTTCATCATCTTCCATTCACGATTTTGAAAGCTTTGACGAATTTCTATGGAGAACTAACCAAATCCTGTCGAATTGCTGAATTCAGGTTCCGACCTTGAGATTATTTTAATGTTAATCTAGTATTTATTCCTTTCAATTTTGTTCTATGTTCTTGAATGCTTAATTCGAATTGCAGTATTTTGATTCAATTCGATTGATTGTATGACCCTAACAAATAAACACGTTACCGTTTGCTTAATTCGTTACCGTGTATGATTTATCACGTTTGCTTAATTCGTGAAGCGTAACTCCGTTTGCTTAATTCGGATATTAGGATTATACATCGTACAATACTCTTCGCGCTTGTCACTGAGTTTGTAGTCGAATAGGAATAGATTATCCGCTTAGGAGATTAATATTGCTTAATCGATGATAGATAGGAACCGAATCAGTAATTCGACTTTTCAGCTTATTTGATAATCACTTTTTCATAATCATTTTTTTTGTTTAATCGAAACCAAACCAACCCCCCCCCCAAATTCGACTTACATTCGGTTAATAAGAATAGGAATCCTTGAGAGACGATACACGAGTTACCGTTACCGTCGTACTACAGTTTTTTAAAATTAACTCGTTTTTGACCCGCGAGCGACAGCGGATCAGGAGCCAATCACACGTTTGATTCCACCACATTGACGTCACCAAACAAGAACTAAAAATATGGTCTGAATTTTCCTCTTCCAACAAACAAAAAGGACATAACAAAGAATCGTTTCCCACCAAAACACCACGACGGAATAAATTGATTTTTGTTGGAAGACGATTTAGAAAAAGTCTCCAACCAAAAATTAAAGACTTACTTGGTAATTTTGATTCCCAAAGAGATCGAAGTAAGTCCAGCACATTTGATGTCAAAGTCGAAGCGTGGTTGTCAGAAGCAATAATCCCATCATAACCTGCTTTTACTGAAAAACCATTCGGATGTCTCCACCAAACAAAAGTGTCGGGGCTGCCCATCTTTGGTTGAACATGTTGTATAATGGCCATTAGCTCCAAAAATTCAGCCGCGACGAGTTCTGAAAAAGACTCCACATTCACCGAAAAACTCGGTTTCCAAAATCAACATTTATCAAGCCAAAAACCATTATCACTAACACTTTTATAATCCGAATCCGCATAAATGAATAATTCCGGAAAAAGGACCGAGAAAGAATCACCTCCAATCCAAGTGTCATGCCAAAAAGATATAAGATTACCGTCACCCAGCTTAAAAGAGATAAATGAAGAGAACCAGTTTTCCCGATCTATCGAAACATGAGAGCCAAGCAAACAGATATCTCTCCACCAAATAGAAGAACTCTTCTCCTCCCGGATGGAAGGGCTTTCAATCATCTTCCTTTTAATGTTACCGTACCTGCATAAAAGAATGTTAGTCCATAAAAAATCTCCCTCGTTCAATATCCTCCACTTCCACTTACTTAGCAAGGCCATATTGAACTTTCCACAATGCTTCACACCTAAACCTCCCTAAATTTTTGGTAAACACACCACGTCCCAGCTGACCCAATTAATCCTTCTCTTTTCCTCCTTGCCTCCCCATAAAAAGATTCTTTGAAGCCTAATAATCTCATCAATAATTATCTTTGGAGCTTTGTAGAACGAAAACATGTAAACCAGAATATTTGTGAGCACGACATTCAAGAGAACCACACGACCTCCTATTGAGACATTCTTGTTCTTCCAACTAGAAAGACATTTCCTGATTTTACTCACAACCGGTTTCCAAACCTCTCTCCTCCGCAGATTAATCCCCACCAGTATGCCAAGGAAGGAGAAGGAATTAGAACCAATCTCACAAGTGAGAAAGGTCGAGGCAGCCTGGAGAAAACATCCGAAGAATGAATGCCCATGAGTCTAATTTTTGATAAATTGATGCGAAGACCAGAGACTAACTCAAAACCTCTCAAAAGGGATTTAATACTCCAAAGATTACTCCAAGTGGCTTCTCCAATGAGCATTGTGTCGTCCGCAAATTGAAGAATCTCAAAGTGAGACTCGTCATCCAAATAAAAACCTTTATAATAACCAGAATTCACTGCCATATGCATCATAGCCGACAAACCTTCAGCAACCAACAAGAAAAGAAACGGAGAAAGAGGATCCCCTTGCCGAAGACCTCTATACACAGTGAAATCCTTAGTGGGGCTGCCATTCACAAGAACGAAAAACGAACTATTAAAAATCAGAGCTTCCATCCACCCTCTTCATCTATCTCCAAAACCCATTCGAACCAACATGGCTCTCAGAAAATTCCAAGACACACAGTCATACGCCTTCTCGAAATCCACCTTTAATAACATACAATTCCTTTTCTTCCTTTTAGCAAAATCCACGATCTCATTTAAAACTAGCACCCCATCATGAATATTACGGCCCGACACGAAAGCAGATTGACAGGGGGATATAAGCTTACCAATCACCTTACGATTCCTCAGAGATAATAATTTTGACACTATTCTATATAGACTACCAATAAGACAGATTGGCCTATATTCATCAAGTGAGATCGGATTCTCCACTTTCGGAATCAAAGCCAAGAAAGAAGCTGTAATTGAACTAATATGATATACCAATGTTACAAGAATTCCATAATCAATTAAGTGCATATTTCGACTGACTTTTGAAAGAGTCAAAAACAATTTTAAAATTATAGAATTGATTTTGTGTGATTTTAAGATGTTTAGTTAGACAAAAGTAGAATTGATTCTACTTGAAGTTAGAATTTGTAGCTTTTGCCTTCAGAATTAATTATGGATGATTTTATTGAAATTTATTCAACTCACTTTTACATATATATATATATATATATATATATATATATATATATATATATATATATATATATATATATATATATATATATATATATAAACTTTGACACCAAATCTTAACCGTTAAAATAATAGATCAAAAAGTTATATAAATACCCTATTTTTTAGGCGAAAAAATAGGCTATATATATTTTTTATTATTTAATTTAATTTAATATAACCGTTGAATCAATTTTTTTAACAATTGAGATTCGGTGTCAAATTATATTTTGACACCTTGATGTCTTTAGATCATATCTATGTATTTATACAATTTATACAATTTTGCTAGTATTATTCTAACAAAAAAACTAAATTGGTTATATATTTTTAAAGCTATTAATTGTGATGGGAGATTACGCACAATAACATATTAATACGTAACGGATATAAAATTCTTCAAACTTGTTAGAACCTATTAGGGTCAACAACAATAAGCAATTCTAACAAATAAAGGCGCCAAAGAATATTGATATTTTAACGTGGAAAATCCCTCAATATGAGAGAAAAAACTACGAGTAGTCCAAACCAAAGAAATAGTTGCACTATAATTAAATTAGAGTAAAATAGAGTCTTAAAGTGATTAAAAATAATTACTAACTACCGCAATCACAAAGCCAACTAGCTTACAAATAAGAATAAAAAAGATGAAAAATTAGCCAAATCTGCAGCTTCAGTAAGAAACAGATATCTCTCAGCTAAAACCTTGTTTTGAAATTTTAAACAGTCAAAAGTTAGATACAGGTGTTGCGAACCTGTCCTCCAAATTTTAGCTTGATCTGACGGTTAACGAATCGGGGATCGTAGACTTAGTGAGATGGTTGCAGAAAACAAGAATAGATTTATCTCTTTTGAATCCTTATTTTCTCTTTATCTCTCTCAACCCTAAATTGACCATCTCCACTTAAATAAGTGAGATAAATGAGTTATTCATATTTGAGCCTTTCTCCACATAGGGAGGGAGCCCAAACCCAACAAATCGCCAAACCGATGATATCACAACAAGCTTCAAACTTCCCTCTTGGTAATACTTTAGTCATTATATCAGAACCATTATCATTTGTATGAGCTTTATCTAACTCCAACAACTTAGCATCTAAAACATCATGTATCCAAAGATATCTGACATCAATGTGTTTGAATCTATAATGAAAAATCAGGTTCTTACCAAGATGAATAACACTTTGACTATCAACAAATAACACATATTTTCCTTAAACAAAGCCAACTTCCTGCAAAAATTTCTTCAACCATAGTAACTCTTTGCATGCTTCGGTAATGATAATGAACTCATTCTCTATAGTAAACAATGCTACACACTTTTGTAATCTGGACTACGAAGCCATAACTCCCCCTATAAATTTAATCATATAACTTGAAGTAGACTTTCTAGAATCAATGTCCCAGCCATATCTGAGTCAGAGTACCCCACTAGAGTAGGCTTATCTCCTCTAAAGCAAAACCTCATCAAGTAGTACCGCGAAGATACCTCAAAATCCATTTTTACACCATTCTAATTCTCTTTACCTGGATTTGACAAAAATCTATATACTGTACGAACAACATGTGTTGTATTCGCTTTTGTACACGCCATTGCATACATCAAACTACCCACAACAAATGCATAAGGAGCATGTTTCATATCAAACGTTTCATCGTCATCTTAAAGGACTTTGATTAGAACTCGACTTTAAATGAGTAGCAAGATAAGTGCTTACCGCCTAAGAATTTTCCATTTTGAATCTTTGCAGCATTCTTTCGATATAATGTTCTTGTGACATCCAAAGTTTCTTATCCTTTTCGACCACGCATGATTCTAATGCCAATAATCTATTTAGTTGTTCCCATGTCTTTCATGGCAAATGACTCGCCCAACTTCTTCTTTAACCTGTCAATGTTAGAAATATTTTTCCCTATAATGAGCATATCATCGACATATAACAATAGGATAATGAAGTCATCATTAGAAAATTTTCTAACAAAGACACAATGATAAGAAGTTGTCTTCTAGTATCCTTGATCATACATAAAAAATTCAAACTTCTTGTGCCATTTCCTTGAAGCTTGCTTCAACCTATATAAACTCTTTCTTAATCTACACACGTGATCTTCTTTTCCTTTAAGTTGAAAACCATCAGTTTGTTTCATATAAATCTCTTCCTCCAAATCACCATGAAGGAAAGGCATTTTCACATCCATTTGCTCAACCTCTAAATTAATATTTGAACCCAAACTCAACACAGTTCTAATTGATGACATCTTTATAACAGGTGAAAAAATATCATTAAAATCAACACCCTTTCTTTGACAGAAACCTTTCACCACTAATCTGACTTTATACCTTGGAGACTTAGAGTTGTTTTATGTTTAACTCTATAAATCCACCTGTTTTCCAAAGCCCTTTTGCCTTTAAGAAACTTCACTAAATCATAAGTGTGATTATCATCTAGTGATTTTATCTCATCATGCATTGCATCCAACCACTTTTGATTTTCATCACTTTCCATGGCCCTTGAAAACACTCAAGTTCACCCTCATCAATTAAGGTCACATACTCATCAGAATTATACCTTGTAGAAGGTTGTTTGTGCCTATTCTTCCTCCTAAGTTGAACTTGAATTGGTTCTGGAGCTTCACTAAGATTCTAATCTTGTGACATATAGTTCTCTCATTCATCATCATTAGTTGGAATATTTACCTCATCTCCAAGTTGTTGATCATCAACATAATCACATGGCTCACCATTTTGAGCATCACCACCAATAGCATCTAGATTATGACTAGGTAACTGAACTAGATCAATATTAGACCAACTGATATCTTTCATAGGTGTAGTCTTCTTTACCTTATTAATGTCTGATCGATAAATTAGCAAGTGTACTAATCTGCCAATGTAGTAATAATGGGAAATCCTAAAGTATCGATCTTAAGGACTGTGTGATACTATAGAGTTGTGTTTCAATTCAATTAAACAAAAGCCTTGGGGGTTTCTGTTTTGAAAATTATGAATTAAATTGCAAATAAAAGTAAAAGATTGTTTTGGCCAAATATGAGTAACATGCCAGGGTAGGTGTGTGCATTAACATGTAACAACTCTAAATCCTTATTTCAATAACAAAGCCTAAATTATCAACTACCGGTTCTTAAGGGTGTTTACCCCTAATTCCTTAGCGGGAAAACCTTTGAACATTCATCCTAGATCCTAATTCCTTAGCGAATATTGATGAAATCCAGCCTTTGAATTATGAAGAATATTATGGTTACTATAGGGTATCCCTATTCCTAAGCAATATCTACTATAGTCTAATTTTACAAAAACCCTAACAATGGTTGTCCATCCTAATTGTTAGTCATGCATCAATCTTGTTGGTCCAACGAGGAAAGCGTTAGAAATATTGTACAATTAAATCGAAACATGAAAGACAAATATATTACTGAAATTGGGAGATGAAAGTCATTACAAATGTTAATCAGGGACACCCCAGAGCATTGGGGGATTTTGTTAGAACAAGATTTGTTCTGATCAATTATCTTAGTTTTGATGATAACAATAATATGAATTTTGCTTAAGATAATATGGTACTCTAATCCAATGCAATTTCCTTTTCAGGAAATATATAAAGAGTACGCATAATTCAGCGCTCAGAAGCTTTGTCTCAAGGGTTCAGCATGCAACATCAGAACATGGTCTGGCAAGACATCAGAAGATGGTCGAAGCAGAATCAGAACATGGTTCTATGGAAGCATCAGAAGAACAAGAGATCAGAAGCACTGAAGTTCTGATGGTATCACGCTCAGAAGCACTTCAAGGTCAGAAGATCAGAAGATGCTTTGCACCAAGCTGTTTGACTCTGATGATATTCAAACGTTGTATTCCCAAACATCAGATCAGAAGAAAGTACAAGTGGCAAGCTACGCTGACTGACAAAAGGAACGTTAAAAGCTACTAAAGGCTACGTCAGTAGACACAGCGTGAACAAGGCTCGAGGTAGTTGACAAAAGCGTATAAACATTAAATGCGATGCTGTACGAAACACGCAAAGCATTAAATGCGTTCAACGGTCATCTTCTCCAACGCCTATAAATATGAAGTTCTGATGTGAAGCAAGGTTAACGACTCTAAACCAAAAACAACTCATATTAACTTGCTGAAACGCTGTTCAAATCAAAGCTCAGAATCTTCATCTTCATCAAAGCTCACTACATTGCTGTTGTAATATTTTAGTGAGATTAAGCTTAAACGATTAAGAGAAATATCACAGTTTGTGATTATAGCTTTTAAGAAGCAATTGTAATACTCTTAGAATTGATTACATTAAGTTGTAAGGAACTAGAGTGATCGTGTGGATCAGAATACTCTAGGAAGTCTTAGAAGTTTTCTAAGCAGGTTGTAACTAGAGTGATCGTGTGGATCAGTAGACTCTAGAAAAGTCTTAGAGTGTGTCTAAGCAGTTGTTCCTGGAGTGATCAGTGTGTGATCAGAAGACTCTGGAAGACTTAGTTGCTGACTAAGTGGAAAACCATTGTAATCCGTGCGATTAGTGGATTAAATCCTCAGTTGAGGTAAATCATCTCTGCGGGGGTGGACTGGAGTAGTTTAGTTAACAACGAACCAGGATAAAAATAATTGTGCAATTTATTTTTATCTGTCAAGTTTTTTTAAAGACACACTTATTCAAACCCCCCCTTTCTAAGTGTTTTTCTATCCTTCAATTGGCATCAGAGCGCCGGTTCTAAGGTGCAAGCACTTAACCGTGTTTAGAAAAGATTCAGGAAGAGAAAAACGCTTCAGTAAAACATGGTTGATGAAAGTGAAAAGTCTACACCTACACCTGCATCTACATCTGGCTCTGCTGAGCAATACAACGGTAACAATGGTTATACTAGACCGCCGGTATTTGATGGTGAAAACTTTGAATACTGGAAAGATAAACTGGAAAGTTACTTTCTTGGTCTAGATGGTGATCTATGGGATCTTCTGATGGATGGTTACAAACATCCAGAAAATGCCAGAGGCGTAAAGCTGACAAGGCAAGAAATGAATGATGATCAGAAGAAGCTCTTCAGGAATCATCATAAATGCAGAACTGTTTTGCTGAATGCTATCTCTCATGCTGAGTATGAGAAGATATCTAACAGGGAAACGGCCTATGACATATATGAGTCCTTGAAAATGACTCATGAAGGAAATGCTCAAGTCAAGGAGACTAAAGCTCTTGCTTTAATTCAGAAGTATGAAGCCTTCAAGATGGAGGATGATGAAGACATTGAAAAGATGTTTTCAAGATTTCAAACTCTTACTGCTGGATTGAGAGTTCTTGACAAGGGATACACCAAGGCTGATCACGTAAAGAAGATCATCAGAAGCTTACCCAGAAGATGGGGTCCTATGGTGACTGCATTCAAGATTGCAAAGAATCTCAATGAAGTTTCTCTGGAAGAGCTTATCAGTGCCTTGAGGAGTCATGAAATAGAGCTGGACGCAAATGAGCCTCAAAAGAAAGGTAAGTCTATTGCATTAAAATCCAATATCAAGAAATGCACTAACGCTTTTCAGGCTAGAGAAGAAGATCCTGAAGAATCAGAATCTGAAGAAGAAGATGAACTGTCCTTGATCTCCAGAAGGCTAAATCAACTCTGGAAGACCAAGCAAAGGAAGTTCAGAGGCTTCAGAAGTTCAAAGAAATTTGAACGTGGAGAATCTTCTGATGACAGAAGATTTGACAAGAAGAAGGTCATGTGCTATGAATGCAATGAGCCTGGACACTTCAGGAATGAATGTCCAAATCTTCAGAAGGAGAATCCCAAGAAGAAGTTTCATAAGAAGAAAGGTCTTATGGCAACCTGGGATGAGTCAGAAGATGATTCAGACTCTGAAGATGAGCAGGCTAACTGTGCGCTGATGGCGACAGAAGATGACGGATCAGAATCTACATCAGAATCAGATTCTGAAGAGGTATTTTCTGAACTTACTAGAGATGAGTTAGTTTCCGGTCTAACTAAACTTCTGGAATTCAAGTCTCACATTAGTCTCAAATACAAAAAGCTGAAAAAGCTATTTGAATTTGAAACAAAGAAGCTTGAGTTGGAAAATTCTGAATTAAAAGAAAAACTTTTAAAATTATCCAATAATGTTGGATCTCCTTCTGATTCAGAAAAATCCACTCCCAGTCTAAACCATATTCTGAAAGAATATGATTTAAGTTTCAGGAAGTTCTTATCTAGAAGTATTGGCAGAAGTCAGCTAGCTTCTATGATATATGCTGTGTCTGGAAACAAAAGAGTAGGCATTGGTTTTGAGGGTGAAACCCCATACAAACTTGAACCTGTTGATAAAATGAAACTCACATACAAGCCATTGTATGATCAGTTCAAGTACGGCCACTCCCATGATATTAGGCACACTTCACATGCTCAAAGTTTTCACATAACACACACTAAAAAGCATGTGACACAACCTAGGAAATATCATGAAACTCACATTAAGAATTATCATGCTGTTCCTCATATTGCTTACAATGTTAAACCCAAGTTCAATTAGAACTTGAGAAAATCTAACAAGAAAGGACCCAAAAAGATGTGGGTACCTAAGGATAAGATTATTCCTATTGCAGATATCCTTGACTGCAAAAAGGACAAAGCACAACATGTCATGGTACCTGGACTCTGGATGCTCACGACACATGACAGGAAGAAGGTCTATGTTCCAAGACCTGGTGCTTAAGTCTGGAGGAGAAGTCAAGTTTGGAGGAGATCAGAAGGGCAAGATAATTGGCTCTGGAACTATAAAGTCTGGTAACTCTCCTTCCATTTCTAATGTACTTCTTGTAGAAGGATTAACACATAACCTCTTATCTATCAGTCAATTGAGTGACAATGGTTATGATATAATCTTTAATCAAGAGTCTTGCAAAGCTGTAAATCAGAAGGATGGCTCAATCCTATTTACAGGCAAGAGGAAGAACAACATTTATAAGACAGATCTGCAAGATCTTATGAGTCAGAAGGTGACCTGTCTTATGTCTGTTTCTGAAGAGCAGTGGGTCTGGCACAGAAGATTAGGTCATGCTAGTTTGAGAAAGATTTCTCAGATTAACAAATTGAATCTTGTTAGAGGACTCCCTAATCTGAAATTTAAATCAGATGCTCTTTGTGAAGCATGTCAGAAGGGCAAGTTCTCCAAACCTGCATTCAAGTCCAAGAATGTTGTTTCTACCTCAAGGCCATTAGAACTCTTGCACATTGATCTGTTTGGCCCAGTCAAAACAGCATCTGTCAGAGGGAAGAAATATGGATTAGTCATCGTAGATGATTATAGCCGCTGGACGTGGGTAAAATTCTTGAAACACAAGGATGAGTCTCATTCAGTGTTCTTTGATTTCTGCATTCAGATTCAATCTGAAAAAGAGTGTAAAATCATAAAGGTGAGAAGTGATCATGGTGGTGAATTTGAGAACAGATTCTTTGAAGAATTCTTCAAAGAAAATGGTATTGCCCATGATTTCTCTTGTCCTAGAACTCCACAGCAAAATGGAGTTGTAGAACGAAAGAATAGGACTCTGCAAGAAATGGCCAGAACCATGATCAATGAAACCAATATGGCTAAGCATTTTTGGGCAGAAGCAATAAACACTGCATGCTATATTCAGAATAGAATCTCTATCAGACCTATTCTAAATAAGACTCCTTATGAATTGTGGAAGAATAGAAAGCCCAACATTTCTTATTTCCATCCTTTTGGATGTGTATGTTTTATTCTGAACACTAAAGATCATCTTGGTAAGTTTGATTCCAAAGCACAAAAATGTTTTCTTCTTGGATATTCTGAACGCTCAAAAGGCTACAGAGTATACAATACTGAAACATTGATTGTAGAAGAATCAATCAATATCAGGTTTGATGATAAGCTTGGTTCTGAAAAACCAAAGCAGTTTGATAATTTTGCAGATTGCGATATTGACATATCAGAAGTTTTTGAGCCAAGAAGCAACGCATCAGAAGCAGAGCTTCTCAGAAGCAAAGAATCGGAAGATCAAGTATCAGCTTCTCTGGAGAATCTAAGCATTTCTGAAGAACCACCTGTCAGAAGATCATCCAGACTCATCTCTGATCATTCAGAAGATGTCATTCTTGGAAAGAAGGATGATCCAATCAGAACAAGAGCATTCCTTAAGAACAATGCAGACTGTCAATTAGGTCTTGTATCTTTGATCGAGCCAACTTCTGTTGATCATGCTCTAGAAGATCCAGACTGGATAATTGCTATGCAAGAAGAACTGAATCAGTTTACAAGAAATGATGTTTGGGATCTTGTTCCTAGACCAGATGGATTCAATATAATCGGTACAAAATGGGTCTTCAGAAACAAGCTCAGTGAGAAGGGTGAAGTGGTAAGAAACAAAGCCAGACTGGTGGCTCAGGGTTATAGTCAGCAAGAAGGGATTGACTATACAGAAACCTTTGCACCAGTGGCCAGGTTAGAATCTATTCGTCTATTAATTTCTTTTGCCACTCAACATAACATCACTCTCTATCAGATGGATGTTAAGAGTGCCTTCTTAAATGGTTATATAGATGAAGAAGTTTATGTCCATCAACCTCCTGGTTTTGAAGACTCTATGTCTCCTAATCATGTTTTTAAACTAAAGAAATCATTGTATGGATTGAAACAGGCTCCCAGAGCTTGGTATGAACGCTTAAGTTCTTTCCTTCTGGATAATGGTTTCACTAGAGGAAAGGTGGACACTACTCTCTTTTGTAAAACCTTTAAAAAGGATATTTTAATTTGTCAAATATATGTAGATGATATTATTTTTGGAACATCTAATGCTACACTTGGAAAGGAGTTTGCTAAGTCTATGCAGGCTGAGTTTGAAATGAGCATGATGGGAGAACTCAAGTATTTCCTTGGAATACAAATAAATCAAACATCAGAAGGAACGTATGTTCATCAAACCAAATATGTGAAGGAACTTCTGAAGAAGTTTAATCTTCTAGACTGCAAAGAAGCCAAAACTCCTATGCATCCAACATGCATCTTAGGTAAGGATGAGGTAAGTAAGAAGGTAGATCAGAAGTTATACAGAGGTATGATTGGATCTCTTCTATATTTGACTGCTTCTAGACCTGACATTCTGTTAAGTGTTTGTTTGTGTGCTAGATTCCAATCAGATCCTAGAGAATCTCATTTAACTGCTGTTAAGAGAATTCTAAGGTATCTGAAAGGTACTACTAATGTTGGCTTAGTTTACAGAAAATCTAAAGAATACAACTTAGTAGGATTCTGCGATGCTGACTATGCTGGAGACAGAATTGAAAGAAAGAGTACTTCAGGAAGTTGCCAATTTCTTGGAAGTCATTTGATCTCTTGGTATAGCAAGAAGCAAGCAACTATAGCTCTATCAACAACAGAAGCAGAATATGTCGCTGCTGCTGGTTGTAGTACACAGATGCTCTGGATGAAGAGTCAGTTAGAAGATTATCAGATATTTGAGAGTAACATTCCTATATTCTGTGATAATACTTCTGCTATATGTTTATCTAAGAATCCTATTCTTCATTCAAAAGCTAAACATATTGAGATTAAACATCATTTCATAAGGGACTATGTTCAGAAGGGTGTTATATCTTTAAACTTTGTGGATACAGATCATCAATGGGCTGATATCTTTACAAAACCCCTGGCTGAAGATAGGTTTAAGTTCATTCTGAAGAATATCAGTATGGATTTATGCCCAGAATGAGAAGATGAGAAGTTCTTCGTATGAGTATCTTCTGAAATGAATTTTTTTTAAATCAGAAGTTCTGATTGAATTCTTTTAGAAATTATGATTCGGTTATTACTAACGTTTCATTATCTAAGTTGATTCAGAACCTCTTTTAAAGCAAAACAGCTGTAACGTTTTGTCTCGGGATGGTAAACCTGTCGTTACTATTCATGGATAAGCGCGCGTGCAGTTGAAGGGACGCCGACCATAGGTAACTGTGCTAGTCACGTCTTTTGTCATTATTATCTCTCCTCAAGTCACGTAACATTAAATGCTTTTCATCATTTACTCTCTCTTAGTTTTCTTTTTATACTCTTCAAACGCTTTTCCTTTCCTCCTATATTTTCTCTCTTCACTCTGTCCTTGTTTTCCTTCTCTATCTTTTTGCATTCATCTCAAACCCTAGCAGTTCATTATCTTCTAATCCATCATGAACTCTTCATCAAACCCAGGAAACCATGAAAATGATCAAAACAAAAAGAGAAAAGCTGTTGAAACATCTCCTTCCAAACCCAAAAAGATAAAGATCACCTATGACCCTCTCAAGGTGAATTCATTTGAAGCAATGCTTTCTGGAAACTATTCTAGACGAGTGTTTCAACCTCCTGGTGAAAGTCCTCCATCATCCCCATCTTCTTCCTCATCTTGTTTCCTTCTAGACTCAACTTCCTCCTCATCTAACCTTTCCTCTCCCTCAACCCATTCCAAAGAGGTCTCCTCATCATCACCTGCTGAGAATGTTGTCTCTGATAAAGATTGTGGAAGATCTGCATCGGAACCAAGTCTCCCTGACCCCTCGCCTGGAAGCCCAAGAAGCAGTCAATGATGCGCTTCACTTCTTCATGGCATGCTGGCACAGATTCTGTCTTAGCTAGGGTCTTAGGTTTTGGTCTAAGTAGTTTTCTTTCCTTGTTGCATCTGCTTGTCAAACATTCCTCTCTTGTAATCCTTTTTTTTGATTAGCAATGAAAAGTTTCTTTGTTTTTTACATTCCAGTGTTTTTATTTGTCGTTTTACATCTGAATCTTTTTAAATATTCTTTTTGATGTTATGACAAAAAGGGGGAGAAGATAAATGATAAATGATTTGATTAATCTATCAGTTGCTGGGTAAAGCTCCCACACATTTACTAACAAGAACTGCAAGTTCTATATGGTTTAAGTGTTTTGCAGGTATAAAGAAGTGAAGAGAATCTTCAAAGCAAACACAAGAAGCAAAACCATAGGAAGTGTTATTCTGTAAAAAGAATAAACTCATGGAAACTGAAGCAAGCTGAGTGCTATCAAGCTTCAGAAATCAGAAGCACCAATAATAGAATTTGATCTATATTTGTTTATTTGATCTGACAAAATTCTATTTGCTCTGATACATTATTTTAGCCTATATGGCTCTGATACATATAATGTGTACTAATATACATTTTATGTTCTGACTCGTTCATGCTGACTTTTGTCGTTTAGTTTTTGTTCTGTAACATTTCAGGATGTAGAGATGCTCTGATGATGCTCTGGTACATTCAACAATGTTCTGATACAAATCTAGCATGAAGTGATGTTGGTAGAAATTCAAAGCTCTGAAGCTATCCGAGGGAAGCAGAAATCAGAAGCTGTGAATGTTCCAAAGATCCAGAAAACTCAAGTTCTGAAGCTGTCCTAAATGGAAGCAGAAATCAGAAGCTGTGAATGTTCAGAAGATCAAAGAAATTCAAGTTCTGAAGCTGTCCTAGATGGAAGCAGAAGTCAGAAGCTGTGAATGTTCAGAAGATCAAAGAAATTCAAGTTCTGAAGCTGTCCTAGATGGAAGCAGGAATCAGAAGCTGTGAGTGTTCTAGGGATCCAAAGAAATTCTAGTTCTGAAGCTGTCCAATGGAAGCAGAAGTCAGAAGCTATGAATTCTCTGAAGACAAAAGCTTATATGATCGTCTCTACCGAAATAGTCAGGGAAGTCTTTTATTAAAGTTCTTCGAGTATTTATTTCAGGGGGAGATTATTTATCTCAGGAGGAGATTGTTAATCTCAGGGGGAGACATATTCATATGCTTATGCTATAGCTGTGTAATTTGTCTTTTGCCGTCTGTTCATTCTGATCGCAAATTCATATCATTTATATATGTTTTTGTCATCATCAAAAAGGGGGAGATTGTTAGAACAAGATTTGTTCTGATCAATTATCTTAGTTTTGATGATAACAATAATATGAATTTTGCTTAAGATAATATGGTACTCTAATCCAATGCAATTTCCTTTTCAGGAAATATATAAAGAGTACGCATAATTCAGCGCTCAGAAGCTTTGTCTCAAGGGTTCAGCATGCAACATCAGAACATGGTCTGGCAAGACATCAGAAGATGGTCGAAGCAGAATCAGAACATGGGTCTATGGAAGCATCAGAAGAACAAGAGATCAGAAGCACTGAAGTTCTGATGGTATCACGCTCAGAAGCACTTCAAGGTCAGAAGATCAGAAGATGCTTTGCACCAAGCTGTTTGACTCTGATGATATTCAAACGTTGTATTCACAAACATCAGATCAGAAGAAAGTACAAGTGGCAAGCTACGCTGACTGACAAAAGGAACGTTAAAAGCTACTAAAGGCTACGTCAGTAGACACAGCGTGAACAAGGCTCGAGGTAGTTGACAAAAGCGTATAAACATTAAATGCGATGCTGTACGGAACACGCAAAGCATTAAATGCGTTCAACGGTCATCTTCTCCAACGCCTATAAATATGAAGTTCTGATGTGAAGCAAGGTTAACGACTCTAAACCAAAAACAACTCATATTAACTTGCTGAAACGCTGTTCAAATCAAAGCTCAGAATCTTCATCTTCATCAAAGCTCACTACATTGCTGTTGTAATATTTTAGTGAGATTAAGCTTAAACGATTAAGAGAAATATCACAGTTTGTGATTATAGCTTTTAAGAAGCAATTGTAATACTCTTAGAATTGATTACATTAAGTTGTAAGGAACTAGAGTGATCGTGTGGATCAGAATACTCTAGGAAGTCTTAGAAGTTTTCTAAGCAGGTTGTAACTAGAGTGATCGTGTGGATCAGTAGACTCTAGAAAAGTCTTAGAGTGTGTCTAAGCAGTTGTTCCTGGAGTGATCAGTGTGTGATCAGAAGACTCTGGAAGACTTAGTTGCTGACTAAGTGGAAAACCATTGTAATCCGTGCGATTAGTGGATTAAATCCTCAGTTGAGGTAAATCATCTCTGCGGGGGTGGACTGGAGTAGTTTAGTTAACAACGAACCAGGATAAAAATAACTGTGCAATTTATTTTTATCTGTCAAGTTTTTTTAAAGACACACTTATTCAAACCCCCCCTTTCTAAGTGTTTTTCTATCCTTCAGATTTAGTTACTCATAGTGTTTAAAGAACTCAAAATATAAAATAGAGACATTACAAGAATTGAGATGAAAGTTGATCTTCAATCGCTTCCGTTCATGAAAACCTTATTCTCTCTCAAACGTACGTGTCCTATTTTGTGATAATAATGACACTCGAGATTATTGTATCGTGTCTTGGACTTTCTTTTGTTATTCTCTCTAACATCCTCCGATTCCTTTTTCTGACTTCTCCCCTATTTTAATTAAGAAGTACCTCGGATTGACATGAAAAACCATGTGCCTTCCTTCTCATATCCTCATTAAGAATACCTCCTTAGCCGTTTCCAAAGAAATAACACCTCTAGGAGCAGAACTTGTGATATAAACCTGAAAGATCTCCTAAGACTCTGGTAAAGATAGAAATAAATAGTCCTAAATGTTCATCATAAAAATTGATACTCATTCCTAACATCTGATTAATGAGCCCTTGAAATTCACTCAAGTGATCTAAAATAGAAGTCTCATCCTTATACTTTAAACTTATGAAGCTATTAAACAAGAAAGTTTATTATTCCCAAATTTAGAGGCATACAATAACTATATCTTCTCCAACAAAGTTTTTGCATGTGTCTCATTAGAAATATGATTATAAATATTATCTTCTACATATTGTCATATAAAACCACATACATGTTGATGTTCAAACTCCTATTTTTCATCAAACAGATAATTCAGCTTCCTGGAACTAAAAATCGAAAAATGTAATTTCTTCACAAATAGTAAGTCTTTCATCTTAACCTTCCACAAATCCTAATTAGAACCATTCAAAAATACCATATTCATATTTCTATTTGTCTCCTTTACTCAAACAAGTAAAATTATCCTTAACCAAGAGCTTTGATGCCACTATAATGAAATTAACACACAATAACAGACCAATACACAACGGATATAAAATTCTCCAAACTTGTTAGAACCTTTTAAGATCAACAATAAATATATGGAAGCTGATCGGTAAAATAGCAAGTGTACTATTTTGCCTCTGTAGTAATAAAGCAAAAATTCCCCCAATATCGAATCTCGAGGACTGCTTGACGAATAAGAGTTTTATCAATATTTTAATTAAACAAAAGCTAAGGTTTTGGTTTTGTTGGATTAAATCCTTACAAAGAAATAATAACAAGAAAATAAATTAATTTTTATTATCAACATTATGAGATGCTAGGGTGAGTGGTTGATTTGGCATGTAACACTCAGAATTGAGTTCTCTTCAACAAGTTCATAACATTCAGTTACCAATCTTTAGGGTGTTTTCTCCTAAGCCCTTAGTGAGAAAACCTTTGGTCTTCCAACCTAACTCCTAAGTCCTTAGGAACCTAATTTGAAACCAAGCCTTTATTTTATCAAGATTATATGGTGATTATAGGGTATCCCTAGTCCTAGGTGATATCTACTATACTCAAATTATGCACAAACCCTAACAACTACAGTCCTGTACCTGTTAGCCATGGATTAATCCTTATTTGACCGATAAAGAAAACATGATGAACATTGCATAATTTAACTGAATACTATAAACCAATGTATTGACGAAATCACAAATTCATAGTAATTACAAAACCAAATTAGGACCACCCCCTAGCAATGGGGGGTTTAGCCTCTCATAATATTCAAGAAAGACATAATAAAGAATGTAGACATTACTAAAAAATAATGGTGACTTTGATCTTCAATGGTGGAAACCCTTGAATCCCTCCGTCTCCAAAACTCTTGATGAAGCTATCTTCTCTCCTCTGTGATTTTCTATCGTATGATGCAAAAAGTCCCAAAATAATTCTCTAAAACTCAACTAAATTGTCTAGGTACAAATCTCAGTCAAAGGGAATGTCTAAAGTGCCCCCAAGGTGGAGATTTAATGAAAAAGCCCTAAAATTGGAAGTTTTCTCGCTCTCATCAACACTGGTCGTGCTAGGCAGCATTGGCCGTGCTAGGCAGCACTGGCAGTGTTGCTCTTTTACTCATTTTTTATTTTGTTTCAGTCATCCTGACACGGGCCGTGCTGGCCCCCTGGATTTTTGTATGGAGAAGTGTCATTCATCTGACACTAGCCGTGCTAGGAAGCACTGGCCGTGTCAGACTCCAGTATTTCATTACTTCATCTTCAACCTTTCCCATCTTCTTCCATTGTTGCATTGATGCTTTAGACTCTTCAACCAAAACTGAAACATGTACAAAACCAACCAAACGGCATCAAAAGAATCTAAATAACTTAAATTAAAACATAATGCAAAGTAAACATAAAAGCAATCAAACATGAGATACTTAAACAAAAACAATAAAACTCTGATCGAAGTGTTACCGAATCGACAGATTTAGACCGAATACATGACGAAAATTAGGTAGAAATGGTGACCGATCACAACCCCAAACTTATCTCATTGCTTGTCCTCAAGTGATGCAAGAGACCAAACAGAGGTCACCCTGGATTTTTCTTTCCACAACACTGGCGATGTTATTCGCAACTTGCGTCTACCTTTCTGATAGAACCTCTGGCTTGCCAAACCGAACTTTCTACCACACTCCCACATTAGAGTACCTTTTTACCTGTAAGCTTTTTCACACTTCTCACCAAATCTCTCAGGGTTAAAGTGTTTTTCACTCACGAAATAAATGTATGCAATATCAACTCTTAATTTTGAATAAATTCTACCTTCACTACACAAACAACATTCACACACTTTTTGAGGTCTTTTTAGGTTGTAACAGGGCTTAGGTACGGTGGGATACACAAGGAAATGGATAAAAAATTGGTTTTGGGTTCGGAATTCATGTTGTGTTTCTCGTAATTGTGCTCAACTTGTTACACTGGGAATTTATCCGACTTAGACTCTTTTGCTTCACTCAATTCTTCTGTGAGTGCTTAATGTAACTGAGTCTTTCATTAGGACAAGTTTTTCTCTCTTTTTTTTTGGGACATACATTCATATGTCTCAAAATTTTTATTTTCATTTTCTTTTTATTTTTACACTTCCCTCTTCTTTGATGATTACTACCCCAAACTTAGATTTTAGCACAACTCTGAAAACCACAACATTTATGCCGAGCAAGGGTTGGAAGTGTTTGGCTACGAGTTACATATATGGTTATAACAAACAAAAGGATATGGCTCAACTGGGGTAATAACGGATAAACATATAATTTAGGTTGGCTAGAAAGGTTCAGGTGGTAAAACAAACAAATGCCTCAGTGTGTGTCCTCATATTATGTTGTGTCAGTAGAACATACGCAAAATCAAAATGATAAAGTCATACCTGAATGAACTCTCATGATGATCATCTGTTGTGTTTGGCTTTTTATAACCTCACTATGTTGGGTAAGCTTACAGGTTCCAAAGCACTCCTCGTGTCATGTGGCTTCTTTTTTGGCGCAGGTACACCATATAATCCTCTTTGTCCAGTATCACCAAGTTGCGTCCAACAGTTACTTTTCTTTCGGCTGCATCAACTTCCAGGGTGCCTCGGGGGAATAAATTCAGGTTGCACCTTTCATCCACTAACTACCATTCATCATTCATTCGGCATCCATAAATTAATCTATAACACAATGTCAACACAACACACAAACAAAAACAAAAATGGAAAACAACTAAAAGCAAATGACAAGAACCCCTCCCACACTTGAACTAAACATTGGCCTCAATGTTTTAGAACAAGCCTTTGAGAGGTTACTTACAGAGGGTATTGCACTCCAGTGGTCACTTCCGAGCTTTCACTAGAGATGTCCTCTTTTATTTCCTAAAAATAAAACAAACAAACAGAGAAATTAATTATTAAAACCGTGGGTTGCCTCCCACGGAGTGCTTCGTTTAATGTCGCATGGCTCGACGGTCCACTACCCTTTATTATGGAGGGTATTTCATTTTCCAAACCTTGTTGCTTGCCACTTCCACAACCACGAACTCATGAAGATGAAAAGCATGAACAACTTTTCTCTTCAATTCACTTCCCACATTCTTCTTGACTTCCTTAGCCTTCTTAATATTTTTGATAGCCACATAAGTTGGTTCCACCCGAGAGGCTATGCTTGAAACTTTTTCTTTGAGCTGTTTAGGCCTTTTGTCTTTTTCCTCACTTTCCGCCATATCAACAGAAGTTTGATCATTTACACCAGTCTTATGTTTCTTAACTCCTAACATCTTCAAGGTTACTTCTTCATCAAATGATTTCAGCGTTAATGTCCCTTTTTCGATGTCAAAGTTGCAGCGGCCTGTCAACAAAAAGGGTCTCACAAGAAGGATAGGAGTTTCTTCATCTTCCGGAATGTCCATGATGTGGAAGTCTACAGGGAATCCAAACTTATCAACCTCAACAAGTACATCTTCAGCTACCCAGTATGATTTCTTGATGGTGTGATCAGCGAACCTTAACTTTTTCTTACTTTCCTTCACCTCTCCCAATTCAAGCTTTTTGAAAATAGATAGTGGCATTAAACTCACACTGGAACCAGAATCGATGAGTACCTTTTTGAACATTCTATTCTTGACAGTGCATGGTATTGCCACAGCTCCAGGGTCTTTCCTCTTGGTTTGGATCTTCCTTACTGACGAGACTATACCACACTTCTCAATTGCAATTTTTTGTTCTCCTTCCACTGATCTCTTTTTCGCCATTACCTCCTTCATAAATTTCTTATATAAGGGCATATGCTCAAGTGCTTCGAAGAAGGGTAGATTGACCTCTAGCTTTTTGAGCAAAGTAGTAAACTTCTCAAAGTCTTTCTCTTTTGAATCCTTCTTTGTCACTCTGAAAGGAAAAGTTAGTTTGATCACCGGTTCCGCATCTTTCTTATTTTTTTCTTCAAATGGTTTAACCGGTGGTACCACAACTTCTGGCTCTTTCTAATTTTCTCTTATTTCCAAATCCACCTCTATTACCATGGGGTCATCGATTTCCTCTTTTTCTTTTTGCGATTATGACACTTTCTTATTCCTTGTTGTAACAACATTAATCTTCTCTTGGTCTTTCAGATTTTTCACAGTTGAGCTCGGAAGAGTACCTTGTGCCTGTAGAGTGAGATGATGTGCTATTTGACCCACTTGAACTTCCAGATTTTTGATTGAAGTTGTGGTGTTCCTGTGGTTGGTTCTTGTCTCTTCTTGAAACTGAGAGCATTGCCTAGCCAATCTCTCAATAGCTACTTCCCACTCCACCTTCTGAGGGCCTTGTTGTTGTTGATCTTTCCAAGCAAAATTTGGATGATTCTTCCACCCTGGATTGTAGGTGTTAGAATACGGATTGTTTTGCCTCAGGAATTTGATTTCTTCAATCTGCTTGGGAGTAGCAACACAGTATATACAGTTTGGTGAGGACCTTGGAAAATTTCACAACTTACAGGTTGAGCTTGTTGCACTTGAGCCACCTGTTGTGTACCTATGTTCATAGCCTTCAATTTCTTTTCAACTTCTGCAGCTATAGCATCTTCAACCTTGATTTTTGAAGTTTCCAGCTTAAGATCAATGATTCCTTCCGGCTTGTTAGCACACCTGACATACAACTCCAAATGCTCATTTGCAGCTATTGCTTCAATGATTTTGATGATGCCGGAGGCTGTTGTGAAATTTGTTGAGCCTCCAGCTGCTGTATCAATCAACTGCTTTGTTTTCATTCCGAGCCATTGACAAATATTTGCATCTGTTCAGTCTTGTCCATATTATGAGTGGGACATGCTACTAGAATTCTTTTAAATCTTTTGTAGGCATCTCCTAAGGGCTCACCCTCCTTCTGCTTGAAGTTCAAGATGTCATACCTCTTCCTTATAAATACAGATGCGGGAAAATACTCATTCAAGAAAGCTTTCTCCATATCTTCCCATGACGTGATACTGCCCCCTGGAAGAGAATATAACCACTCTTCTGCTTCTTCGGCCAAGGTGAACGGGAACATTCTCAGCTTCTTTGCCTCTTCTGTATGCCCTTCAATTTTTAAAGTCGTACTCATGGTAAGAAACCAATGTAGGTGCTTGTTTGCATCTTCTTTAACCTTTCCGGTGAAAGGTTTTCTTTCCAGATGATTTATTGTGCTCGGATGCAATTGAAAATTGGCCGTATTTACCGGTTGGTTGACAATTGTCAGTCTACCCCCCGGCATGTTTGTAGCACCGTAGTCACCAAGGAGTCTCTCCGGCGCTGGTGGATTCTCTCCCATGACTTCTTCTTCACTTTCAAAATCTGAACCAGAATGAACTGAACCAATCTCTTCTTCATATTCCAATTTTTCACGACGCGCTTGTCTGCGCCTTGCGTGCAAAGTTCTTTCGATTTCTGCGTCAAAAAGAAATTCAGTCGAGGCCTTACCTCGCATAAACAGATTAGACAATTATTAGAATGAGGAAAAAAAATAAAAATTGCAGAAAACAAAATTTTAGTCGCAGAGCAACAAAATTTTAATTGAAATAACTCTAAAACTCTATAATCTTTGGCAGTCCCCGACAACGGCGCCCAAAACTTGATCGGTAAAATAGCAAGTGTACTATTTTGCCTCTGTATTAATAAAGGGAAAATTCCCCCAATATCGAATCTCGAGGACTGCTTGATGAATAAGAGTTTTATCAATATTTCAATTAAACAAAAGCTAAGGTTTTGGTTTTGTTGAATTAAATCCTTACAAAGAAATAATAACAAGAAAATAAATTAATTTTTATTATCAAATATATGAGATGATAGGGTGAGTGGTTGATTTGGCATGTAACACTCAGAATTGAGATCTCTTCAATAAGTTCATAACATTCAGTTACCAATCTTTAGGATGTTTTCCCATAAGCCCTTAGTGAAAAAACCTTTGGTCTTCCAACCTAATTCCCAAGTCCTTAGGAACCTAAATTGAAACCAAGCCTTTATTTTATCAAGATTATATGGTGATTATAGGGTCTCCCTAGGGTATCCCTAGTCCTAGGTGATATCTACTATACTCAAATTATGCACAAACCCTAACAACTACAGTCCTGTACCTGTTAGCCATGGATTAATCCTTATTTAATCGATAAAGAAAACATGAAGAACATTGCATAATTTAACTGAATACTATAAACCAATGTATTGACGAAATCACAAATTCATAGTAATTACAAAACCAAATCAGGACCACCCCCTAGCAATGAGGGGTTTAGCCTCTCATAATATTCAAGAAAGACATAATAAAGAATGTAGACATTACTAAAAAATAATGGTGACTTTGATCTTCAATGGTGGAAACCCTTGAATCCCCCCGTCTCCAAAACTCTTGATGAAGCTATCTTCTCTCCTCTGTGATTTTCTATCGTATGATGCTAAAAGTCCCAAAATAATTCTCTAAAACTCAACTAAATAGTCTAGGTACAAATCTCAGCTAAATGGAATGTCTAAAGTGCCCCCAAGGTGGAGATTTAATGAAAAAGCCCTAAAATTGGAAGTTTTCTCGTTCTCAGCAACACTGGCCGTGCTAGGCAGCACTGACAGTGTTGCTCTTTTACTCTTTTTTATTTTTGCTTCAGCCATCCTGACACGGGCCGTGCTGGCCCCCTGGATTTTTGTATGGAGAAGTGTTATTCATCTGACACTGGCCGTGCTAGGAAGCACTGGCCATGTTAGACTCCAGTATTTCATTACTCCATCTTCAAACCTTTCCCATCTTCTTCCATTGTTGCATTGATGCTTTAGACTCTTTAACCAAAACTGAAACATGTACAAAACCAACCAAACGGCATCAAAAGAATCTAAATAACTTTAATTAAAACATAATGCAAAGTAAACATAAAAGCAATCAAACATGAGATACTTAAACAAAAACAATAAAACTCTGATCAAAGTGTTACCGAATCGACAGATTTAGACCGAATACATGACAAAAATTAGGTAGAAATGGTGACCGATCAGAATCAAATCAAATTAATAAAGGCATAAAAGAAATCTAATATTTTAACGTGGAAATCCCCTCAATATTAGAGTAATAACCACGAGTCATTTAGACCAAAGAAATAGCTCCACTATAATCAAATAAGGGTACAAGAGAGTCTTAAAGTGATTCATAAACTATTTCTAACAATTTTCTCCTAAATCAAAAAGCAAACTAGCTTACCAATAAGAATCAAAAAGCTGAAAAATTACCCAAATATGCAGCTTCAGTGCGAAGCCTATATCTCTCTGCTCATATCTTATTTTGAAGTTCTGAATGGTCAAAAGTTAGAAACAGGTGTTACGAACCTATCCTCCAAATTTGAGCTCGATCTCTTTCAACCCTAAATTAAACCTCTCCACTTAAATAAGTGAGACAAATGAGGTATTCATATTTGGGCCTAAACCCAACAAATAGAAGCCACGTAAAATGAAATACTACAATTATCATTTTATTAGCTTTTGAGCTTTAATGAATATATATATATATATATATATATATATATATATATATATATATATATATATATATATATATATATATATATATATATATATTCAATGAATAAAGTTTTATACATAAATAGAAGGAAAGCGGACAACATTTTGCATCATTACTCTTTTTTGGATTGCAAAACCCAGCCTCTTAAAAACTACATTCATAGACCTAAGAGATACAACATTATTATTCATAAGTATTTGATCTCTGTAAAAGATGAATTGATTTTAGTGCTAAGAAACCAAAAAAAGTCAAAGGCAAATGGTATAAAAGCCTATTGATTGTTCTCTTTATATAAAACTTAGTCCGAAAAGTCAAATTATTATGATAAAAATTGAATCTAAAAATTATGAAACTAATTAAAATCAATTCTATCATAATGAAATAAATCGATAATATCTCTATTACTCTCCCACAAGTTTAAGGTGGAATTTTATCAAGTCACTTTAAGCTTGGCCCTTAGATATTGAAATATATAAGCGTCCCAAAGCTTAATTAGAGTATTTGCAATGGGTGGAACAAAATTGAATAAGAGCTTAAGTAAATTTCTGATATCAAGTTCTTGGAGTTTGTTTAAGACAATATAATGCTTTGTTTAGTTTACAAACTAGAGATTTTTCCTCAAGTACAAACCCTTGTATGAACACCTTTTCTTCTAGAATATCATTCATGAGAGCATTGTTGATATCAATTTGCTAAAGTTCCCACTTATAATTCATTTCTATATTGAGAATAACCCATATGATACTAGATTTTACCACTAAAGAAAATGTTTTATTCAAGTCAAATATCTATTGTTAATGACATTATTTTGTAACTAATTTGACATTATAATTATATCTCTTTAGTCATAATTTTCTTGACTCTAACATCCCATTTACATTTCATAACATTTTTCATGTAAAGGTAATGTTGTGAAAGTCCAAGTGTTTTAAGTAATAAGAGCCTTACCTCTTGTGGCATAGCCTCTAACTATTGTGGTTGACAAAGGACATGTTGGATATGACTGGGTTCAACATGTGAACTGAAAACCTTTAGTTTTGATTTTCCTGTTTTACCATTTGTTTGCATAGGATGTGCATTTTACACCAAAGTTAACTTTTCTTTATCACTATGAATAAAGGGTGATATAGATTCATAAGATAATGTAGTTTCACAATTGTGACATAGAATTAGACATGTGACATTTAGTGGGACTAGGTATAAATATTTTAGGGGAACCAATATTAGAGACATACCGAGCCTACCACAAGCTCATTCAATATGCGGAAGAAACATATGGAGTCTTTGAGAGAATGAATGGCTAGGTTAATTGAGGACACCATAAAGAGGGTAAAGCCCAATCATGTAAAGTTCATAAATGCTTTCTAAAATGGGCTCAAATTCAGACCCTTCAACGAATCCCTTGTCCAAAATCCAACAAACTCAATGTAAGAAATCATGGAAATGGTGGAATGTTAGATAAAGGATAAGGAAATCAACATCGTGAAGATGTCCATAGCCGCAAAAGAGACATGTAGTAGAAAACACATGTCCTTCATTCATCAAAGAAATTATTTCACACAAGCAATCCAAGATAGGAGCACTTTCAAACTTGCCAGAAGTCCCATGAAAACTTATACACCATTGAACACTTGACACAATAAGATACTATTATAAATGTACTACACCAGGCCATTCAGATCCTCTAACCCCAAAAATGGGAGGTGGTAGGGAGTAAGCTCAAAAAATGGTACCAATTCCATAAAGTCAAGGGTCATCACACATATAAGTGTCTCTAACTGAATAAAGATATAAATTATCTTATTCAAGAGGTTCACTTGAGATGATATATCTAAGGAGGTTCCCATAACTCGAGATGAAGGATGCACCTATCGGGGGGAATTGTCCCAAGAGTTTCAGCCAAGAGAGTAAAAAGATCCAAAAAAAAAGAAAGAGTGGTAAGCAACTACATCATTCCCTAAATACTATTGTTAGGGGCTTTATGGAAGGTGGCAAGTCAAGATCCTCTAAAAAAAGGTATGCTCTACAGGTCCTTCATATCTCTTATTCGCCTCCTAAATCCATGGCAACTCCTTTCCCCGTGGTTAGTTTTTTGTGTCAATATGCTTATAGAATCCTACCTCACGAAGATGACACAATGGTTTTTAGCGTATAAAATTTCCACTAAGATGTCAAGAATTTACCATTGATCCTAGTAATTTGGCTGATGTCCTTTATTGGAATGCATTTGAAATATTACTACTAGATCCAAAGCATTCAAAGGCTCTTTGGTGGGCTTCTCGACAAAGAAAGGGCAGGTTAAAGGATATATTTCAACTTGAACGGTCTTCGGAGTGATCAAGACCGTTAAAGAAATAAAGATCATTGATCCCGTGGTAAAAGCCCTTTTTCTGACACCATTATCATCGACAAACTTGCATTTAATGCTTCAAAAGTAGTTATATCTACACTCTTTTTGACCATGAAGTATCCCCTATATAATAGGCAGATAAGTGAGGTGAAAGGATACTAAGAGGTAGATAGGAAGTGTTATCAAGAAAGCTTTAGAACAAAGAAGTTGGATAATGAGACCTCGTTAAAATGTAACACTTAGAATGTCAACTTTGTGGACCTAGACCATAGAGAATAATATATGCAAGACAATCTGGTACCTACATAGGATATAAAGATTTCAATCACCATCATAATTTCGCAACGACAAAGTTAGACACTTAATTATTCGAAGATGGGGAAGGAGAAATTGTATAACAACTCTAAGAGTGTGTTTGGATGAATCATTTTAATGAGGTAATTTAATGTTTTGAGGGAATTTAAAATGATTTGCACAAAATTTATTGTTTGGATACAAAAATGAAGAATTGTTAAAATGATGGAAATTTATAGAGTATTTTATCTAAGTTAAATTTAATCATTTTGAAATGACACCAAAAACCAAAGAATTTGAAATTCCTCTCATACTTCATAGAATGTGTTTGTTACTATTATTTTTTCAAAATTCGCAAATTGGTCCTCATATTTTTAAAAATTACAAAACTGACCCCAAAAATTTTCAAAAATTGCAAGTTGGTCCTTAATAATTTTTAAAATTTACAATTTGATCCTTCAAATTTTTAAAAATTGCAAATTGGTCCCTACTTTTTAATTTTTTAATTTGGTCCAAAAATTTTATATTTTATAAAAAATGACCCCAAAAATTTAATAATGAATTATCTTAATACTTCATCCAAACAAATAATTTTAAAATGATTGGATTTCAATTGAATCATTTGAATTGCTTTGAATTTTAAATTCCTTTAAAATTTTCAATTACCTCATCCAAACACACTCTAAGAGAATGCAGACTTATTCACAAAGATCCCTTCAAACATGCCACATATAGATGCTAACATAGCCTTTCATTGATCGGGCCTTAACATCGACTTCAAACATGTTATTAAGAGGAAACATAATATGAGGGTTGAGAGGAGCATAGTTGTTAATGAAGAGGTTGAAAAATAATGGGAGGCAAGGTTCGTCAGTGAAATTAATTATCCTACTTGGTTGGCTAAAGTGGTGTCGCGGGCGAAAAATCGTTTTGGTTCCTCTTTTTGTGGGATGAGACACCTGATGCCTTCTTTGGGCTCGAGTGCTCAAAAAAAATGATTTTTCTTTGTTCCGACCAAACTTTTTATTATTTCCAAAGGAGGAAAAGGAAAAAAGCTGCAATAACCTAAAAGTGGGGGGAGAGATCTTGGGTAAGAGGGTTGGTTATACGAAGGGAAGGTATTAGCACCCAACGTATCTATAGTACTCTATAGGTTTCTTTGCTTTGTTTTTCATTCCATGTTACGGTGGAGGTTCTGTTGTGAAATAGGTGGGACCTAAGGTGTTTGTTTGATTATGCTCGCAAAGATCATTGCGATCCTCTGCATACATATCCCTTAGAGGGAATCAGAGCATCTGTAGCTCGGGTCTACGGGTGCTAAGGTTTGAATGGTTTTTTTTTTGTTTTGTTTTGTTTTGCTCGCCAAGGATCGACCTTGTGCCTACGTATTCTCAAAGGGATGTTGAGAAAGCCAGAGCAATCGTAGTTCCCACTTATGCTAGTGGAAGCAAAGGAAAAGAGACAAATGTCATCTAAATGTTCGATGTATCTAATCTATATCATCACATACATCTGTTTGATTTTTGTTTGAAAATCTTTTCATTATAAGCCCGGGGCCATGCCACTTATGGTGCTTAGAATGATAAAGATGTTTTTTTGTTTAACCAGCCTTGTGGCAAAAACTTTCAATGAAGTCAGCCTTGTGACAAAAAGTTTTGATTAATCAGCCAGCCTTGTGGCAAAAGTTTCAATGAAGTCAGCCTTGTGACAAAAACTTTGATTAATCAGCCAGTACGGTGGCAAAACGGTTTGATTGATTAGCCAGCCTTGTGGCAAAAAGTTTGATTGATTAGCCAGACTTGTGGCAAAAAAGTTTGATTGATTGATTGTTTGTGATGATATAGAAGAGATACTCCTATCATAGAGATGATAAATGTCTAATCTCCTAGGGTATTTGATTTGGATAATGGGGATGCTTATAAGAAGCCCGTGGGTCCTTGTACGAAGCCCAAGAGGAGGCTATTCGAGGGTCCTTGCATTGTAAGCCCAAGAGGAGGCTATGGGAGGGACAATCCAGGGTCCTTGCATTGTAAGCCCAAGAGGAGGCTATGGGAGGGTCACTCGTTTGTACAAAGCCCAAGGGGAGGCGTGGTATAGTTGGTTTGAGCTCTTAGAGCGATTTCACCGGGAAACCATACTCTATGTCCTAACCTAAACTAGGGGTATTCTTTGCACGAAGCCCAATAGGAGGCTATGGGGAACCTAGTGTTGTACTAAGTTGAACAAGCACACATATCACACATATGAACAAACATGAACAAGTATGAACAAACATGAACAAGTATGAACAAACATATATATATAACAGAGTGTGTGTATATAATGGAGTTTATGAAGGAAATATACCTGTAAGCATGATCCATTTGTATACACGGGAGCTCGGGACTTATACTCGAGGAGAGGTCCACTTGAATTTATTCAAAGCTATGTAAACAGGTATTTACAAAGGGGCTTGGGACTTATACCTACATGGAGGCCCATGGTATATTTTTGGGAAGATTTAAAGAAAACCTTCATTTTTGGTTTGTTATTCAAACTTAAAAAACAGATTGATTGAGATATGTACAAAAGGCGTACAATGAAATACCTAATTTCATGTACTGGATTGGGTATGTACAAAAGGGGCTTGGGACTTATACCTACATGGAGGCCCATGGTATAAAGTATTGTTTCTTTGAAGTTTTGCTATTTGAAAATGATTTGAAAACTGTTTGAAAAGATTTTGAAAAAGATTTTGTTTTTTTGAAGAAGTTTTATTGTTTTGAAAAAAACTGTACAAAAAGAAAAGAAATGGGACTTACACTCTCTAATATTCGAGAGGCCCCACATCGCTTTGAAAATCAATTGATCAATTAAAAGGATTTAATCAATAGTTTTCTTTAAAAATCAAAAAGAAATGGTTTATCGTTTTTGAGAAGAATCGCGATCGCTTGTTTTAAATCGGTTTGAATTTTGAAAGGAGTCAAATTAATCAAGATAAACAAAAAGATTATCTTTAATTAACACTTAGATGATTAGGGTTTGATCACAAAAAATATTTACAAGTGATTAGGTTAAAAATTAAATGAAAAACAATATTTAAAGTATTTAAAAACACTTAAAAATGTATCATTTTAAACCTAATTAAAAGCATATTAAATAAATCTTTTTTTGTGATTTTTTTTGATATTGTCAAAATAGGTATATTAAATAAGAAGTGTGTAAAAAATGAATCAAAAATGAGTTGATTTGAATGGTTAAATTAAATGATGAAGTTGTGAAGAAAAATGAAAAAAAAGTGATAAAAAAATTGGACTTTGTCTTCACTAAGGCTTGAACCCACGCCCTCATTCTCACCAACCAAAACATGGACCAACTGCGCCACGCTTGTGGCTTGTTAATAACACGCATCAAACTGATTATATTTTAAAACTTGGATTTGAATTTTCTGAATCAAAAATGGCGCCAAGAACACACCTTCAACTGATTTTTGAAAATCTTTGAAACTGAATTGTTTTGATCAATCAAAGGGTCTATCTCACTCGGTTTTTCACGAGGAACATGATGGTGCCCTCATAATTCATTTATTTTCACTCTAAGGGGGTCAATTTTCGCATGAACATGAAGAACCCTAAAACTGAATTTGATCGTGAAATCGTGTATGATCATGATATGATGCAATTGATTGAGGGTTAATGATCCTCATAGGTGCAGAAACAAGATGGTATATCAATATTTCATTTATGATGCGTGCATGGTAGAGTTTGAAGTTCATGAGGCTTACCTTCAAAAACGGCCAAACTGGAAATTGAAATCGTGCCTGGAGGTGTTACAGATGTTGTTGTTCAATCTGGACAGCTTCAATGGACCTTAGGGAAGGTGTCTGGATGCTTGGAACAGTTTGAATTCATCTGAGCTAAGCTATGGAACCCGATCTGCAGAGCCTTCAAGTATGAATCGAATTTGAAGATGGAGGTGTTTCAGATCATGGATGATGGTTGGGACAGTTCATATGAAGTATATGGATGGTGTTAGAAGTGTTAACTTGGACAGATATGACCTGGAATTGATTTTGGCATAATAAAGCTTAGGTTATGCATATTTGAGAAGTGAGGTAGTGATTTTGAGTTTTAGGTGTTTTTGGGGTGTATGGATGGATCAAACACATCCCATATGATGTTTGTGGCTTGTGGGAATCATCACTTTGCTCAGAACTTGCAAGGTTTAGAGGTTGAGTTTTCTACCTCTTTGAAAACTATGAAACTTGTAATTCAAGAAAGAAAGAGAAAACCTATGCTTTGTGAGGTTTTGGTGTGATTTGCAATGAAGTAAGGACCTCTATTTATAGGCCAAACTTTCTGAGCTCAGAGCTTTGCAACTTGCTTCTTCTTTGGTGATTTGGCACTTAAGGGATAGAAAGGAATCTTACCATTAAATGCATATGGTTAAAGTTACTAAACCATGGTTAAAATTGGCTATGCTTCTTATCTCTTTCCCATCTGTCTCAAATCAGAAAATATCTTCCAATTATTGCCTCTATGTATCATTACTTGGTCCATTTGGCAACTTGGTTCATAACTTAGTGAAAATGGCATGTAATTTCAAGTGAAAAGTTCACTAATGTCAAAATTCAAAACCATGGCTACACTCCATATTTTTTCATGCTCTTGGACATTTTGGAAAGCTCATATTACACACTTCAAAACCCTAGTTGAAAGTTTCTTCAAGATCTTTAAGGAAGTGGGTGAAAAAGATCCATGAACTTTGAGAAAAATGAAGTTTCAAGTGAAATTTTCCAAAGATGCCAACTTTGAAGCTCAATATCTCTTAAATGGTTGATCTTATGGAAACAATTTATATGTGTCAAAGTTGTTTATTGGATCAAAATCTACAACTTTCATGTTGGAAGTTTTTTTCAGTTTGTAGGTGAAATTTTGAGAAATTCCCTTCCAAAGTTTGGAAAAAACCATGAAAAACACTTAGAAAAATTTTCTAAGTATGAAAGTCAAACTTTTGACTTTTTGATTCTTGATTGATTTTCTTGATTTTTCTTGATCAAATGACTTCTCATATCATATATTGATGATTTAAAACTTCAAAAGTCATGGTTGACCAAAATTCCCCAAAAGTCAATGGTGATCTTGTACAGTTGACTTTTTCAGACGAATCGCGTTTCTGGAGATTTCAAATGAATCAGGCTACCCTCATCAAATGAATTGTATGAATGGATCACATTGAAGCATTAGAGGATATTGAGCCATGGTTTGAGTTGTGGCACCATGTCCTGATTAAAAAAGTCAGTGGTTTAGTGAATTAGGTCAAAAACCCTAATTGTCGACCTGATGAAATTGATGACTGTGGATCTTGAATTGAGACACAATTTTCATTGGATATTGTCATAGGGATTATTTGAAGATGATTGAAACCTTTGATTGACTTCCTGGGGATTTTTAGGGTTTCCCAAATGTGATCCCTGATTTTGGTCCTTGATAGTTCAAAACCCTAATCTGATGATTTGCAATTTCACTGTTGATCATTCCTTGTGTAAGAGATGTTCTGAGCCAATGGATTAGGTCAAAATGATGCACTTGGGGTCTTGATATCATGTCCCAAGTCATTATGTCAAATTCTGATTAAAAGTCAAGAGTATGTTGTCTTCAGTCAAAACCCTAATTCAGTCGATTCAGAGCCTTTGAGCTTGTTGAAATGAATCTCTGAAGACCAAATATTGATTGTAGATGAAGATGATTCATTTGAGATGAAGGGAGAACAAAACCCTAATTGACTGTTTCTTGTACTGATGAGTGATCTCTTGATTAAACCCTGCTGAGCACAAGTAACAAACACAAGCTATGCAATTTGTTAGAGATGCAAATGATGCATATGCAAATGATATGAGGTGGTATCTTAGGTCAAAAATTGGGGTATGACAGATGCCCCTATTTATGTTTCTTCAACCTGAGACATGAAGATTGAAAATCTTCGTTTTGATAGGGTGGAAGAGACTTAAATATCAGAAGACGCGAATTTTGGACCTAAGATACCAAAATTGCGAATGATGCAAGGATATCTGTACCGAGGGGATATCAAGCTGACTCCACTGGGGACAAGAGATTGAGAAGGATGTCTCAATCCGTTTTAGGAAGAGAATCCGTTTTTTCGGGAAAGCAAGTGTATGCTTCACCGGGGAATGATAGCTTTGTAAGAAAAGCTTACCTATCGACATTATCGACTATCATCATGGGGATAGACTTGTTAATAATGCGACGGTGAAAGGTATGAAACTGCATTACCGACTATCAGCATGGTGATAGACTTGACAAGGTAAAAGAGTTTCAAAGGTTCGGTTAATATTACCGACTATCAGCATGATGATAGACATGTTAAATAATATAACCAGAACAAAAGGTTACCGACTACCAGCCTCGTGATAGTGGTTTTGAAGACATGATCAATTATCAGCCGAGTGATTAAATGATCCTGGAGACTTTGTTAGGGAAATTACTGGATATTCAGCCTTGTGAACAGTAATAAGGCCCTGATTGTCAAATGGTCTTCATGATTGATTTCCTTGAGAGGAAAAAACTTTTGAAAGAGACATAAGCTGCTCAGATGACGAGGCTATTGCTTATTGTCTATTTTTTCACGACTCTATTTGAGGAATCGGAATTTGAATCTCTGGTAAAGACAAGGTTCTAACCAAGAATGAACTGGAAAGAAACAGTCAAACAAGACTTTGTACCCAATGAGGAATGAACTCGATTGGGGATTTTCTCCTTCGTTTCGAGAGGAGAAACTAAAGAAACCTTCTTCCACGAGGAATGATCTCAGTGGGGAACTGGAGAAAGAAAGGATGTTATTTCTGCTTATGGGTGACAACCTACTGGAGAGATGACACGCCCGTACCTGTTTCTTTTCTTTCTTTTCTTTTTCTTCTCTCTTTTTTTTTCTTTTTTTTTTTGGGATAGATATATCCTAAACAAGTGGTTATTGAAAAATGCAAGAATGCATAAATAATGCAAATATGTATGAATGATGAATGTCATGAATGTAGCATGCATACTGACAATACTGACAGACAAAGAAGTATACTGGAGAGGGACCGACGTCGCAATACAACCAGATACTTGGCAAATGTTCTTCAACACGGTGTAGATAACACAGGTGATGAATGGTGTTGCGTGCTTTAAACTTCTCTGGGGAAGATAAGCATTTTTCCTTATTGAGATGAAAGAACCTCCTCACTGGAGATGGAAAATCTTCTTCACTGGGGATAAAAGACCTTCTTCACTGGGGATAGAAGAGCTTCTTCACTGGGGATAGAAGAGCTTCTTTACCTCGAGGGATAATTGCTTCAAGAATTCTTTTCTGGGACAAGAATACTGTTGTCTCAACAATTTTTCAGGGAGAATCCTTTTGTTCATCCTATGGAGACGACTGCTGATGTTCCTTCCGTTGTTCACAACTCAAAGGAAAGTTTCGCTTTTATTTTAAAAAAGTGAAGTAAATTCATTTAAAACTTATTTTATTTTTTTCAAAAAAATGAATAACACAATTAAAGCATCATTTTGAAAGCTAAAAGAAATTAGAGATTGCAAAAAAATGGGCACAAGGCTCAAATTTATTTAATAGAATGGAAATCAGCTAAAGGCGTGATTCCATGGAGTATTTACAAAAGTTGGAAATGGTAATTATGCGGGAAAGGCTACATTGAAAGCAATAACCACTATTCCCCCTAACAACTTTAAGTTCCAACTGTGCTTGTCGCTTCAGATTGGCGATGATTTGATTGAAGATCCTTTGATGAAAAAGACTCCTCAGGTGACGAAGTACGGACTGATGCAGTTACTTTGTCATTAATCCCTAATTTTTGCCTAGATTGCCCTTTCAGGTTTTCAATCTACCAGGATAAATTTTTCTGTTCATTGTCTCTAATTTTTGCCTGGACCGCCCTTTCAGGTTTTCAGTCCACCGAGACGCTCATTTTTGCCTAAGTCGCCCTTTGCGGGTTTTCGACTTACCGAGCTGTTCTTTTGTTCTTTTTAGACAAAGTATTTCTTGACTGCATCAGCATTCACAGGATGTGGGAGTTCATCACCATCCATGGTTGTAAGAATCATGGCGCCGCCAGAAAATGTTCTTTTGACAACATACGGGCCTTCGTAATTAGGAGACCATTTGCCCCTGGAATCTGGTTGAAAAGACAAGATCTTTTTAAGCACGAGGTCACCTTCTCGAAATTCACGAGGTCGAACCTTTTTATTGAAGGCTTGTTTCATCCTTGCTTGGTATAACTGTCCATGGCATAGAGCAGTCATACGTTTTTCTTCGATTAAGTTCAACTGATCGTATCTGCTTTGACACCATTCAGCTTCTGATAACTTAGTTTCCATGAGGACTCTCATTGATGGGATTTCAACTTCTATGGGGAGCACAGCTTCCATGCCGTATACTAGAGAAAAGGGAGTTGCCCCTGTTGAAGTACGCACTGAAGTACGGTACCCATGTAAAGCAAATGGCAGCATTTCATGCCAGTCTTTGTAAGTGACGACCATTTTCTGGATGATCTTCTTAATGTTCTTGTTGGCAGCTTCAACAGCGCCGTTCATTTTTGGTCTGTAAGGAGAAGAGTTATGATGCTCAATCTTGAATTCCTCACACAGTTTTTTCATCATTTTGTTATTCAAGTTTGAACCATTGTCAGTAATGATCTTGCTGGGAACACCATATCGGCAAATGATGTTATTCTTGATAAACCTCACAACCACTTGTCTTGTAACATTGGCGTAAGATGCTGCTTCGACCCATTTGGTGAAGTAATCAATTTCCACTAAGATGAGACGATGACCGTTTGAAGCTTTCGGTTCGATCATTCCAATCATGTCGATACCCCACATGGAAAAAGGCCACGGAGATGAGAGAACGTTGAGTGGAGTCGGTGGCACATAGATCTTATCTGCATAGATCTGGCACTTGTGACATCTCTTCACGTGTTTATAACAATCAGATTTCATTGTCAACCAATAGTATCCTGCTCTTAAGATCTTCTTGGACATTGCATGCCCATTTGAATGAGTTCCAAAGGACCCTTCATGCACTTCATGCATTAACATGTCTGCTTCGTGTCTATCCACGCATCTGAGCAAAACCATGTCGAAGTTTCTTTTGTATAGCACATCTCCGTTCAGGAAGAAACTGCCAGAAAGTCTCCTTAGAGTTTTCTTATCTTTGTTTGATGCCCCAAGTGGGTACTCTTGAGTTTGAAGGAAGCGTTTGATGTCGTGGAACCACGGTTTATCATCGATGACTGCTTCAGTTGCAAACACATAGGCGGGCCTTTCAAGGCGTGTGATTCTGACTTTAGGCACATCATTCCAGTGACTGACTTTGAACATGGAAGATAGGGTAGCCAAGGCGTCTGCCATTCGATTCTGATCTCGAGGTATATGATGCAATTCAACCTTGTTGAAGAAAGTCAACAGACGTCTTGCATAATCTCTGTAAGGAATCAAGCCAGGGTGGTAAGTTTCCCATTTGTCTTTGATTTGGTTGATCACAAGGGCTGAATCTCCATATATGTCTAGGATCTTGATCCTTAAGTCAATGGCTTCTTCGAGACCCATAATACAAGCTTCATATTCTGCGATGTTGTTGGTGCAATCAAATAGTAGTCTGGCGGAGAATGGGATATGAGTACCCTTGGGAGTGATGATGATTGCCCCAATTCCATTGCCAAAAGCGTTTACTGCTCCATCAAAAATTAGGCCCCATCTTGATCCAGGATCAGGACCTTCTTCTGGTAACGGTTCGTCACAATCTTTCATCTTCAAGTACAAGACATCTTCATCAGGAAAGTCAAACTTGAGAGATTGATATTCATTGATTGGCTGATGCGCCAAATGATCGGCGAGAATGCTTCCTTTGACCGCTTTTTGAGCACGGTATTCAATGTCATACTCAGATAACAGCATTTGCCATCGGGCAATCCTTCCTGTTAAGGCAGGCTTTTCAAAGACATACTTGATCGGATCCATTTTGGAGATTAACCAAGTAGTATTGTTGATCATGTATTGGCGAAGACGTTTTGAAGCCCAAGCCAAAGCACAACATGTTTTTTCGAGCATGGAGTAACGAGACTCACAGTCTGTGAATTTCTTACTCAGGTAATAGATGGCATGCTCCTTCTTACTGGTTTCATCTTGTTGTCCAAGCATACAACCCATGGATTCTTCTAACACAGTAAGGTACATGATTAGTGGTCTTCCTTCAACTGGAGGAATCAATATTGGTGGTTCTAATAGGTATTCCTTGATACTGTCAAACGCTTTCTGGCAATCTTCAGTCCATACAACCCCTTGATCTTTGCGGAGAAGCTTGAAAATCGGCCCACAAGTAGCAGTCATTTGAGAGATAAATCTGGAGATGTAGTTCAATCGTCCGAGAAATCCTCTTACTTGCTTTTCTGTTTTTGGTGCAGGCATCTCTTGAATAGCTCTGACTTTGTCGGGATCTACTTCAATACCTCTTTGGCTGACAATGAAACCCAAGAGTTTTCCAGATCTAACCCCAAAAGTACATTTGTTAGGATTCAAGCGAAGCTGATATTTCCTTAGTCGTTGAAACAACTTCAAAAGGTATTCAATATGTTCTTCTTCTGTGCTGGACTTGGCTATCATGTCGTCCACGTAAACTTCAATTTCTTTATGCATCATGTCATGAAAGAGAGTAGTCATTGCTCTTTGGTAAGTTGCGCCTGCATTCTTTAATCCAAACGGCATCACTTTGTAGCAAAAGGTACCCCATGGGGTGATGAAAGATGTCTTCTCCATGTCTTCGGGAGCCATCTTGATCTGATTATAACCGGAGAACCCGTCCATGAAGGAAAAGACGTTGAACTTAGCAGTGTTATCAACCAGCATGTCAATATGTGGCAATGGAAAGTCATCTTTTGGACTGGCCTTGTTCAAGTCACGGTAGTCAACACACATTCTGACTTTGCCATCTTTCTTTGGAACTGGCACTATGTTAGCCAACCATTGAGGATACTCAGAGGTGACAAGAAAACCTGCGTCGAGCTGTTTTTGAACTTCTACTTTGATCTTGTTAGCCATATCAGGGTGAGTCCTTCGCAATTTCTGCTTAACTGGCGGACATTCTGGCTTCAATGGCAAGTAATGCTGGACAATATTGGTATCCAACCCAGGCATGTCTTGGTAGGACCAGGCAAATACGTCCACATATTCTTTGAGAGGGTCTGTCAACTTACTCTTGATATCAGTATCAAGCAGCGATCCAATGGTCACTTCTTTTTTGTCTTCTTCAGAACCCAAGTTGATCTTTTCTAAAGGCTCTTTGTGAGGCAGAATGGCTCTTTCCTCGTGCTTAAGTAATCGAGAGATCTCGTCCGGGATCTCCTCTTCTTCCTCTTCTTCGGCTTCGAACACAGGAAACTCAAAGTTGGGAGAGGGCATAGGGTTATTGCATTCAATGGGTTTATCAATAGTAATCTGCACATGTGATTTATATTTATTTCAGAAAATTTATGAATGCAAGAGTGTATGCAGATTTTTTTTTTTTTTGAAAAGTTTTTTTTTTCTTTATTTTGGTTTTTTAGGATTACCATTTCCAGAAAAAGCAAAAATAAAACATATAATGTAGGGAATTCAAAATGACACTTTATTTATGATTCATGTTTGAAACAAAGCCCTAAACACAAAGTTATTTGGGAGGAACATTTAAAAGCAAAGCCCTATAAAACATCTCTCTGCTTTGGGCAAGGCAGGAGGTCAAAATAACAGCGAGGTGATTACTTTGAGCGGCGAACAACATTCGGAACGTCGACAGCTTTCCAGTAGCAACGAACTCCTCTGTGTATTATGTATTCAGGAAAATTCTCCTCAGAATTATCTTCAGTATTGACATTGACCGCTGGTCGAGCAGGATTTGAAGGTCCTGGTTTGTCACCCTTGTTCTTTGTAGAGTTGAAACGGTCTTCTTCTATTTCTTGAAGAGCATAAGATGAGTCACAATCCTCAGAATTTTTAGGAGGTAGTTCCCAGTCTTCAGGATGAAGAGACTCATTGTCAGCGACACTTTCTGAGTCAGTTGCGGGACCATCTTCCCCTTCATCTTCAAAAATGGCATTTATGTGATAATAACCACCTTCAGGATTGTTAATCTTGGTAGATGCGTTGAAGCTGAAATCTTCAGTAATTTCAGGTTGCTGAGAAAATTGACAGGGCTGATAAGCCTCTTCTGGTTGACTATTATATTCAAAGGAATCTCCCCATCCAGTTGGTTGAATATCCTCAATCGCAATCTTTGAACTTTCAGGCGCAGTATATTTCACCATATAATCAAATTTTCCACTTGGTTGTCCCAAGGTGTCCCAGATCTCTGCAGGAACAGGCTCAATTTCTCTGCCTTTGGGTTTCTCTGTCGGAGGATATGGTTCTTCCTGAGATATGTATCCCGAGTCATTGAGATAACATTTCCATTCTTCTTCAGGATCAGGTAGACCTTCTTCGATACATTCTTCGATAAGGACATTAACCTCTTGAGGAATCGGGTTAAGGAATCCTCCACTAATGAATGTTTCTTTGATCGGACGAAGGGTTTCATCCTTCTTGGTGCAGTTTGAGAATGTTGGTGAACATCCGAGTCCTGCTCTAGTTTCATTCTTGGTAGGGATCACAACTTGCCCCCAGCCAGTGGTAGTTCCATCTTTCACTACTTTTACCGCCTCTTTGCAAGAAGAGATCGATGCTTTCTTCTTGGAAGATTTGTCTTCTAAAGAGAGACCTTGGAACTGAGTTCCTTCCACATCATCGGCACCAATGAAAGAGAAATTGGATAAATGGCTCACCATCAAGGCTTGTTCCCCACTTATTGTTACCAATTTTCCATTTGTTACAAATTTTAACTTTTGGTGGAGCGTAGAAGTTACTGCCCCTGCTTTGTGGATCCATGGTCGTCCTAACAGACAGCTATAAGCAGCTTGAATGTCCATGACCTGGAAGATGATTTGAAATGTATGTGGACCAATTGTCATGGGAAGGTTGACTTCGCCGATAACAGATTTTCGCGATCCATCAAATGCTTTGACAATTACACCACTGAACTTCATCGGCATTCCTTGGTAAGACAAGCGAGCAAGAGTCGTCTTTGGCATCACATTCAAGGAAGATCCGGTGTCTACCAACACATTGGACAAAGAGTCTGACTGACAGTTCATAGAAATGTGCAAAGCAAGATTGTGATTTTTACCCTCCTCGGGGAGTTCTTCATCACAGAAGCTTAAATTGTTACAAGCTGTTATGTTGGCTATTATCCCATCAAAGTGATCAACAGTCACATCATGATCCACAAAAGCTTGATCTAAGACCTTCATCAGGGCTTCCCTGTGGGCTTCTGAATTCAACAGCAATGAAAGTATTGAGATTTTTGAAGGAGTCTGCATAAGCTGATCCACAATCTTGTATTCACTTCTTTTGATAAGCTTTAAAATTTCGTCAAAGTCAGGATTGACATTGGTTCCACTGGATTGACCAACATCAGTGTTTGTATTACTGACAGGAATTTCCACAGGATTCCCTACTGGTGTATTGACAGGATTTTGCCCGATAGCAGGAGCAACAGGCTGCTTTGGGGGTAGTGGAGTATACACGCGGCCACTTCTTGTTACTCGACTCACATCGGCGATATTCACGACAGATGAAAGAGTAGGTAAAGGAACTTCTTGTCCATTCTTTATCATTGTAGCATTGTAGTTGTATGGAATTGCCTTGTCAGAGTCATAAGGAACAGGTCCAGGTAGACAAATGATCAAAGGAGCAACAGGAATCTTCGGCTTGTTGTAAGTAACTTCCATGCGCTCAGGCATGTTGAAATGAGGAACGATGACGTTAACTGTAGGCATTTCCGAGTTGATATCTGAGACTAAAAGCTCATGCGGATAACATCCTATCATGTTAACTTCATTCTCATCCCTATTTCGGTAGATCTGAATAGTACCATTATCCAACAGCACTTGGAGATCTCTTCTCACAATCGAACATCCGTGAGGATCTACACAACATATGCTACAGGAACCGTAGTGATGCTGGCGAAAACTCGGCCCTCGACAGAGAGTAGCGTGCATTTGTACCAAATCGGCTCTTGAGAAATTGATATTATAGACTCGGTATGGACCAGGACATCCATACACCATGTTCACAACATGCCCTCCATGATTGGGCAGCGGATTTGCTTGCACATTTGGATTCAAATTTCTGAAAGAGAGAAGGTTTGACCTAACCAACCTCTGAACTTCATATTTCAAAGCTATGCAATGCTCAAGATCATGGCCAGGTGCTCCTTGATGATAAGGGCATGAGACCTCAGCTTTGTACCACCATGGGAGTTTCTCAGGTACGGGTGGTGGTGCTTTAGTTTGAACAAGACCTCTTTCAATCAAAGCAGGGTACAATTCTGTGTAGGTCATTGGAATCGGATCAAACTGTGGAGCTCTTTGTACACGATTCTGATTATTGTTAAACTGTTGAGCCTGTGGTCGAGGCTGTTGTTGTTGAAACTGCGGGGTAAATCCCGGATTCGGTGTTGTATTGACGACTGGTGCGATAGCAGCAACCTGTCGTTGACGATTGACGTTTCCTCTTGGCCTCCCTTGGGATACCATGTCAACACTTTGTTCTTTCTTCTTTGGGAAACCACTTCCGAACTTTTTGGTTCCGCTTGAAGATCCACCTTCTTTAGTTAGACGTCCGGTTCGGACTCCTTCTTCTAGACGCATCCCCATGTTTACCATTTCGGTGAAATCACTTGGAGCACTAGCAATCATGCGTTCATAATAAAACGGACTGAGAGTATTCAAGAAGATCTTTGTCATCTCTTTCTCTTTTAATGGTGGATTAATCTGAGCAGCAGTTTCTCTCCATCGTTGGGCATACTCTTTGAAAGCTTCATGATCTTTCTGAGCCATGGACCGAAGCTGATCTCTGTCTGGAGCCATATCCGAGTTATACTTGTATTGTCGGACAAAGGCCTCGCCTAGGTCATTGAATGTTTGAATATTAGTGCTATCCAAGCCTGTGTACCACTTCAGTGCGGCACCAGTCAAACTGTCTTGAAAGTAATGGATAAGCAACTGATGATTATCTGCATAGGTAGACATCTTCCTGGCATACATCACAAGATGGCTTTGTGGACAAGAACTACCTTTGTATTTCTCAAAGTTATAGCTCCTGGGCATTCTTTCCAAACAAATCTTTTCCACGTATAGCTTTAACTTCCAACTGCATCTTGTTGAACTGTTCTTGGAGATCTTCCACAAGATTACGCGGATTTGTGCTATCACCTTGATCATGATAAATCTCATTGCCATCATAAGGAACAGTGTGAACCGTAGGGGTCGGAACTGTCATAGTGGGTTGAGAAAGTGCCATAGTGATTTGGGAAAAAGTTACCCCCTGATTTGGAGTGAACAACGAACTTTGTGCAGCGGGTGCTTCAGTTGTGGATGTTTGAACCCCAGAAACATTATGGCGGAAACCTGTACCGAAGCTGAAAGGCGTGCCCCAACCTTCTGGCATGGAGAAAGATGGAATGCCGAATGCGACTGTAGAAACTGGAGTAGTGACCTCAGATGTTACCGTCGCTTGACTGTTAGGTGGCGGCGGCTGATTCTGTGCGGCCATTAAGGAGTTAACCAAAGTAGTGAGACTTTCCAATTTTTCCTGAAGGGTGGTCACTGTACCACGAAGCTCAATATTCTCTTGTTCAGAGTGTTCCATTACTCTTCTTCTGCTTGAACGAGTATCGTATCTGTGATCTGATTGCGAGCGCGGTCGAGAAACTTTGAGACGCGACAGCTTGACGATCTATTGGAGAAAGATCCAAAAGATGAGACTCTATATAACAGACTCGATATGCAGAATGATGTATGCAAAAAGAAATTTATGATTTTTCCAAACATTTTAAAGATTATTTTCTTGCAAACATTTGAACACAAACAAATCTTTTATTCATTCATTTTTTTATTGCAATAATGGGAAATGTTACAACATTGGAGCGTAGCTCCTTACAAAAGCAAATGATAAATAAAAAAAGCTAAACAAATCCTAAACATCTTCATCAGACGAAGAACCAAATGCATTGTGCAGCTTGAGCTTCATGATTTCTTTCCCATAGTGAGCTTTCAACTCGGCCTTTTCAGCTCTCAGCTTGTCAACCACATTCTTCCAATTGTCAGGTATCGGAGCGTTGCTTGTTGAGCCTTCCAGATTTTTCTTGCTTTCTTTGATGTACCTCTTGATTGCAGCGTCTTTCTGACGAATCTTCTCATCTTTACTCATGAGCCATCCATCTTGATAATAGAGAGTTTCTTCGTGATCTTTTACTCTTTTCTTCAACTTTCTATTTTCCACCTCAGTGCTACGAAATTTTTCTTCCCAAGCATCTTTTTCTGTCCTCATTTTAGCCAAAGTGTCTTGGTATTCTTTCATAGTGGGAACGTTGGGCCGTTGAGACACTGCAGGAAACATGGGTTTTTCATAAGCATAAGGCATTTGGAACTCTTTTGCTCTTTTCTTTACCCAGCAGGTGTAGGCGTCCATGGCAATGCAATTTCTTTCCTCACCTTTTTCTTTCCATCGGACGTCGTACCAAGCTCTCACCATTCTCGCTTTCAACCTTTTAGGATTATCCCCTTCTCGGTAGAAGTATCCTTCCACTGAGGGACCAACAGGTTTAACTGAATTTGCATACCCGAGTTGTCGTCGGGCTAGGACCGGATTATAGTTAATTCCTCCTTGTGTACCAATGAGGGGTACGTTGGCGAACTCTCCACAACTATCAATGGTTTCTGTACCACAGCGAGCCAAGGTATACCAATGAATATCATTATTAGTAAGAGACATAAGTCTTCGAGGCCAACGCAAACCTTCTCGGTTTTTCGTGAAAATAGGAGACTCAGGTAAGTGTGAAACAATCCATTTGAACAACAAAGGTGCACAACATACAATGATTCCACCGCCTTGGCGATTCCTATGATGGACAGAGAAATACATGTCACCAAGTAAAGTCGGAACGGGATTTCCAATCAGAAAGATCTTTATGGCATTGGTATCGACAAAGTTGTCGACGTTGGGAAACAGAACTAACCCATAGATGAGCAAGGCTAGTATAGCTTCAAAAGCTATCATGCTACCAGTTTCGATGAAATCAAAGGCTTTCTTTACTAGGAAGTGTGAGGTTAAACCCGGGAGGTTTCCTTTGGTAGTCCAATTACTTTCTACTTCAGACTTTTTCATGTGAATACTTGCTGCAATGACGTGTGACTTAGGAATGGCTTCCAAACCATTGAAGGGTATTTTGTCAGACACAGGAATACCCAAAAGATTGGCATATTCTTCCAAGGTCGGTACCTACTGGTAGTCTGGAAAGGTGAAACACCGGTAGACGGGATCATAGAACTGAACCAGAGTCTTGAGAAGTCCTTCATCAACATGAGTGTTCAAAATAGGCAAAAGCTTTCCATAACTTTTCCTAAAATTAGAAGGATCTTGTACAAAAGATGCTAACTCTCTCAGTTTTTCCACATCAGGCGCTTTGAAACCGTACTTTTTGGTATACCTTTTTTCCATAACTTAATCCTATAATGTTTGCAAAGAAAATTCTCTAAATTTTTTTGGAAAAATCATGTTTTTTATGGGAAAAGATGGGTTTTTTTTTAATGAATGTATGAATGCATGGATGCATGGATGCCATATATTCAAACATGGTAAAGCAAACATGGTAGTTCAAACATGGTAACACTAACATGGTACTACAAACATGGTAACGCATAGGTTCAAAGGTCCAAAGTCACGAGCATGAGGTCAGAGAACCAAAAATGGGATAGTTCTAGTTAATCACCTGCACAACATGTTCTACTGATACGTCAGAGTCTACATTTTTCTTTCGGATATTACCGGCTTTCCACAATTAAACTCATGAGCCAGCAATATTCTCAAGAAAAACTCGTCTGAGTGTGGTTCTCCGCATGACAACTAATCCAAGTCTTCACCTGAATAGTTTCTGCACCACAACCTAATAAGGCCAGGATGGGTTGGGGTTCTACGGCCAACTCAGCTTCTACAGTTCAATGAAAGTAATAATGTCTTCGCTACGAAACATGCTAAACATATATTACCAACAAGGAACCTCCACTGAGCGGAAGGATTCTCACGTGCGCCTGCACATGACTATACCCTCCACCTAATTTCTTATGTGTACTTAATCCGGGTTAGGATTTGTCCATAATGTATCACTTGTAACAGAACCACGCAAGTAACGGAACCAGAACCACACATATAACAAAAAATGAAATGAAAAATAAAGCAAATAGAATTAACCCTTCTTTTGGAAACAATAAAAAGATGGTCCCCAGTGAAGTCGCCATTTTTCTGTCGCGGGCGAAAAATCGTTTTGGTTCCTCTTTTTGTGGGATGAGACACCTGATGCCTTCTTTGGGCTCGAGTGCTCAAAAAAATGATTTTTCTTTGTTCCGACCAAACTTTTTATTATTTCCAAAGGAGGAAAAGGAAAAAAGCTGCAATAACCTAAAAGTGGGGGGAGAGATCTTGGGTAAGAGGGTTGGTTATACGAAGGGAAGGTATTAGCACCCAACGTATCTATAGTACTCTATAGGTTTCTTTGCTTTGTTTTTCATTCCATGTTACGGTGGAGGTTCTGTTGTGAAATAGGTGGGACCTAAGGTGTTTGTTTGATTATGCTCGCAAAGATCATTGCGATCCTCTGCATACATATCCCTTAGAGGGAATCAGAGCATCTGTAGCTCGGGTCTACGGGTGCTAAGGTTTGAATGGTTTTTTTTGTTTTGTTTTGTTTTGCTCGCCAAGGATCGACCTTGTGCCTACGTATTCTCAAAGGGATGTTGAGAAAGTCAAAGCAATCGTAGTTCCCACTTATGCTAGTGGAAGCAAAGGAAAAGAGACAAATGTCATCTAAATGTTCGATGTATCTAATCTATATCATCACATACATCTGTTTGATTTTTGTTTGAAAATCTTTTCATTATAAGCCCGGGGCCATGCCACTTATGGTGCTTAGAATGATAAAGATGTTTTTTTGTTTAACCAGCCTTGTGGCAAAAACTTTCAATGAAGTCAGCCTTGTGACAAAAAGTTTTGATTAATCAGCCAGCCTTGTGGCAAAAGTTTCAATGAAGTCAGCCTTGTGACAAAAACTTTGATTAATCAGCCAGTACGGTGGCAAAACGGTTTGATTGATTAGCCAGCCTTGTGGCAAAAAGTTTGATTGATTAGCCAGACTTGTGGCAAAAAAGTTTGATTGATTGATTGTTTGTGATGATATAGAAGAGATACTCCTATCATAGAGATGATAAATGTCTAATCTCCTAGGGTATTTGATTTGGATATTGGGGATGCTTATAAGAAGCCCGTGGGTCCTTGTACGAAGCCCAAGAGGAGGCTATTCGAGGGTCCTTGCATTGTAAGCCCAAGAGGAGGCTATGGGAGGGACAATCCAGGGTCCTTGCATTGTAAGCCCAAGAGGAGGCTATGGGAGGGTCACTCGTTTGTACAAAGCCCAAGGGGAGGCGTGGTATAGTTGGTTTGAGCTCTTAGAGCGATTTCACCGGGAAACCATACTCTATGTCCTAACCTAAACTAGGGATATTCTTTGCACGAAGCCCAATAGGAGGCTATGGGGAACCTAGTGTTGTACTAAGTTGAACAAGCACACATATCACACATATGAACAAACATGAACAAGTATGAACAAACATGAACAAGTATGAACAAACATATATATATAACAGAGTGTGTGTATATAATGGAGTTTATGAAGGAAATATACCTGTAAGCATGATCCATTTGTATACACGGGAGCTCGGGACTTATACTCGAGGAGAGGTCCACTTGAATTTATTCAAAACTATGTAAACAGGTATTTACAAAGGGGCTTGGGACTTATACCTACATGGAGGCCCATGGTATATTTTTGGGAAGATTTAAAGAAAACCTTCATTATTGGTTTGTTATTCAAAGTTAAAAAACAGATTGATTGAGATATGTACAAAAGGCGTACAATGAAATACCTAATTTCATGTACTGGATTGGGTATGTACAAAAGGGGCTTGGGACTTATACCTACATGGAGGCCCATGGTATAAAGTATTGTTTCTTTGAAGTTTTGCTATTTGAAAATGATTTGAAAACTGTTTGAAAAGATTTTGAAAAAGATTTTGTTTTTTTGAAGAAGTTTTATTGTTTTGAAAAAAACTGTACAAAAAGAAAAGAAATGGGACTTACACTCTCTAATATTCGAGAGGCCCCACATCGCTTTGAAAATCAATTGATCAATTAAAAGGATTTAATCAATAGTTTTCTTAAAAAATCAAAAAGAAATGGTTTATCGTTTTTGAGAAGAATCGCGATCGCTTGTTTTAAATCGGTTTGAATTTTGAAAGGAATCAAATTAATCAAGATAAACAAAAAGATTATCTTTAATTAACACTTAGATGATTAGGGTTTGATCACAAAAAATATTTACAAGTGATTAGGTTAAAAATTAAATGAAAAACAATATTTAAAGTATTTAAAAACACTTAAAAATGTATCATTTTAAACCTAATTAAAAGCATATTAAATAAATCTTTTTTTGTGATTTTTTTTGATATTGTCAAAATAGGTATATTAAATAAGAAGTGTGTAAAAAATGAATCAAAAATAAGTTGATTTGAATGGTTAAATTAAATGATGAAGTTGTGAAGAAAAATGAAAAAAAAGTGATAAAAAAATTGGACTTTGTCTTCACTAAGGCTTGAACCCACGCCCTCACTCTCACCAACCAAAACATGGACCAACTGCGCCACGCTTGTGGCTTGTTAATAACACGCATCAAACTGATTATATTTTAAAACTTGGATTTGAATTTTCTGAATCAAAAATGGCGCCAAGAACACACCTTCAACTGATTTTTGAAAATCTTTGAAACTGAATTGTTTTGATCAATCAAAGGGTCTATCTCACTCGGTTTTTCACGAGGAACATGATGGTGCCCTCATAATTCATTTATTTTCACTCTAAGGGGGTCAATTTTCGCATGAACATGAAGAACCCTAAAACTGAATTTGATCGTGAAATCGTGTATGATCATGATATGATGCAATTGATTGAGGGTTAATGATCCTCATAGGTGCAGAAACAAGATGGTATATCAATATTTCATTTATGATGCGTGCATGGTAGAGTTTGAAGTTCATGAGGCTTACCTTCAAAAACGGCCAAACTGGAAATTGAAATCGTGCCTGGAGGTGTTACAGATGTTGTTGTTCAATCTGGACAGCTTCAATGGACCTTAGGGAAGGTGTCTGGATGCTTGGAACAGTTTGAATTCATCTGAGCTAAGCTATGGAACCCGATCTGCAGAGCCTTCAAGTATGAATCGAATTTGAAGATGGAGGTGTTTCAGATCATGGATGATGGTTGGGACAGTTCATATGAAGTATATGGATGGTGTTAGAAGTGTTAACTTGGACAGATATGACCTGGAATTGATTTTGGCATAATAAAGCTTAGGTTATGCATATTTGAGAAGTGAGGTAGTGATTTTGAGTTTTAGGTGTTTTTGGGGTGTATGGATGGATCAAACACATCCCATATGATGTTTGTGGCTTGTGGGAATCATCACTTTGCTCAGAACTTGCAAGGTTTAGAGGTTGAGTTTTCTACCTCTTTGAAAACTATGAAACTTGTAATTCAAGAAAGAAAGAGAAAACCTATGCTTTGTGAGGTTTTGGTGTGATTTGCAATGAAGTAAGGACCTCTATTTATAGGCCAAACTTTCTGAGCTCAGAGCTTTGCAACTTGCTTCTTCTTTGGTGATTTGGCACTTAAGGGATAGAAAGGAATCTTACCATTAAATGCATATGGTTAAAGTTACTAAACCATGGTTAAAATTGGCTATGCTTCTCATCTCTTTCCCATCTGTCTCAAATCAGAAAATATCTTCCAATTATTGCCTCTATGTATCATTACTTGGTCCATTTGGCAACTTGGTTCATAACTTAGTGAAAATGGCATGTAATTTCAAGTGAAAAGTTCACTAATGTCAAAATTCAAAACCATGGCTACACTCCATATTTTTTCATGCTCTTGGACATTTTGGAAAGCTCATATTACACACTTCAAAATCCTAGTTGAAAGTTTCTTCAAGATCTTTAAGGAAGTGGGTGAAAAAGATCCATGAACTTTGAGAAAAATGAAGTTTCAAGTGAAATTTTCCAAAGATGCCAACTTTGAAGCTCCATATCTCTTAAATGGTTGATCTTATGGAAAAAATTTATATGTGTCAAAGTTGTTTATTGGATCAAAATCTACAACTTTCATGTTGGAAGTTTTTTTCAGTTTGTAGGTGAAATTTTGAGAAATTCCCTTCCAAAGTTTGGAAAAAACCATGAAAAACACTTAGAAAAATTTTCTAAGTATGAAAGTCAAACTTTTGACTTTTTGATTCTTGATTGATTTTCTTATTTTTCTTGATCAAATGACTTCTCATATCATATATTGATGATTTAAAACTTCAAAAGTCATGGTTGACCAAAATTACCCAAAAGTCAATGGTGATCTTGTACAGTTGACTTTTTCAGACGAATCGCGTTTCTGGAGATTTCAAATGAAACAGGCTACCCTCATCAAATGAATTGTATGAATGGATCACATTGAAGAATTAGAGGATATTGAGCCATGGTTTGAGTTGTGGCACCATGTCCTGATTAAAAAAGTCAGTGGTTTAGTGAATTAGGTCAAAAACCCTAATTGTCGACCTGTTGAAATTGATGACTGTGGATCTTGAATTGAGACACAATTTTCATTGGATATTGTCATAGGGATTATTTGAAGATGATTGAAACCTTTGATTGACTTCCTGGGGATTTTTAGGGTTTCCCAAATGTGATCCCTGATTTTGGTCCTTGATAGTTCAAAACCCTAATCTGATGATTTGCAATTTCACTGTTGATCATTCCTTGTGTAAGAGATGTTCTGAGCCAATGGATTAGGTCAAAATGATGCACTTGGGGTCTTGATATCATGTCCCAAGTCATTATGTCAAATTCTGATTAAAAGTCAAGAGTATGTTGTCTTCAGTCAAAACCCTAATTCAGTCGATTCAGAGCCTTTGAGCTTGTTGAAATGAATCTCTGAAGACCAAATATTGATTGTAGATGAAGATGATTCATTTGAGATGAAGGGAGAACAAAACCCTAATTGACTGTTTCTTGTACTGATGAGTGATCTCTTGATTAAACCCTGCTGAGCACAAGTAACAAACACAAGCTATGCAATTTGTTAGAGATGCAAATGATGCATATGCAAATGATATGAGGTGGTATCTTAGGTCAAAAATTGGGGTATGACAAGTGGCAATGGTTAAAATATCCTTAAGTAAATGGCGCTTGTATGTAGATTTTACCAATCTAAAGCATGCATGTTGTAAGACCCTAAAACCCCGACTCTTATTTATAAAAGATAAACATATAACTTCTCAAACATCAGTGTTACACAAACTCAACATACAATTTAATCAACATATTAATATGAAATAGCTACGGAACTCATATATTAGTCATGCTGTAATTGTCTCAAATAAAACAAAGTACTATATAAAGTTAAATAACTCAAAATTCAAAATCTAAAAAACGAATAACAAATATTCCCGTCTCAATGTTACAAATCATAGTTCCAACGAAAGTAATTAACGTGGAAAACATTAAATAAATGAAGAGGACTCAAGGCCATCCTCCAACTCAATAGTAGCTACTCCTCTACCTGATTATATGTACTCCAAAAGAGTACAAAATACCACAAATAAAGCAAAATGGGGTGAGAATACACTCAAAATATGTTAACGGTGCAAAAGATAACAAGGGTAGCATTATTCATATCATTGATAAAACATATAAATAATCTATGATGACATAATAATCACAAAGTGTTTATGTATGCAATGTGACCACACTTCGACTCAAATGCATGTGGTAACATTTGTGGACATCAGAGTTATGTTACCGGTTTTATCCACTAATAATATGTTCCCCTTCGAATCTGATCCCTCTTTAGACCTAGACTCATTGTTGATCCCCTCTTCTGAACCAGTAACTCATCATTTAGTTCACCGACATATCTGATGCATGAGGTACAACAATGATATATAGGTGCAATATTTACAAATGGTTCCTCTTCAACCCATACACAACACCAAATAAGGCATCACAATAGTTTTCATCTGAACTACACTTCTCAGAACATGCATATAATTATACTTTTGTAACAAATAATTATATAAAGCAATTCAAATATTATCCACTTCTAGGAATAATATTTATAATGAATTGACCCGCTATGATAATACTACATAGAATGTTATGCAAAGTGTCATAAGTTATTCTCACGGTGATAAGTGGTGTATATCACCCTTCGACCTGAAACCACTATGGACCCTAGATGTAGAGTCGAGTACTTTATTGTTGATCAAACATTGTCCGTAACAGGATGACCATAAAGACAGTGATGGGTACTCCAGAAAGCATGCTGAGGGACATAAGTGGCCTAGATGTAATTTTCCCATCCTGCGTAACAGAATAAATGTCTAAGGGCCCAATATTGAACTAGACAAGGGTGACACGGTCTATGCCTTGTGTTCGATATAAACATAAGGGCAAAAGGGTAATTGTACACACAAGTATTATCACAGAAAAGGTTTTGTCATATCACATGATATTTTCGTGACTTGGATAACAGTGATGTGTTGCTAGATACCGCTCACTATTTATTATGTTAAATATGTGATTTAATATAATTGCCAACATCGCGAGAACCTACAAGGTCACACACATGGAAAAATTGATGAGAGATAAATTAAATAAGGAACACCGTAAGCTACGTGTACTTGAGTGAATTGTAGAACACCGTAAGGTACGATACACTTAAGTAGAATACATAATATGGTAAGGTACCACATGCTTAAGTGATATACGGTACATCATAAGGTATGATGTACGTACACTTAAGTGGGCTTTTTAGCTTGCAGCCCACACAAGTGGTTCTATAAATTGAACCCCGGTGCAGAAGCATTCTTACTTGATAAAAATTTGGTCTGAGAAAACCTAGCCGTATTTTGCTTCTCTCTCACTCAAAGCCTTCATTCGTATTAGCTAGCATTTTGACTGAAGGCATTTGTTCGTGTGGACTGAGTAAAGGCGTTGTTCTTCATCAACGCTTGTGATCACTCATTCTATTTTGCATCTAAGTTTTTAATCACCACAAGAGGTAACCGTTCCTATCACTATTCATGCACATTCGTAAGGATCACTAAAGGAATATTTTGTTTTCTGTTGTGTATTATATCACAATTTTCATTCATTAACCGCTACGCCTTTACAGACCTAGTACTTAAGGGATTTTGAACCACTATGATTTTGTCTTAATGGCTTCGTACTTGCAGACCCAATGCTTGAGGGACTGTGAACCATTATGCATCTTCCTTAATCACATCGTCTTTACATATTGTGAAACAATATCTATGCAGTAACTCAAAACCACTTGACATCAAAATTCCTCCACTTATTCTCTATAGATTTCATTAAACCCTAAGAGAGTACTACAACTAACATAGACGAATTAAAGTAACCTCTAAATCATACGAGTCAATTCGCCACATCATGAACAATTTGTGAAGTCATTATACTAAGAGATTGATTTAACTGCAAGTCTGTTGCACCCTAAACTTTGCCCTCTTTATTTGAGCTATAAGTTAATGATGACGTTTATTTCTTCATTCAAAAATTGAAGAAAAATAATAAAGAGTTTTCATGGGTTTAAGAAGGTATAGGGTGAAATATGGTTCAAACAGTGGAAATACGAGAAAATTCACAAGTCCTATTTGGAAGGTGATATGAGCTAAGTTCCCGCGAGTACCCAACCATTTCAACGATATCTACAACTTTTGTGTTCGGCTCGGAAGCCAATTCTTTGAGGAAGGTTGTCATATTTGCAAATTACTTGAGGTTTCGCAGTGAAAAACGGTGCTGAATGTAGGGTTTCGGATCTCAGAAAATTCATATCTCACAATCCGCTCGTCGGATTCGCTTGAAAATTTAACTGGAGCTCCGTACCATCATTACCAAGATTTCATGTGTTCGGACCGAAGGCCAATTATGCATGGAAAACTCCCAGAATTTTAAGGATCGTCGCATTGTTTCAGTAAAAAGTGTGTGTTCGGGTATGTCGCGCCGAGTTCGAAAATTCATAACTTCTTCGATTTTTATCGTATGAAGTCCATTCCGGCGGAATTTTCTTGGAAATTTTGTTAGCTTCGATTCTTCGTCACAAATGCTTGTTCAGATTCTGAGCCGAAGATAGGATTTTATCGAGTTTTTTGAGCGGTACGCGCAAAATTTCGCACACTTGCGCCAGATGAATGGACGTTTCTCGTCATTCAAACGCGCATATTTTCTTCATCGCTTATCGGATTGAGACGATTCTCGCGGCGACGAGTTAATAATTTGGTCATCTTCACAATGGCATTGGTTTCGTTCCGGAATTCAGAGCCGAACCGAGTTTCCTTAAAAACGAGCCAAATAAGATGCACCAAGGGCAATTTGGACATTTCGTGTTGACAATATATAAACATTTTGCTCTTCACAAATCAAAGGAGGACTCTCATAATTTCAATTTACCAAAAAGATCAAAAACACTTTCTCTCAATTCTTTCTCAATTCTCTTGGATCAAAATCACAAATTACGTTAAAACTTTCATCAAGATTCATCAATCTTCATCAAGATCAAGAACATGGATTGAAGAATCAAGTTGTCGGTTTCGAATTTCTTCTCCCTCTCCTCACATCTAGCGCACGCCTCTACCTCTCTCTCACTTCGGATTTCGCTTTCGAGTTGTGTTCGCGTTCGTGTCGTGTTCGCGTTCATATCGAGTTCGTGTTCGCACTTCGGTTAGGTCTTCATCCGGTAAGCTTTCGGATCTTGAATTAAGTGCTTAATTGTTGATTATTGTGTGAATTCGAATCTAGATCTACCTCTTGTTCTTGATTGATGATGATTGATCGGTGAATTTGCTCATTTTTGCTTGAATTGATAATGATCATGAGATTTGTGTTTAGATTTAATGTTCATTGCATGTAATTGATATCCGTTGATGATGAATTGTGATGCTCGTGTTTGAATCCGTGATTCGTTGATGATTTTGTGTGCATAATTGTTGATGTCCATTTGTGTTGTTTGCGATGTACTCAATGTGTTTGTATAAATGCATGTGTTACACTTTCGATTGATATTTGCCTTGCTCGACGCGTCGCACTTAGCATAATTGTTGATATGTGATTCATTTGATTTGCGGATTTACGTATAGAATGAATATTCAATGTTTGTTCGCTTTGATTTCGAGTCGGAACGGTTTTGGATTGAGTGCGAATGGCTCCGAGGCCTTAAAAATGCTTAAAAACTGGTTTTGCTACGTCAGGAACCGGGTTGTCCCAGGCGGGAACCGGTTCCCACTCAATCCAAAATTGTTAATTCTCTGCATTTTAGTACCAGGAACCGTGTTGTCCCTAGGTGGGAACCGGTTCCTGTGTTGTTTTTGCCCTCTGATTTGTGTGTTAGGAACCGGGTTGTCCCTAGGTGGGAACCGGTTCCCAGTAATTTGAAATGTGCTTGCTTCTGTGATTTAGTACCAGGAACCGGGTTGTCCCTAGGTGGGAACCGGTTCCCAGTTTTCTGCCTCTAGTTTTTAGTACCAGGAACCGGGTTGTCCTATGCAGGAACCGGTTCCTGTGTGTAATTTTTGTGTTTTCTTTTCTAACTTCAATCTTGCATAACTTTTTACTCGTAACTCCGATTTGCACGTTCTTTATATCGACGGAAAGCTTATGAGACGTACTATCTTACTAGGTGCTTAGTTTTCATTAATTTGTAGATCATCCATGTTTGATTTCTCTTTGATGTTTCATTATCCATTTCATGTTTACATTACTTGTCCGTTTCCTTTCGCTTTATAGTAATAACGCAATTCCGATTGCGATGTTTGTTATCTCTAACTTGTGTGCTAGTGTGCAAAGTTTTTGGATAGTCACCGACCGGCGCTTATTGCTTGATTGTTCCGCTTACTTGCGGAACACGATTTCCTTCGCTCGCATCGTGTTCTCATCATAGAGACACGATCCTTTTACTTTATATCTGCTTGTTTGGTTTGCTTGTTCCTCTTGCAGGTGTATTGTGATTATGCTCGACGCGCATGTCGACCTTTGTGTGCTTACATGGCTAATCGGTGTGCTGACCATTTTCTTTTGCTTTGGTAGCTTGCTCGCGGGATTCTTAGTTTCTTCGCTTTGCTTCACTTTAGTTTACGGATCATCATCCGTTTGGTATTGATCCCGTTTCATTTTATTTTTCTCGCACGTTATCGCTTTCTCGCGTCATCCAATAACATGAGAAGTAGGACCTAGACATGCATCTGGCCAAGTACTCGAAAGAGGCTTTGTTTTTGTTGGTGTGTTTATATTTGTGCTTTGCGGCAGGGAGTCACGGTGTAATAAGTCCTATATGGCACTCCGTTAAGTCCTCATGGAAGGCACGCGAAAAGGGTTAGCAATCAACCCCCGCATAGTCTCATCGAGTCCGTTTGGTATGCGCACGCTACGCGTTGCTCGCTTCTGAACCTGCACAAGATCTTGTTATCGAGTATGTCAGGAAAAGGGTTCATGTAGCCGGACCCCCGCCTTTCCTATAGCTCGCGTCGCTTGACGTTGATGCTCGGTGTACGCACGCACCGTTTTCCTTTACGATCCGTGACTGCTTGGTTGCTGAGAGGGATCCGCTCCTCTTGTCTATGGCCCGATCATTTTCGCGAGGTCTAATGCTTGGTTGACTTGGGTTGAGTTGCTCCCCTTGGCTATGGCGGGACTGCTTTTCTACCATTCGGTCAGTACCGTTGGTTTGTTTGCTTTACGAGCGGAGCTCGTTTGTGTGATATCATTGTTTGCTTCCCTTTTCCCTCGTAGGTCGTTAGTTTAGTTTAGACTTGTACCCTTTGTATGATAACATTAGGTAGCAAGCTTTCCCCCTTAGTTTAGGTTTTCCTCATGCATTCTTTAAAACACAAACCACACTCTTTGATTTTCTTTTCTTAAGAGCTTGTTATTTCCGCTCCATTCCCAGCATAAGTCTCCAAAGGTCGAGCAGCGAAGTGTGAATGTAACTCGCTCACCTAAAAAACACAAAACAAACAAAAATTAGTTAGCCGAGCTACGGTACCTCTGATTCCGCAAAACGGATACGTAGGCAGCGGGGTAGGGCCGTGCGAGTACAATCCTTTCTTTTCCCTACATTTTGCATTCATTTTAGTCCAGATTAGCGTAGTTTGCTTACACACCCATAGATTTAGACACAGGCATGGATACCATCGAATACGATGGGCGCGTGGGGTGCTAACACCTTCCCCTCGCGTAACCGACTCCCTTACCCTTTTTCTCTGGTTGTGAGACCGTTGTTTTATTTTGTGGTTTGCTGGCATTCCCTTCCTTTTCAGAATAAATATGTTAGTGGCGACTCTGTTAATTTTCGTGGTAGCGACAGCTGGCGACTCTGCTGGGGACGTCTCGACCTGTTGCTGGTCCGGACTTAGCGAGTCGATCCTAGCTCTTGTGTGTTTATCATTGGGTGTTTTACTGCTTTGCATATTTACCTGTTTGCATTGTATTCTATGTACGCTTTTACTTTTCTGCATCATATTCTGGGCTGTCTGGATCTCTGTTTGTTGGGTGGGTGTTTCAAGAGGTAAAAGGCCCAATACCCAAGCTATGTGTGAACCATAGGAACCCTAAGATAGAGTGGGAGCATGGTTTGTCTCGAGGTGTACGTCTCGGGATGGATTATGTGACCACGAGCAGAGTAGTGGTTTCAAACAGAGGTATTATCGTCACCCGCTTCCGCGCTGTGATGATGCTTACCTTCGGGCGGACCGTATACTGCGTTTCATGACCTTACCTTGGCCTAGATTTTACCCGTGAGTGGGGCGGGAATCAATGATCATATAACAGGTACATTGTTGGTGACCGCTGTTCTCGTTCGTGGGTTACCGCTGTTCTTGTTCGTGGGTTACCGCTATTCTCGTTCGAGTGTACTATGGTCCTTGTTCGTGGGAGTACTATGGTTCTTGTTCGAGTGGTAATTTGTGTTCTATTCCAGTGTGTTATTGACTATGGGCTTTGGTTCCGTGGATTGACATTATATGTTCCGTGTGGTATACCATTTGGGGGCCGAACCTTTGGCTCTGTATTATGTGTGTTACCGGCAGTCCAGAATGCCCGGTGGGCGGCAACAAGCCCCACCACTTTGCATCATAGCATATTTATTTCCAAAAGAAACGCAAAAAAAAAAGATATGTGTAACAAGCATTTGCATGTCATGTTTTTCAGGGACATTCAGGAGTTCACTCGAGTTAAAGATGGACACTCCCACTGATACTGTCAAGGAAGCAAAGAGACATACGCACACCTACAGCTTCTTCCGAGAGCCATTGACCGCATTAGAGGGTTTGAGTTCGTTAATGACCGCTTTCTGCTTGAAGAACTTCACGGACAATTATGGGAATATCTTGACTTTGTTGGAAACCGTGGTTGATACTCCTGCTTTGCAGACTTTGATGCAATTCTTTGATCCTGAAATGAGGTGTTTCACGTTCCAGGATTACCAGTTAGCTCCGACATTGGAAGAGTACTCTATCATTCTTAATCTCAAGATAAAAGACGAAGTGCCATTCATCGACATTCCTAAAGAAGTGAATTTCAAGTCGATTGCTGCTGCTCTTTATTTGAGCATAAAAGAAGTATCTGATGATTGGAAGTCGAGTGGAGGTGTCTCGGGGTTCTCTTTGAAATTCTTAGTGAGAAAAGCTAAAGAAGAATTTGACAAAAAGAATTGGAACGCGTACAATGCATTGCTTGCTGTAGCCATTTATGGGATTGTGATGTTCCCAAATGTTCCCAATTTTGTAGACTCAGCTGCGGTACACATCTTCATGGGAAAGAATCCTATTCCTACATTGTTGGCCGATACTTATTATGCCGTTCATTCCCGATATGAGAAAAGTGGCGGTGCTATCACTTGTTGCCTTCAGTTGTTGTTCATCTGGTTCCTCTCTTTGTTGCCCAGCAAGGGACCTTTTGTGAAGACAAGAGAGACACTCAAGTGGACACACAGGATTATGTCACTTACTTCTTATGATATTCAGTGGCAAAGGTACCGAATCAACGTTTCTGAGGTGATAATTGGATGCGGTGAGTTTGATAATGTTCCTTTGGTTGGTACTAGAGGTTGCATCAATTTCAATCTCGTGGTATCCTTGCGTCAGTTGGGGTATACTTTGAAGGACAAGCCGGCGGATCATTTGATAGCGGAGATGGTCTATTTTGAGAAGGGGTCGGATCCAGAGAAATTGGAGAGGATAATTGTGTCTTGGAAGAAGATCCGTAAGCATTATGGAGCTCATTTAGGAAAGAAATAATCGCTTGCTCTGACACCGTATGTTAAGTGGATCGAAAAGCGGGTTGGAAGTTTGTTGCTGCCATACGACCGAGTTTCACCACTTCAAAAGCAACCTCCTTTGATTTTATCTAAATTTGTGCCGACAGAACTTTACAAGAATGCTTTGGCTACTAACTACAGGTTGCATGAAAGAGAGCAAGAGACCAATTTTAAATTCTTTGAAGAGAGAGAGGCAAAGATGAGGTTAATGCACCAGCTCAAGCAAGTCGAAGGTGCAAGTTCAACCCAAGCCAGTACCCGGAGGCGTCCCTACGAGTTGCTAGAGGAAGATTTGCATCACAAGCAGCAAGAGTGTCTACAGTTACAGAGATCAGAGAATAGTCTCAAGAGGCAGAAGCGGGATTTAGATAAACAGATAGCGGAAGAGAAGGCTAAGTCTGCTCGAATTGAAGAAGAATTGACAAGGCTCCAAGCCCAGCGGAGAGGAGATGAAGGAGCTCATTCTGTTACCAGGCGATCCTAGTGTCGCTGTGGAGTGGATTTGTTTGGTCTATGATGGTTGATTTGATGTTTATGCTTGATATTTGTCGCCCATGTCCAGGATTGTTGGATGGGGTCGCATTTTGATATTCTGGATTTCCTTTGTATGCCTTATGAGCACATTGTGACACGGTTATGTGTTTTGTTTGTATGAACTCAAATTCCCAGTTATGTTTGAATGAAATATGCTTAGTTTGATGAATTATTCTCGCGTGTGGATTGCTGTTCAAATATATTTGGTATCAGGGTTTCTATGTCCTATCTGAAAGTGGGATGAACTCTTGGATACCTGAAAATTGACAAACATTCCATGCATATCATTCATATATCATACATGTCATATATTTGCAAGTTTTGCAGGTCTTATATCTTATGTCTCACTGTTTTGTTATCAGAAGGAGTTCTAAGACGGCTAATCACCCGTATCCGACCAGGAGCAATCAGAGAAGGCAGATGGAACAGATTCAGGAACAAATGGCAGAGATGAGAGCTCAATTGACGGAGCAGATGAATGCGCAGATGGCGCAGTTTATGGAAGCATTGACTAATGTGACCAAGGGGCAGGATGACTTGCGGGTTCTTGTCGAGAACTCTAGAAGGAATGAGAATGGAGGACATCAAGGGCTGTTTGACGATGTGTCTGGAAGGATTGACGAGCACCATGATCCAAATGTGTTTGATCACGTGGGAGGGCATTATAATCCTTTCAATCAGCATCACGGGTTTCCACCTCCACCTCCGTCTCGTCTGTTGGGAAGGAGAGATAATCAGAATCGTGGTAATTTGGATTTCAATGTTGAAAAATTTGATCAGGTATCGAGGCATAGTGCTGATGGTGCGCATGATGAGGTTGAAAGGTATCGTCTGATTGAGGAACGTCTCAGGGCTGTTGAGGGCAAAGGGGTGTTAGGCATGGACATCAATGACTTGGGGTTGGTTCCTGGTGTGAGGATCCCACCAAAATTCAAAGTTCCATCTTTTGACAAATACAATGGGGCGACTTGTCCCATGACTCATGTCAAGGCTTACTATCGCAAGATGTCAGTTTATGCAGAGGATGAAGGTTTCTTGATGCACTTCTTCCAGGATAGTCTTGTTGGGGCTTCCTTGGAGTGGTATGTGCAACTCGAGCGCACTCACATTCATTCTTGGAGAGATCTTGTGGAGGCTTTCATTAAGCACTATCAGTATAATGTTGACATGGCGCCCAATAGGACTCAGTTGCAGAGTTTGGTTCAGGGGTCTAAAGAATCTTTCAAGGAGTACGCTCAGAAGTGGCGCGAGTTAGCTGCGAGGGTTCAGCCACCTATGACTGAGCGTGAGATGATTGACATGTTCACCAGTACTTTGTCTGGATACTATTACTTGGCTTGTAGTGCTTCAGCCAACTTTTCTGAAATGGTGAGATATGGTGAACGTGTTGAGATAGGTTTAAAGATGGGGAAAATTCAGTTGGGAGCTTCTTCTAATTCTGCTGGTGGTAAGAAACAAGTTGAGGGTTATGCCAGAAGGAAGGAAGGAAATGCGGATGCCATATATGGAAGAAGGGGTCCAGGGAGAAACAACTCACAGGTTAATGCTATCATGATCCCAGTACCGCAGCAACAACAACAGCATCAGCATGGACAGCGTTCCAATAATGATCGTTATCCTCCCAGGACCAGGCCTCACCGAAAGATTGATCCGATTCCAATGACCTATGCTCAGGTGCTGCAACATTTGCTCAAGATTGAGAAGATTACTTTGAGAGATGCTCCGAATGCTCCGGACACACAATCTCCGAACTACAATGCAAACGCACGATGTGCTTTCCACTCAGGTGCCGCTGGACATGACACAGAGAGGTGTATTGCGTTGAAGAATAAAGTCCAAGACTTGTTGGATCAAAAGATTATTCAATTCACTCCTACACCAAATATTGTCAATAATCCGATGCCTACCCATGGGGGTCCAGCCGTGAATGCCATTGTCAATGGTGAAGAAGTGGATAGTGACTGTGATTTTGATAACTGGGTTCGTCCAAGTATTCCTGGGGAGATGCCTTGCAACTGGACAATTGAAGATGTCATTCAAGTCACACAAGCTCAGGAGTAAATTCCTTGTTTTTACTTTTCTTATCATGACATAATTCCTACGCTCTGCCCAAGGCGTGATGAATCATTTGTAGGGCCATGCAGTTCGCATTTTCAAAGTTAATCATGAAATAAAAGGACGTTTTTGCATTCAAATGTTTTGCTCCTTGTCTGTCTTTTTAACTTTTTCTTTAAATGGCAATGTCTTCGCACACACTTGCACATAGCTTAATAAAAATAAAACTAAAATAAAAACATCAATCATGCAGATGTTCCACCACCACGGATTCCATTGGTAACAGTTCCGCTATTGCTTGTTATGATTTCGACAATCCGATCTACCAAGCCGAGGAGGAAGCTTATGAAGATTGTGATCTCCCCGACGAGTTGGCCAGATTATTGAGACAGGAAAAGAAAGCGATTCAGCCGCATCAGGAGGAAATCGAGATGGTAAATGTTGGCACTAAAGAGCAAGTCCGAGAAGTCAAGATAGGGGTTGCGCTTGAGGATGGTGTGAAATAGAGGCTTATTGCTATGTTGAAATAGTATGCAGACATCTTTGCTTGGTCCTATGAGGATATGCCAGGTCTTGATACAGATATTGTGGTACACCGTCTACCTCTCAAGGAAGATAGTCCTCCTGTTAAGCAGAAGCTTCGAAGGACTCGCCCAGATATGTCTGAGAAGATTAAGAAAGAGGTTGAGAAACAATTTGATGCTGGTTTTCTGCAAGTCGTGAATTACCCGCCGTGGGTTGCGAATATTGTTCCTGTACCTAAGAATGACGGAAAGGTCAGGATGTGTGTGGATTACAGAGATCTGAATAGGGCGAGCCCGAAAGATGATTTTCCTCTTCCCCACATTGATGTGCTGGTGGATAATACTGCTCCTTTTAAAGTGTTTTCCTTCATGGATGGCTTCTCTGGGTATAATCAGATCAAAATGGCACCAGAAGATATGGAGAAAACAACGTTTATCACACCATGGGGAACTTTCTGCTATAAAGTCATGCCTTTTGGGTTGAAAAACGCAGGGGCAACGTATCAGCGTACCATGGTGACTCTTTTTCACGAAATGATTCACAAAGAGATTGAAGTGTATGTTGATGACATGATTGCAAAGTCTCATACTGAAGAAGAGCACTTGGTTCATTTGCAGAAATTGTTTGAGAGGCTTCGGGAATTCAGACTGAGGTTGAATCCAAACAAATGCACTTTCGGAGTGCGATCCGGAAAGTTGTTAGGCTTTGTTGTCAGTGGAAAAGGTATTGAGGTCGATCCTGCCAAAATGAAAGCCATACAAGATATGCCTGAGCCGAGAACAGAAAAAGAGGTTCGTGGTTTCTTAGGGAGGCTGAACTACACTTCTTAGAACATGCATATAATTATACTTTCGTAACAAATAATTATATAAAGCAATTCAAATATTATCCACTTCTAGGAATAATATTTATAATGAATTGACCCGCTATGATAATACTACATAGAATGTTATGCAAAGTGTCATAAGTTATTCTCACGGTGATAAGTGGTGTATATCACCCTTCGACCTGAAACCACTATGGACCCTAGATGTAGAGTCGAGTACTTTATTGTTGATCAAACATTGTCCGTAATAGGATGACCATAAAGACAGTGATGGGTACTCCAGAAAGCATGCTGAGGGACATAAGTGGCCTAGATGTAATTTTCCCATCCTGCGTAACAGAATAAATGTCTAAGGGCCCAATATTGAACTAGACAAGGGTGACACGGTCTATGCCTTGTGTTCGATATAAACATAAGGGCAAAAGGGTAATTGTACACACAAGTATTATCACAGAAAAGGTTTTGTCATATCACATGGTATTTTCGTGACTTGGATAACAGTGATGTGTTGCTAGATACCGCTCACTATTTATTATGTTAAATATGTGATTTAATATAATTGCCAACATCGCGAGAACCTACAAGGTCACACACATGGACAAATTGATGAGAGATAAATTAAATAAGGAACACCGTAAGCTACGTGTACTTGAGTGAATTGTAGAACACCGTAAGGTACGATACACTTAAGTAGAATACATAATATGGTAAGGTACCACATGCTTAAGTGATATACGGTACATCATAAGGTATGATGTACGTACACTTAAGTGGGCTTTTTAGCTTGCAGCCCACACAAGTGGTTCTATAAATTGAACCCTGGATCAGAAGCATTCTTACTTGATAAAAATTCGGTCTGAGAAAACCTAGCCGTATTTTGCTTCTCTCTCACTCAAAGCCTTCATTCGTATCAGCTAGCATTTTGACCGAAGGCATTTGTTCGTGTGGACTGAGTAAAGGCGTTGTTCTTCATCAACGCTCGTGATCACTCATTCTATTTTGCATCTAAGTTTTTAATCACCACAAGAGGTAACCGTTCCTATCACTGATCATATGCCCATTCGTAAGGATCTCTAAAGGAATATTTTGTTTTCCGTTGTGTATTATATCACAATTTTCATTCATTAACCGCTACGCCTTTACAGACCTAGTACTTAAGGGATTGTGAACCACTATGATTTTGTCTTAATGGCTTCGTACTTGCAGACCCAATGCTTGAGGGACTGTGAACCATTATGCATCTTCCTTAATCACATCGTCTTTACATATTGTGAAACAATATCTATGCAGTAACTCAAAACCACTTGACATCAAAAGTCCTCCACTTATTCTCTATAGATTTCATTAAACCCTAAGAGAGTACTACAACTAACATAGACGAATTAAAGTAACCTCTAAATCATACGAGTCAATTCGCCACATCATGAACAATTTGTGAGGTCATTATACTAAGAGATTGATTTAACTGCAAGTCAAGGAGCTAATTCATTACAGATTTGCATAAAAATATTATGCAACCATGTTCCAAACAAAAGAGAAACAAGAAACTTAAAAGACAATATAATGACCTCAGGAATAAAGTTGAGTTAAAACTAATAGGCAAAATACCCTTTTTGGTCCCTTATGTTAACCTTGGGGTTCATTTTGGTCCCTTAACTTCAAAAAGTATCATATTGATCCCTTAACTCTTCAAAAGGTGTCATTTTAGTCCTTTTTGTCATATTAGCGACTGATTTAGCGACTGATTTTTGAGTTTTTCCGTCGCTAATGTGACAAAAAGGACTAAAATGACACCTTTTTAAGAGTTAAGGGACCAATATGACACTTTTTGAAGTTAAGGGACCAAAATGAACCCCGAGGTTAATATAAGGGACTAAAAAGGGTATTTTGCCAAACTAATATAACTATAAATTAAAAACAAAAGAATCACATAAAGTATAGCTTACTCACATATCAAAAATATTATGTTTTATTTATACAGAACAAATAATGTCACAAATTTTATACTCTTCACAAATACAAATATAGTACACAATACGTATTTTTCCAATGAATCTAATTATGGAATATGACATGATAGAACATTGTAGTTCTCACAATGTGGAATCAAAAAGTGTGTTGGATTCCAATAAAGTTAGGTTCCTCAAAATTCCATATAGCCTTTTTAGGGTAACCCAATGTTTCATATTAAGAAATCCGCATCTACCATTCCATTTACAAGCATAGATATGACTTTTGCCATCAAAGGCTTAGAGGCCCTCACCATAACCACTCTTTCTTTGGAATATTATAAGGACAAATTGGACCACAGACAAATCAATCAACTACAACTTTTTAATTATAGAAATATATTATTTTAACACAAAATCCAACAGCAACACTTTATTTTTATACAATTTCTAGTATTTATAGTATTATTTTTTTTCTTTCAGCTTGAGTCAGTCGTCCACGCTCGTTCGTATGCAATGTCGGAATATAATATCAGTTTTTATGTAATTAAATTTTAATAATACCAAAAATATTATTAGTAAGAAAGTATAAAAGCAAGAAAGATAACAATTAGATCTCAACCATTTATTACTATCACTATTTCATGAAAAGAAAATTAAATTTAAAATAAATTTAAAATTAACCTATAAAGTAATGACATGTATATATTCTTGTCTTTCTTGCTCAAATAATTCTTATTATATAGCATTATTCTTAATAATATAACATTTTTATTTAAATATTTATAAATATGGTATGTGACTGTGTTTATACTTAATATACACCCTTCAATACTATTTTTTTTAAGTTTAAATATATTAATGACCTAATGTATATAAATTATACATAAATCAGATTATAATAATGATTCAATATAAAAAATTTACTCTTTAAATACATTAAATAATTAATGTATTTAAATTATATATAAACAAGATTATATTAATTATTTAATATATTAAAAAATTCTTATAAAAAGGATTAAAAAAATATTATAATTAAAAAAATTTAAATAGTCTTTAGGTTTTTATATGTTGGTGTAATTTTGATTTTCATCGCTGTATTTTTTTACAAATAATTTTTAAATGTTAAAATTATTTTAGTTTTAATTCTTAAAGTTAAAATTCATAGAAAAATCCAAATAAAAATATGTCGTTTTTTTTGCAAATTTTAACTTCAGACACTAAAATTAAATGAAATTCAATATTTAAAAATTTTATCCAAAAATATATATCAAAACTGAAAATTAAAAACACGTCAATTTACCAAGAACAAAAACTATTTAAGTTTAAAAATTTTAAAAAGATTCTCTTTGTTAAAAAACATTGAAAATTTATTTCGATTATTTTAAATATTTTATCTTTTTCATACTATTCTTTTTAGATATAAAATTTCAAAAAAATAAAATAAAAAACATTTTGAAGAGTCTCATAAAATAATTTTTAAGTAATATTTTTATTTATAAAAATGCGAATGTTATTTTATTAGAATGATCATAATTATTTTTTAATTAATAACAAATAAGTTTGAAATAATTTTATTATTTTTAAATAAGTTGCATAAAAGTTATTGAAAAAACTAAAATAAACTTTTTTAAGAAAAGTAAATTGGTCTAACTATAATTAGAATGACATGGAAATTTTGATTGTAATTTTTGACAAAATAGTAATAATTATTAGAAAGTCATTCAATCGTAGGGAGTGGTAAAACAGATTCGATCGATTTGTTCCCACTTTTTTATAGAGCAGACTAAGATTTTATGCTCGCTTACCTGAATTTTTGCGCGCACAAACATTTACATAAATATTTACAATTTTAAATCTAAACGGTGCACAACCCGCGAGCATTCATCGTCTTGCCTTTACTTTTTGTGTAACAGATCTATGTTTTAAAATTACATCCTCAATTATGTCTGTCTCGTCCATCTCGTTTTTTTTCAGACTTTGGTGTGGTGGACGTAAACATGCTTGTCATCCTCCTTACTTAAATATAAATATAAAGATTTATAATTTGATAATAACATTCCATCTATTAATATTGATTTAGGATTAAATATATCTTTTCTTTAATATTTATATAAAGAAAAAGGCTAGCAAGCATGTGGAAATAAAAATAAAGAATGTCCCTATCAAGCCTCTATTATTAATTGAATTCCTTTTCTTTCATCAACCCCAAATCCGTGTATACATTTCTTTTATATATACAACAAACCTCACAAACACGGTGACACGCAAACTCAAAAGTCTATATGTTGTTTAACTCGGTTTTCATCTTTTGTGGGTCTCTCTTCACCTTTTTTATTTGTGGCCATAATTATACTCCACTCCTTCTTCATCTTTTCAATTCTCTCTCTTTCTCTCCATGAAAACCAAAACATGACAAACAAAGGAACACCCTCAAAGACCGTCGAGTGTTGCATGTGTGGTGATCTTGGTTTCTCTGATCAGCTTTTTCATTGCAAAATTTGCCAATTCAGATCTCAACACAGGTAATTTTTTTAAAAATATTTAAATATCACTCAATTTTTTTTATCATTATTTATCTATACTAAGTTTGCAAATATAGCTCAATTCGCCAGAACTTTATTATCAGGTTCGAATCCTACACGGTTTGAATCACTTCCGTTGAGGAAAAAAAAAGTTATGGAAGAGTTAAATGTTTTTTTGTTATTTGTGTAGTATTTTGATATTTTTTTCAATTTTTAATTAAATTTTTTGTAGGTACTGTAGTAATTTGTATCCAAGAACAGAATTTTCTGGAACATGTAACTGGTGTTTGAGCCAAGAAGATTCACCAAACTCATCAAATTCTTCATCATCTTATAAGAATAATGGAAGCACAGAAGATGAAGGAAAGAACAAGAAAATTATAAAAAATTGTATTATGAAAAAAGGACTAATTAAAGGAAATGGTGGTGTTGGTGGTGGCGGTGGTGGTGGTGGTTGTGGTGGTGGTGGTGGTGGTGTTATTCATCTTCAACTTCCAAAGCCTAGTAAGAAACCAAAATCACCATCAACAGAAGCAAAATCACCATTGTCATCAACATCTCCATCGGTTATAGTTTCGACTCGGAAGAGAATCATTACAAATGGTGCTTTGGAAGAGAAATTGAGGAGAACAAGATCAGAAGGTGTTATAAAAAGTGGTAATACAAATAGTGTGGGTGCTACCAAACATGTTTTCAGGAATAAGGTGAGAAGGTATAAGCTTTTGGAGGAAGTTTCAAGTTAGAATGAAAAGAATAAAATTATTAGAAGAATGGGTTTTGTGAGAGAAAAAAAGAAAAGGGTTATCTTTTTTTTTTTTAATGTATATTATGTTTTTGAAGTTTTGTCTTGATACAATGTATAGAAAAAATGTGAATGAATGAATGAAGGAGTTATGAATGTTTAGATTCACAATAAGATACACAAGTACTTTGAATTTGTCGTTCTCTTTGTTTTTTTGTTGAATGTTATGTTAACGTATAACTTAGGGAATTTGGGATTTGATTTGTTGATTGAGTACTCAATGTGGTTTTAGGAAGTAGGTTCTAGTAGCGTAAGTAATTATAAATATTTTGAGTGGAGTTATTAGGACTGAATTGACCGTGAAGAGTTTAGTTACTTGGTAAAGTTGTGTCTAGATTGATTAGAGATAAAATGAAGTGAAATTATGACATAAAGTAAGAACTAGACAAGTTAGAAAAATGAAATTCATTAAAATGGTTAATTCAACCATTTGTGTTACAACTATTTGAGTTAATTAACTTAAGAGATTGTTTCAAAGGAATAGAATAGGTACGACTATTTGAGTTAATCAAATTAAGAATTAATTAAATTTAATGAATGTGATTAAAGAAATAGTCAAATATTTATATAAAGTTTAATGGTTATGATTAATCGACATTGTAGAATATTTTTACGGTCTTGGTGCATATCAATTAACTTCTTAATTGAATGTAGGAATGAGTATTGGTCCGATTGTCCCACAAGAGCTACAGTCTACCCTATTTTAAGTCTAGGTCAGATTAAACATTTTTTTAAAAAGAAAAGATTTATATTTTTCTAAAACATATTTAACTAAATATTAGGTCTAAGAGTGGTGTATATATGAGCATGTGCGTCCCATTTAAGCATATCCTCCAAAAGCTTAAAAAAAATGGGGTGTGACAAAATTTTGGCTTGTCCCGCCAAAAAGTGGGGTAGAATGGGTCTAATAGTCTTTGCACTCCTAAAATTAAAAGTGACAAAAAAATTATGTTTGTCGAAGTCCAAAGAAATCAGGTAGGGGAGTATTAGAGGATACAACCTAAAATTTTGGGCTGCCCTGTTAAAAAATGGGTTTAATGGATATTTTTAACGTGTCAAACCCATTTTTTCATCTTTAGTTAGGTTGCACGCTCTAAATAAACCTTTTAGATCTATTAGACTCACCTATTAAAATAAATATAAATAATATTTTTGTATTAATATTATTATTATACTATATTTTTGTATTTTTAATTAGTTTATAAACTTGTTAACCTTTTTGATAATTTATACTTATTAACCTAAGATAAATTTATTTGCATATTTAAATTTATTATTATCTATTTACGGACCTAGTGAATCTTAATAACAGACTTGATCTTTTGATGAAATAGTAGTCTCTAATAGGTAGTCCTTCATGGATGTTTTGGCTGACGTCGTGGAATGGTACCTTCAAACACTATAACGCTGGATTCAATGATTGAGTAAGGCGAGGGAGAGTATTTTACGTTTTACAATGTGTGTGTGTACACCTTGATTATGGTGTTCATTCTTCTTATATAGGTTGATTTTATGGTTTTTAGGGATCCAAAACCTTCCCTGCATGACAGGTGTCATAATATTACTCATTATGGCATCTAGAGGTCCTCATTCTCCACGCACTTTGATTAGATGTAAACTTAGGGAGGAACTTAAGATGCTCCTAAGATCTCGTACCCCATTCTTTTGGCATGTTTCCCTTGTAATCCGTTGATTCAATCGTTCACTAGGATCAATGGTTAGATTGAATCACCTTTAATACTAGTCAATACTTTACTAGGCCGATGTAATCTTGGTAGTCAGCCTAGGTAGGAATAATTAATATAAACAAGAAATGAAATATGATATTATATATAGGTTGATTTCGTAGAAGTTTGTGTTTAAATATTATAATGAAGCTTAATCTCATTGATTTAATACATCATTAGTCTATTTTAACATATATCTGAAAACATATTTAAGTAAGTTTGTATGAAATATATTTTTAAGGAGGCTAACAAGTCGAATCATACTTGCAAAAAATATCAGCCTAAGACTGGAAATTAAGTCTATGATGTACCACAAGACATACTTAGGCCTTAAAGTTTTTGACAGACCAAGCTTAGGCCTTGCAAAACATTGTCTAGCTCTGTCTATTCTCACCCCTAATCACGTGTAATACACTCTCACTAGTTTACTAGTTAAGGAATGATAATAGACCAAGCTTAGGCCTTGCAAAACATTGTCAAGCTCTGTCTATTCTCACCCCTAATCACGTGTAATACACTCTCACTAGTTTACTAGTTAAGGAATGATAATATATCAATACTAGCTAGCCAATAAGATGAAAGAATGAATAAAGGCTAATTGTATTAATGAATAAGTATGTTATTTGATTATAAATGTATGGTAAAGATACATATTACATAAAATTTTATCCATCAAATAATTCAAATTTAATTATAAACTTAGTTAATTGATATTGACTCTCTTCAAATAACTCTAATTTAGATATGGACTCTAATCATTTCTAACTTTTACTCCATTATATTGTTATATATCTAGTGTTTGTATACAGATTGTTGACACCGCAAAATCAGCATTTAATTTCAAAAATAGAGATAAGTATTCAACAATAGAATTATAAATTGACATACATTGTGAATTTTTATGATGAAACACATACAATTGTTAACTGTTTTAACAACACATAGAAAATAGGAGTAAACTAAAATCAACATAGAGATAATGTGAAGGGGAAAAAAGATTGTCAGAAACATAAAAAGAGAATGACAGTGGTACTATGGGAAGAGACAGACCGGGAGATTTGAGAGTATAGGAACTCGTTCTCATCCCTAATGAGATGAGAGAAGATAGATTGTATGACTTGTGTAAGTCTTAAATTTTGTTTTTAAAAGTAATTTATTGATGCTTGTTTTTTACCTAAATAGTGTTTCTATGTTAATATTTTTTTACCAAAACAATTTTTTTTTAAATTTTAAATTATTAAACGGCCAAGCTTGGAAGCTTGTTTGACCAAGTCGACTTGAACAAACCCAACCCATGAAAATATAGGTTCATTATGCCAACCTCAAATACACGAACTCTTTTTTCATATTTTCTACAACCCAATCCATGCTAAGATATAGGCCTAATGGACTAGCCCAATTGATTGGGCCTATATGAATAATTCCAATAATACATGATGAAATGCATTCATTGAAGCGTATATATACTTGGGAGTTTGTGAGACTACCTAAGAAACAAAGGATTGTTGGATTAATATGGATCTTAAAAATCATGGAAGGTATTTTAGGGGTTGAATAACTAAGATTTAAAACTAGGCATGTAGCAAATGGATTTACTCAAGTAGAGGGAATTGATTACAGTAAAATATTTTCACATCTAGTAAAATACTGTTGGCAAAATATCCTTTTTAGTCCTTAATCTTTAACTTAGGGTTTATTTTGGTCCCTCAGCTTTTAAAATTACCAGTTTGATCATTTATCTCTTCAAACAGCGCCACATTAGTCCATTATGTTAAGTTTGTTGGTCAAAGTCAAAAAAGGGACCATTTGGCATACAAATTCCACTTAGATGGATTAAAAATGATCAAATAAACAAATAATAATAATAATAAATGAAAACTCTTTCTTTCTCTGCAGAAGCATGGTGTCACCCTCCTTTTCATCTCTTTGAACAAACCAACTTTTCTTCCAGATTTCTATAACCATGAACAAACCAGTCTTATCTGCATTCGGTCAATACAAAATTTTCTGCTCCATTGATGCAAGTGGAAAACAAGACATTATTAGTTGGGGGCTAAAATAGAACTTCATCACAACCTCTTTTGTATTCCTTTGGTGGTGAGGTTGTCATTGCGGCATAATACCCGAGCATCTAAACGCTCAAAATTGACATAGAGTCGCCAGTGAAATTTTTATTTGAAGGAAAACATCGATAAAACCCTTAAAGAGGAGGATAAGATGGTCATCACAACCAAATATGGGTTTGGGAGTCGGTTATGCGAGGGGAAGGTGTTAGGCACCCCAAGCATCCGTTGTAATGAACGGGAACCTCCTAATAGGCTAGGGTTAAAGTGTTTGTTAAGGGAATATTTGCATGGTTTTTCGTTAAAAGATATTTACAAAAAAAAGGAGATATTTACAAAAGAAAGTGGAAAAAGTTAGTTTTTTTAATTAGTGTGCTCGCCAAGGTTTCGAAACCTCGAGCCTACGTATTCTCAAGTGTAATGAGAAATTCAGAGCCTCGTAAATTGGCTAGAAAATATTTGTGTGTTGGTTGATTTTAGAGAATAGTGTTAGAAACGTATTTTAGCAGTTAAATGTCTACCTGTCTACTCGCACGATGAAGGCTTAGGCATTGTTTGTATCCGCGTTAAATGAATCAGACTATTCTTTTATGAAAAAGTTGTTTTGGTTGCACGAGGGAAAAATGATTCGATGGATGAAGATTAATTTTAAGGTAGACACATAATAATTGACCTTAAACAAAGTGTACACCTTGCACTCGGTTATTATGGAAAGATAAGAGATGAGGCGAATGTACATCTTATCACCTTTTATTTCCATGTTTTATTAAAGAAAATCTTAAAAGGAAGATGAATAATCGACATTGACAAGGTGTGCACCTTGTGTTCGATTATTTTAGACAAACATATGTACATCTGATCACCACTTTAATCCCTGTTTTGATTACAAAAATTCAACGGAAGGTGAATAATTGACATTAACAAGATGTCACATCTTGCATTCGATTATTCCAGAAAAAATGGAGGTCACATTTGATCATCATTTCAATTTGGGCTTTTTACTTGTGAAAAAATAACGGAAGGCAAATTATCGATGTTGACTAGATGCATGCTAAATCTTGCATTTGATTACTCTAGAAAAAACGAATTTCACATCCAATCATCATTTCAGTTCGGGTTTTTTATTTTAAAATGATTTTTATTAAAAAAAAGAGAAGTCTAAAAGGTTTTGATTATTGTTTTATTTTAGTTTGAATGACCAAACAATATGGCGTGCTTCAATCATTTAATTACTCGAAGACAGTGTGGAAGTACATCCACCTCGTCCAATTGTTTGTAAAAATATTGGATTGAATTTAATTTGAAAAAATTTTTGATTATGTACAAGATTATTGATGATGGAGATTATGTTTACAAATTAATGGAGACAAGGATTCTAAATTAATTGTGGAATCTTAAACATGTACAAATTAATTTAAAAGAGCTAAAGACATATTTTTTTGCATTTTTATACATGAAATAAATTAGTTAGATAAACTAACTAAATACAATAATTCAGTAAAACTAAATAAACTATTTATTTATTTATTTTGATATTTGAATTGTTTTTTATTCTTAATATCAATTAAATAAGTACAATTTAACAACTTAAGATAAAACTAAGTGAAATAATTTAGACTATAAATATAAACTCCAGAAAAAGAGTACAAGTATGAGTGTAAGGGGTGTGTAGAGCATACAAATGGGCCTAAGTATTTTTAGTCTCTCATCACAATTTTGGTATGCACTTGTTGTTCTCTATTACTGTTGTTATTGGTGTTGTTTGTTGTTGTTCTTGTTGTTGTTGTACTTGTTGGTGGTGGTGGTGGTGACGTTGTCGTCGTTGTTGTTGTTACTATTTTGAGATTGTCTTGTTGTTTACTGTTTGTTGGCATAATTTTTATTTTATTTTTAAAAGATTTATGTGATTATGGATTGTATTTGGATGAAAGTCAATAAATTAAGTAAAAAGTATGAGAATGGAGTGGTACAATTTCTTAATTTTGTTGAAAAAAACCTTCCTAATAGTAATGGTATTTTTTGGAGTCCTTGTAAAAATTGCTTTAATACGAAAAAACATACAAAAATAGATATATTCAACCATTTATGTTGTGATGGAATTATTCAAAGTTTCACGAAATGGGTATGGCATGGTGAAGTGACAAAAAAGAGACCTCTGTCACATACAGTTGGAGATGATGAATTTATGAATGATAGTCTAGAAGATATGATTTGTGATATTGAAGTAGATGCTCTCAAGAGAGATAATGTGTTAGAGACTTTGCAAAGAGACAAAATCAAAGGATGATCATAACACTATGCAAAATAGTGGGGTTATGGTTGAGGCTGAAACCATGTACTTTTCTAGTTCCAAAGATAACAATCACGTACTAGCATTTAGAGCAAACTTTGGGGTCATTGAGGAGATTTTGGAGATTGACTATGTTGATTTTAAAGTGTCTTTATTTAAGTGCAAGTGGATTGAAAGTAACACTGATGTAGAAATTGATGAATTAGGATTCACACGAGTTAATTTTTGAAAGGCAACTTATAAAAATGAACCATTTATCATGGCAATCCAAGAAAAACAAGTTTTTTATGTCACCGATCCTGCTAACATTAAATGGTCAATTGTTCTTCAAGGAAAACATCTTCCTGGTAATAATGATGAACATCAATATTTTAACTATGAGATCCCTTGTTTAGAAACACATGTACGTTAATCATCTGAAGAAAATGATTCAGGTGATGTGCATACTATTCGTCGTGATCATGAAGAGGGGATATAGGAAAACTAGTAAGTAAATATTTTACATCGCTTAGTAATTTATAATTATTCAATTTACTCTTTTTATTCCTTGTACTATAGATTTAAAGTTTTTTTTATTATTCTAATTGGTTTCAAATGTTGTTCAAATTATAGGTGCTTAACGACCAGTGACAAATCCTATTGGAAAACCCACAACTTTCCACTTTGGTTATTGCTTTTGTTGGTATTTGTTTTATTTTTGTTGTAAAATTATAAAGTGTGTGCCATTTTGGATTTGCATTTGGTGTAAACAATAAATATTTGTGGTACAATGTTTGAGACTGAGAAATTGTCAAAATGTACCATGTTTATGTTTCAGGAATATGCAAAATATGATTCTATATTCTGTAATATGTGAAGATTCAATGAAACATGATAAAGGGGGCTTGAATTGGGTTTCAAGATTTAACGCTTTTCAGAATACCCAAGAGACAAACTAAAGAATATTAGAAAGGATAAAGAACACACGATTTTTATCCTGGTTCACCATTAACTAGGTTACCTCCAGTCCACCCAACCCAGGTGATTTTTCTTATCAACAAGGACTTAATTTACTAATAAAAATTTTTTGATTACAATCACAAAGACAAACTGTCTAAGTCTTCTCAAGGCTTCTAACTAAACCTTTAGTCCCCCAAGAAATCTTAACCAACTAGTTAAATATTACAAAGAAGTATGTTTACAATGCAATGAGATTTACAAAGAATGAAAGTTATGAAGCTTTCAAAATTTTATGACAACTTTCTTCTTTGTGTTGATGCTCGACATTTTGTGTTTCTCTCTTTTGAATGAATTTGACTTGTTGTAATTGATTTCTTTGTTATGTCTTTTCATTTTCCATAACTTCAAACACTCCTTTAAAGAAATGAAAAGTAGATCTGTTGGAGGGTGAAGTTGGAATTTCAAAATCCATAGCTACATGGAGACGTTGAGTAGTTCAGTAGTAGAGTGGCGCCAGCAGCAGCATGGAAGATGAGGATGTGATGGTTTTGCAAAAGTTGGTACTAACACAGTCCTTTTTTTGGAAATCTTGGTATCCGGCCTTGAGACCGACTAATCCAAGAGGGACCAATCCCACTGAAGGTGGGATTCGTCCCTCTAGGATTAGTCGGTTGCAAGACCGAATACAAAGATTTCCAAAAAACAAAAACAAAATTATGATTTGAACTTATTTTAATATTTCCTCACTAACTTCTATCGTAGTAATCTCTTTCAAACAAAGGCTACTGATAGAATTAAGATGAAGCTTGTTCAGAGTCCAGAGTTACTAACTTTCTTCACTTCAAACTGTTTGAGTTAGAGGCTTATGATAGATTTGAGATGAAGTTTGATCAGAGTAGTCTTAAGTGCTTTGAGAAACGTCGAGTCTTTAGATTCTTGGTTTATTAGAGCCGATCTCGATAAACTTCATTAAGTAAATGACTTGATACTTTGTATAAGCAGATTTGTCGCTGTAAATACTTCTTTCTTCAACGGTTCAGAGTGTGTTAGGATAACCCATAGTTCATAGTTGCTTCAGTTAAAAAACTAGATCTACACTTGTCCAGAGTCCACAACTTGCATACTTAGAATCCAAAATCTATGAGAAAGACCTACACACTTAAACAAACCATTAGATTACAAAATTGTCCACCATACAAAAGTACTTGATATCATCAAAACTCCAAGGATTAGTTGACGAACCAAACATGTTCCAACAATATGTTTCTGTTGAAGGAGTGAAAAACACTTAGAAAGGAGGGATTGAATAAGGGTTGTTTCTGAAAATGGAAAATAAAAATAATCACACAGTTATTTTTATCCTGGTTCGTTGTTAATCAAACTACTCCAGTCCACCCCTTACAGAGTGATTTACCTCAACTGAGGACTTAATCCACTAATCAGCCTTGATTACAATGGTATTCCACTTAGACAACTTCTAAGTCTTCTAGAGTATACATATCACAACTTGATTACTCTAGGAACTCCTTTACAAGAATTAGAAAAAATATTACAAGAGTTTAATGTGCTTCTAAATAAGCTATAATCACAAAGTGATTTTCTCTCAAGATTAAGTTCTAACACTCACTAAGATATTACAAGATTTGTGAGGTTGAAGATGAAGTTTCTTTGCTGTTTGTGTGAAAGTGTTATGAATCAATTTTGGCAGCGTAAGTTCTCTTAGCGTGTGTATGTTTCTTCAGTACCTAGAACTTCTCTTTTATAGGCAGTGAGAAAAGTGACCGTTGAATAGCATTAAATGCTTTACGTGAATAGTACACTGCTGCATTTAATGTTTCACTTTTTTGTCAACTACCTCGAGCCTTGTTTCAACTGTTCTTGCTGACTTTGCCTTTTGTATCTTCTAACGTTCCTTTTGTCAGTCAAACAGATTTGACGTTGTAGCTTTTTCATCTTGTACTTGCTTCTGGACTCAGACTATTAGAAAGACGTTTGAATATCAAAGTCTTCAGCGTTAGTGCAGATGTAGCTTCAGTCATCAGACTTTGGAAGTTCTTTGTAGCGTGATACCATCAGATCTTCAGAGCCTTGCTTCTGATTGCCATCTTCTGATGCCTTCCAGATCATGTTCTGATTTTCTCAAGACCATCTTCTGATGTCTTCCAGACCATGTTCTGATGAAGCCATCCAGATCTTCTGGGTCAGAGCTTCTAAATGATGATTTAGTGCATACTCTTTTAGACTTTTCCTAAAATGGAAAATGTGAATAATTAGAGTACCACATTGTCTTATACAAAATTCATATATAATGTTATCATCAAAACTAGAAATATTGATCAGAACATTTCATGTTCTAATATCTGTAAGATAGGTACATATGACAGTATTAAAAAACATATCCCTCGGCTGTTACTTAAAATCGAGGTAACATCACTGAGTTATTACCTCAGTTCTACACAAAACCAAGAGTTAATATTGGATGCGCCATCCAGTTCTGAAAATAATAAAAATGTAGATGTTGAGTTGGGGATCGAACCCATGTGCATATAACTTTACCCCTCGACTTCTTAATAACCGAAGGATAAATTGGTAACTTTTTATGAAGCTCTTCATTACCTCTCTTTCGTAGTCGAAGTTGTTAGACGATAAGGTAGATCCAGAGGGGGGTGAATAGATCCCCAGTTCTCAAATATAACAATTTTGATTTTACAGCTTGAGTGCCCCAATGAAAAATATCGTCTAGAACGACATTAGTTATTGGAAGTCAGATATACGTAAACCAATGAAAAAGAAATGAATTTGAATTTAGCTATTGACAAAATTATCAACTAGTCACACAACACAATAGTCGTTATTATTCACAATTAACCGTTTGTTAGAAATAGTGGCAATGGTTTGTGTTTGGTAATTTGTCAAACACTTGGTGAGCGAATTTTCACCAACTTTCAACACTACACAAATAAACAAAAATTGCCACGCACAAAATGAAAGTAAATTGCGATAACAAAAAGGAACACGGGATTTGTTTAGGAAGTTCCCCTTGTCGTCCTCGTGTAGGGTACGTCTTCCCCTAATTCCAAATAGAATTAGGATAAATTATATAGAATGCAAATTGTTCACAAGAGAAGAAGTTACCAATCACCAACTACAATTATGCAGTAAAATTGAAATTAAAATCTTCTCTTCCCTTGATTCGAGTAGAACTAAGTGATTGTCGATGATTTGATGAATCTCGACCCCGATACTTCCTTCCCTAAGCACGACTGAATATTTATGAAGCGAAGTAATTCTCAAAAACCCCCAAATCACACTTGATCTTGGAGGACAAAACCCTAAGCTTTTATTCAAGAAAAACCCACGAACTCTCAACTCAAACAAGAATCGAATCTACCGTCGAACCTTATCAACGCACGTTCCTCACCTTGATTGATAAAGATTGTTATGTGTGATTATCAATCGATGAGTGAAAGGTTGAAGATGATGAGAGCTTTGTGTCTATTTTCACTTTTCTTGTTAGATTTCAATGAAATGATCAAAGGACTTTTTATATGTCATCACACACCAAGGCAAACTTAAAATCAGCAAAAAAACAGCTTTATTCAGCGATAGGTCGACTTGTGCACCTAAGAGGGTCGGCCTGAGCTAAGTCTGTGCATCAGAAAAGTAGAGAAAAAATAGCCATGCCTCGACCTATGAGAAGTGTGCGTCGACCTAATGATATTCATGAGTCGACCTCAAGGTCGACCTGAGCCATCCCGAGGCTTCCACAAAATACCATTCGTCGACTTGAACAAAGCCATGCGTCGACGCATGTTGCCCCAACAAGCAACCCAGAGTGAGTCGACCTAAGGGTCGACCTGAGCTGACCCGAGGTTTCCACCACGATTCATGCGTCGACCTGAAGCTAGCATGAGTTGACCTGAGCTTTCCAATGTAGCCAAGAATGTCAAGATTTGAACCTGTGAGTCGACCTAGAACATGTGTAGGTCGACCTATACATGTCTCATTTCCAAGATTTTCATTTTTTATGTTTCTTCTTGTTTCCTTCTTTGACATGTTGATTTGGAGGTATACCCATATTTGAGTGACAAGTTTTGACATCGTGAAAACTCATCTTCGCTCTCACAGAAGTTAAATGCATTTTGTGTCTAATGTTAAATGTTTTTTTTGTAGTAGTAGTGATGTTGTACTAGGTTTATCTCAAAATAGATTATGATTTCAAGTTTATGATTTTAAGATTAATTTCTCTTTTCCAGATGCTAAGACGTTGATTAGTCATAGAGTTAGTGATGCATTTGTTCAAGTGATATGAAGTTGTGCTCTTTTAAAACTATTGTTACCTTTTTGGATCAAACTGTATGCAATACTGATTAATACTGTATTAATTTCCCGATGGTTGTAATGTTAATGTTTGTCCAGGTTCTGATGGATTTTCCACCTCTTAAAATGACATTACCTAATGGTCATAAAGAATTTGTCATGAAGCATATGACACTCGTGGCTAAAAATTCAAACATGCAAGTGGCTACTCGTGAAGTTGTAGTTTATACTATCCAACCAGTCAGATCGACTAATCCATAAGAGGGCTTTCACCGCGTGTAGCCCTTGAGGGTTTGGGATTTTTGGTCCCTAGAACCATCGAACATGAGACCCCAAGGGAAACAAACCCTTGGGACTCAAGCTCCCTTCCGCTGGACCAACCCTCTCAGGTTGACAATGGTTGTTTCTATTTAGTTTTCAATTATACAATTTTGTTTATTTCATCACAATTTTTCTAGGTTTGTAACAAAAACTACGCTACATTGCTCTTGATTATGAAGCTAAGCTATTGAAAAATAACACAAGCATCATTTGAAGCCGTAGGAGATGGATCGTTTACACTTTTAATAGAAACAACAAAGTTTTTTTTTTCAAGCCACATCTTGTTAGAATGTAAGTTAATCGTATTTCTTGTAATAAGTTTACATCGTCACGCCTTCCCAAATTGAAGATGTAGATATTCTTCATAGATGTTTGTAGTCTACCGCAATCGTAGTTTGTTTTTATATTTTCACTTAATTGTAGTTTAAGCGGGTGTTGAAGTTTTTCGTATAGGCAAGTGATGGTTTTGCACAAGGCTATAGCTCTCTGTATGGAACATTGTCATTCTGCAGAATTATCGGGTGAAAGTGATTGGTACAAAACTGTCGGAAGCTAAGCTTTTCTGGTGTGGCTTAGCAGGTTTAACAAGCTGGTCTTGTTAGTGTGAAGCCATATCATTTGGGGTCCTCTTGTATGCGGGTGTGTTCAAAACATATATGAGTCGTTCTTATAGGTTCATGATCTCTTAACGATGGTTTAAAATTATAAAACATTTTGTTTGATTTTTGGACATTTCTTATACGTGATATTAATATTTCTTTTGTTGTTTAAAAAAATTGTATTATAATATATACCCTACAAGAGTTCTAATTAAATAATGAATTGATAATGTATCCACTATTACATTCAAATATTTTTATGAAGGCAAAAATGTGCATAAGTTTACTAATTTGGTGTAATATAATTAATTATTAAATTTGAGTGACATAATTAGTAATTAAATTTAAAGTTAACTATATATTAAGTATTATATGATTAATAAATTATAGTGTTTCTTTTTTATTGAAATTATTTTGAATTATTCTCGTCATCTCCATTTTACTATTTATTTCAAAATAAAATATTCTCTTATTTAGAATAGATGATTTTGTATTTTCTATCAGCATAATTTATTTTATTTTATTTTAATTAACAATTTTTTTTATTTGAAAAAAAAATCTCCCTATTTCTAGATGTCAATTTTTGTTTCTTTCTCCTTCTCAACAATTTTTTTTTGGTATGTTTATTTATATAAATGAGTTTATATGATCATTGTTTATTTTACAATCATTTTATACAATATCAAAAAAAATGTATCTATGAGATGCACGGGTATCTTATTAAATCTTAAGGTAATGTTAATTTGTGTCCCAAAGACACAAGTTAAAGAACTAATTGAAGAAAGAATATTTTGAAACTTGTACATTGATTTTAATGAAAGTATAAAATTAATTTCTTTATTATATTTTGCAAAACAAAATTTCTAAAAGTAAGTTACTTAACTTGTGCCTTTAGTGCACAAGTTAGCATTACCCTAATTTTTAAATGAAATGAATATTAAAGAAATGAGTATCCTAAAGTTAAAAGAAAAATGTTTTAAAATCTCATTTTCTTTTTTAGTTGATCATATTTGCTTGATAGTTATAAATATTTGATTTTTATTTAAAGTCTTGGTTTTGAGAAGATGCTTTTCTTAAGATTTTTGAATTTTGTTAGATGCTAATAATTTTATGTGTTGGTTTAATTTGATATCAAATTTATTAAAAGTAAAAAAAATTAAAATATAATTACCAATTGGATTGGATAAAAAAAAATAACAACAAAATCAAAGAGAATATATGAGATATTTTCATTTAAATATGGATCTTATACAAATGAAATCCAGAAACTGCTAGTTGTCCCTGTCAATGGGTTGGAAAATTCATGGAAATAATTAGAGAACCAAAGCATGATTATCGTTTAAATTTCTACTTTTTTCCCTCTCTCAACTAAACTACAATGTGAAATTGACTTGAGCTCAGAAAAACAAAAGTCATGGGCTCATGAAAGCTACGGGTCTTCATGAATGCCAAAAAGTCTATAGAAGAGTGTTTTACAAGTTTGCTTGAAATTTCTTGGCAAAATCAAACAACACGCTTATTTGAGGATGATGGTATTTTTTTTTTTTTATATGAATTCAAATATCATTCTTAAAAATGTGAGAGTAGTAATGTACATTATGATACAAAAGAAATTAATATTCATGAATTTTTGGTTTTTTATTCACATATTAGAGTGTGAATCTTACATGAACTTTCCTGAAAATGGAAGATAACTAAACATAAATTCTCATTTTCACTTCATTTGAATATTTTTTTAATTAATTTTTTTTAATATCTAATTATTTGTCAAACATATTTTTTTAATAATAACATTCTAAAAAAATTAGATTTATGAGATTGTAATTTTAATAGAAAAAACAGACATACCCAAATCTCTACTCTTTTTTTGTTTTTGTTTTAATTAATTTAGGGCCTAATCTCACAAACTTTTAAGTATAATTTCTTTTTCTAAAATTAATCTATGACCAACCTCACACACTTTGAGTATGAAAAATTGAAATATTTTATTTTATATATATATATATATATATATATATATATATATATATATATATATATATATATATATATATATATATATATATATATATATATATATATATATATATATATATATATATATATTATGACTTAATTTACAATAAATATTAAAGAATAGATTGACTTTAAGATTAATTGGTATGTAGATAAAAATGATAATAAGTATTAAAATTTACAATTAAGTGTTAGATTTCAATTTCAAATTTTATATAAGACGCACTTCAAACAATATTGATATTTATTAGTTGAATCACACTGAGGGTATATTTATACTTATATAGTTTTTAGATAATAATGTAATACAATCAAGGGTTAATAGACATTTTCCCCCCTGCCATATAGGCGAGATTCGGTTTACCCCCCTATTAATTTTTTTTTTGGATTACCCCCCTGTATTTTTAGGGTACCCCCTAAGCGTGTAAAAAACAGTGAAAAACTAGGGGGGTAAATCAAAAAAACAAGTTTACAGGGGGGTCCTAGGGGGGTAAATCATAGAGCTTTTCATATTTCAAGGGGGCAATCCAAAAAAAAATATTAATAGGGGGGTAAACCGAATCTCGCCTATATGGCAGGGGGCAAATATCTATTAACCCTACAATCAATCCTATTAATACAATATTAATATTAATTAATTTTAATTTGATCACCAATCGATTCTAACAGATTTTTAACATTCCCCCTCAAGCGAGATCATATATGTCATACGAGTCGAGCTTGTTACAAAAATAATCCACTCAAGAGTCTTTGAGAGACTTAATGAACATATCATCTAATTGGTGTTCAGACTTGACAAATTCTGTGGTGATTTCTTCTGAAAGTACCTTGTCCCTTACATAATGATATGTTTTTATGTGTTTGGTCTGTTCATGGAAAACCATATTGGATGCAATGTGGAGTGCCGCTTGATTGTCGTATATGAGTTTAATGGCTTGAAGATCTTCCAACCGAGCTCTAAGAGTAAATTTTTAAGTCATGTCAGCTCCTTTGGGGTTGCTGCCATAACACGATATTCAGCTTCGACACTAGATAGTGCAAGTTCGTTTTGTTTCTTGCTCCAATATTAGATCATATTTCCTCCAATTAGGACACAATATCCAGAATTGGATCTTATCCAACAATGATTCGACACAGTCTGCATTTGAATAATAAGTGATTTTAGCATCACCATTATCTTCATATAATAGCCTTATTCTTGGTGCATTCTTTATATATATGAGTATCCGAATAATTGTGTTCTGATGACTATTACAAGGAGTGTTAAAAAATTCAATCACAATGCTCACTACAAATGTAATATTCAATTTGGTGATGGTAAGAGAATTGAGTATACCCACTAGATCGATATCTTTCCGAGTCTTTCATTGGGTCCCCCTAACTCGGAAGAAGTTTGACGTTGGGTATAGGAATATCAATAGGAAGACAATCAAGCATACCAGTTTCACTTAGGATGAATTTGTATATTTAATTAATTATTGAGCTATGTTTTTTAAATAAATAATTGTGATTCTTGTATGGGTATGTGGGTCATGGGATGGTGTATGGAGAATTTGGTGGGTAGATAGAGTAATTAGAAGCAAATAGAATTTAAATAATATTTTAGATCATTTAAATAATTAAAGTAATTAGTAAATAAGAAAAATAGAAGAAATTAGATTTAGTAGAATAATGAGGGGTATTTTGGTGCATAGGAGAATAAGTGAGGGCATTGTGGAGATTACAAATTAAAAAGAGGTTAGGTTTCTAATAAAAAAAGACTAGTAGAGAGTTTTTGGGATTAGAACGTGAAAATATAAGTTTTGGAGAAAGAAGAAAAGGTGTGAAGAACAAGTTATGGGCTCAAGGAGAGAAGAACCAAACTTGATTAGGGAGCTTGCTTGTTGGAAATCTAAGGTAAGGGGGAGAATAATCTTCAATAAGAGCTTATGCATGAGGGGTCATTAACCTTCAATAGGGTGTATGATATGGATGAACTCTGATTATATGTAATGTGTGATGAGAATTTTCTATAATTATTGATGAATTTTGTGCACTATCAATGACAAATTTTTCTGTTTTGATACTTGATGTATTTTCCACTATTGTTGCAAATTCGAAGGTTTTAGGCATAACCTTAAATTAATGATTTGATGATTTAATTGTGTTAACATTGTGAATTAACTTAAGATAATCAAGATATTGCATAGGTTGTAATTTTTTAAGCGTTTGGGTTTTTATGGAATCGAAATCGGAGGTCCGAAAGACCTCCAATGATGAGAAACACAGAAAATTCTACTTTGTGTGTGTCGCGACTGCGCTCAGCCTAGGGGAGCGCACTCAACACGGGAGCCGATGTTCGTGTTTTTCATTCAAAATCATTTTGGCCATAACTCTGGCTCCAAAAGTCTAAATCGAGTGTCGTTCGAAGCGTTAGAGAGCTAACACATTGAACTATTGATTAATGTTAGTATTTGAGTCATCTTTTGTATCATCACTGAATTCCATGTAAAATATAATTTTTCTTAACAAATTTTATGATTTTCTTAGTGGTATTGACGACGTTGTTAAATGTGATTGTTGTGTTATGATGGAGATGCTTATATATTGTCAATATTGATTAGTTAAGCATGATTATGTATCGTGATTACATAAATAATTGATGATAATTGTGCGTATTTGTTGATGTTATTTTGTGATGATATAATGATGTTGAGAATGTTGATTACAATTGGTTAACAATGTAAATGTTGAATATGTGGAATATGTGGAGAGTGAATATGGATTATTTTGAGTTATGTTTGTTGTATTGTTGCATGTTTGAGATATAGTTCAATTGAGATGGATTATGGCATGCTTGAGTTGCACTATTAATTTGATATTGTATATTTTGTGATTGTGGTTAAGATGTAATCTAGAAAGGTGATTACTTGAATTGTCAATGCATTATATAAGGATCAAGGGTCTTGACGTATTGATTTGATAATATGTTCATGCATCATACAGGTTGTGTATAGAGGCATTTATGCTAGTTCAGATAGGGGATTAATGGCTCATCTCAAGCTCAGAGAGGGGGCTTAGAGCTCAGAAAGGGGGATCATGAGTTCAAAGAGGGGACCCGATTATTGAGAGAACTAAATGTTGAGTTGGTACCCCATGCATATGCATAGAGTTGCATAGTCGAGTTGCATTGCATAATGAGTTATATGTATATTTTTTGAGTTGTGATTGATTGGTGTGTTGGGCGTGAGAATGTAATTGATATACTGTAATTTAAGATTGTGTAGATTATGTTATGTGTTGATATCCTATCTTACGGTATATGCCTGTTATTATTGAATGTGATTTTTCACCCATATAGAGAAGTGAAGGAAGAAAACTGAGGGATCGATTCACATCTAATCATACTAAACTATATCAAGGAAGAGTTGAAAAACCAAACCAAGCACGTGGGGGATATTTTAAACCATAAAGAGAACGACAAAGCTCACAAACAAGCCTAGAATTTCCAAGAATAGTAAAACCTAGAGGTTGATCCATATAAATTTCTTCTTCTAATTCTCCATGTAAAAAGGAATTTTTAATGTCCAACTGATGAAGCGACTAATGATGAATGGAAGCCATTGCAAGAAAGATACAGACTAAACTGATCATAATCAAGAACAAATATTTCTGTGTATCCTTTGGCTACCAAACAGGATTTGACACGATTGATCTGACCATCTAGTCCAACTTTCTCTATATAAACCCATTGACATCCCATTGTAGTTTTGTCTAGAGGTAGAGAAACAATGCCACAAGTGTTATTTGAATGCAATGCATCCATTTGTTCCACCATCGCCTGATGCCTATTGGGATCAGTCATAGTTGCATCTGTAAACTCAGGAATAGACACAAAATCAAAAGTAGATATACAATGATAATTTAAGACAAAATACTCTTTTTGGTCCCGTATGTTTACCTCAGGGTTCATTTTGGTCCCTTAACTTCAAAAAGTTTCTTATTGGTCCCTTAACTCTTCAAAAGGTGTCATTTTAGTCCTTTTGTCATATTAGCGACTGATTTTTGAGTTTTTTCCGTCGCTAATATGACAAAAAGACTAAAATGACACCTTTTGAAGAGTTAAGGGACCAATAAGAAACTTTTTGAAGTTACGGGACCAAAATGAACCTTGAGGTTAACTTATGGGACCGAAAATGGTATTTTGCCATAATTTAAAGGGTTAAAACCTATTTACCCCCTACCATATGAGGCCTTTTCGACCCCCCCCCCCCCTCCCCCCCCCCCCCCCCCCCCCCCCCCCCCCCCACCGCGTAAAAAAGAAAGTCACATGGAATCCCCCAACATTTAGAAAAAGTCTCTCTTAAAACCTTTGGCAGGCCAAGTCACCAAAAATGTTGATGTGCCAATGTTTTTCAGATTTTTCCATTATTTTTTATTTCCACCTGTGTTTAGTCACTTTTACTCGGACAATTATACTCTTAGGTTTATTTCCTCAAATCTTCAACTCTCAGATTCACGCACACGCTCCATTATCCTTCACATTCTCTTCACCAAGACTTCATCACTCTCTCTGCCAAACCTTTATCTTCCCCACTTACATGCTCATTAGAAACCGCCATTAGAGCTTCATATGGCGTGAGCTAGACCTCTAATCCACACAGTGCAATGCAAATTTCAGATTTAGAGTTAGGCAAAATGTAACACCCTTCTAATACCCCGCATAAATATTAAATAATAATCAGAGTAAAACATGAAAAGGGCATTACAACTTCCTTTAATCAAACAAATACTCATGTCATGCCATAAAAGAGAACGTTAAACCCAAATTTATTCAGATCATCATGTTAACACAGCGGAATATATTTAACATCTGAACAAAGCAACATCCAAAGTCATAGACTTAAAACGCCATCATAATAAAGTACCCAAATAAAAGAGTTTAAAAAGTAACTCTAAACAACGTCCCCAGTGTTACACGACCAGAGCATGACACGGACCCAACTGACTCTAACGAACTACTTGACGAGCTAATCCTCACCAAGTACAAGAGCTACTCCTCAATCTGAAAATTAACAACAGTAAGGGTGAGTCTCATTCACATTTAACTAATGTTATAAGGTATAGATAATAAAATATCAAATCACATGCCATTCATCCAATCACAGTTACGATCAGATTCACAACCACACAATCAGTACAACAACCAAACAATCAACACATATTATAACATTGGACAATCTTCCATTCATGTTATAATAACACAAGTAGCCTAACGCAATGCAACTACATGCATGTGGTACCAAAATCTGGGATAACCCAACTCACCGATCCACCGTCGTCAAGGATACGACAACACCCACTCACTAATTCCACACAATGGGAATTAGCTACCACTGACCCACCATCGTCAAGGATCAGCCACACAATGATTATGAATGCATGTATCAACCAAATGTCATAATCATTAACTACAATCATCAATAGCCACACACAATCATGCTATTTCTCAACCATAGTAAAACACATATTTTATACCAACAATACATGTATAACAAACACTGGTTACAACCACGACATCATAGCAGGTAGAATATTCATTAGTGTACCTGTAAGTATAACCCACCACAACCAAATAAAATCGAGTGTTTTAAAATAATCTCGAGTCACAACTTAAAACACCATTTTATTATGTAAATTATTTGATTAGCTTCACCATGCTCGAAACGGCACCAAAATCTAGTTTACGGTTTAAAACTTACACCTCTTTAAACTTTCAAAGTGGCCTGTCACCAACAGCACGCGGCGCCAACCTTGGTTCGCGGCGCGAACTGAGCGAATCAGAAATCCCCAACATTCTGCCAAGCACTTCGCGGTGCAAACATGTGTTCGCGGCGCGAAACGAGAAAAGAAGTACGCCTTCGCGGCGCAGCCATATGCTCGCGGCGCGTACTGAACACAACAAAACTTCATGGCTTTCTGCCAAGCAGTTCGCGGCGCCAACCCCTGGACGCGGCGCGAACTGGCGATTTTCTGAACTCCGAATCGCAGAAAAACAGCTTACGATTTCGCCCTTCATTCACCGAATCATTACCAACCAATTCCATTTCAACCAGATTTCGCATACAGTAAAACAACCACATATTATAACACATTTATAATACATTTCAACCATTCAATTAACACCATACATGATCAATACAACATTATCAATCAATTCTCCCAAAAACCTAACATTTCTACAACTTAAGCATAACCCAATTGACCTAAACAACATGATCAATTCTATCCTACTACCTATAACCCCATAATATAAGATAAATGGAAAAGTCCCCTCTTACCTGAAGGTTGATTCTTCGCTCTTCCTCTTGTCGCACTTCTCTGCTTCTCCTCTCTTTCACGTGTTTCTCTTTTTTCCAAATGCTGTAACCTTCTCTATTCCACAACTCCTTATATTTTATTTAAAAAATGGAATACAATTATTTTAATTAGGAATAGGGCCTACCAATGCACCCCCTCCTTTACTAATCGCGACTCAAGCCCATCTGATTAATTCTTCATAATCCTCAATAATTCCAAATAATTCCCCCATAATTCAATTAAATTAATTTAAATTAAATTATGAAAACATGGAGTGTTACACAAAACCCAAATCATGTTGGTACAATTCACAACAGACTTAGGAATCAAACCAGAATGAAATTATTATTAAGAATCAATATCTCGAGGTACCTAAGATTTCTTATGTTGTTGAACGACATCGACAGATACCTAAGATTTGAAAGCTTGCTAACTACGATGTCGAGGAAATTACTGTATAGATAACTCTTAGTCAGGTTAACAATCTTCAAAGGTGAACAATTTCCAAAAACCAAAGGAAACTTCCTAGAAAGTTTGTTCATAGAAAGATCAAGAATCTCCAAACTCATTAGCTATTTCGCCATCGAAAGGATTATTCCCTAAATAAATCCCCTTTTAAATTCCTCAACGTGCCTAGAACGAAATCGAGAATCTTCATCTTAAATCGATTTCGAGAAAGATCCAAACTTTCCAACTTTTGACAATTCCTCAAAATTTGAGGAAACTCAAAATCATATATCACAATGTGAGATAAACTCAACCAAACAAGCTTCTTACAATCCCCAAATTCAAACTCTGAAAACCCTAACAAAAACTTATTGCTTGAAAGATCCAAATTTTCAACAATATCACCAACAATCTTATAAGGTAACTTCCCAACAACAAATTATGAGACAAATCCAAAGTTACCAAATTCACAGAAGGAATAAGAGAATCACTAAGTGTGTGTTTGGTTCTGCGGTGAAAAAAACTAATTTTGAAAGAACTGATTTTGTATAATTGATTTTAGTTAAAATTGAGTTTAATATAAAGTGATTTATGTTTGGATATATTCACAACAAAAGTGATTTGTATGAAAAACGTTGTTTGGATATTTTTATCAAAATGACTTTTGGATGTGTAAATGACGAAAAAGGGTATAAAAAAGATGGTGAGAATTAAGGATATTGTTCAATTTAAGGGCAAAAAAGAAAAATTGATGGAAAGGGAGAATTGATTCCTAGAATTGATTTCAAGAAGCTAGAAATTTTAGCTTCATAAAAAATCAATTCTGAACTAGAAAAAGCACGATGGCGGCAGACTATTTGAGAATGCCAAACACTCCATAATTGATTTTACAGACCCAGAATTGATTTTGATGTTTTCTACCGGGCAACCAAACATACACTAAAGTCTCAGATTTATTTCCTATGATTTTCAATTTGGCTTAGAGTTAGGGCTTATGTGTGTAAGATTGAGCAAAATAGAAGGCAATTCTAAAGAGAAGGGGGTGAGACGCGTTGATTGGGGCAGTTCTTTAAAAAAAAACTAAATATACAATTTCGTTAAATTCTTTTCTTTCTTATGATGGATTTTTTAACTCCCCTCGTCTTTTTGTAACGAGTATTGCTATTTGATATGAAATAACTTGAAGAAGAAATGCAAGAATATACACATGTCACTATTTTAAAGATAAATTTTAAATTGATTTAAAATTTAATTTCCTTTTTAATAGAGATCACGAGATTGTGGTGTTAATGAATGTTTATGATTTATTCTTACATTTCTTGTTATCATATTTTTTTATTAATAAGCATTTTATTTTTTGTAATACTTATTTGTGCAGTATAGGAGTCTTATTAAAAAAAAAAACTTAGTTTGCACATATCCTTTCATTCTCTCCTATGAATTACTTTTCTCTCTTTCACAATTTAATGTCTAAAAGTTATTGTTGTTCTAACAGATACACTCAGATAACATTTATAAGCAACAACTATTATGAACAAAAATCAATTATTAATAAATTATTTAATATTGTAATTTCTAATATACTCCTCTATTTCATTTTTTAATATTTCATAAAATTTAATAAAAAAGACATTATAGTAAATTTAATCAATATTTTTGTAAAAAGTCTAAAAAGTAACTATACTTGATTGAATTTCTTAATAATCATACAAATAAATTTTGTTACTTATAATTAAATGATTAAAAAAGTTTTTTTATAAATCTAAAAACCATTGTAAAGCGAGAGAAAATGGGAAGAGGAAATAAAGAATCTTAACTCTCTAATGGATAATTAATTTGTACAGTTACCAGACAAGAATGACAAGTGGTCAAATTCACGCAAACTCTGTCCAAAAGGTTTACACCAATTGCGCCTCCACTATAACTAAAGAATAGTAATATTTACATGGACCAGACATGGAATTAATTTTGTTTATTGTACTCACAAAAATAATTTTATTTAATAATTAAAAATATAATTAAAACTAATTATCCTACAATTAGAAAGTGAATATGATGATATATTTATTTTGAATTAAATTTTGTTTATTTAAACAATACTCATTTTAAAACAAAACACTCATTTTAAAACGGATTAATTATTTATTAAAATTTTAATAAAAAATTTATTGTACTTCTCAAACTTCCAAGCAAAATTCTTGAATAAAATAATTATTGAAAATAAACTAATTGAATGATATTTAGAACTTTTATATTAAATACAATTAACATAGTTAAATTTGTTTATTTCAAAAACTATAAAATTTAAATACTTTTCTGTTTAAATGAAATTAGTAGTAAAGCAATCCTTGAATAATGGACACCAATTTGCTTTCCAATCAGAATATAGTCAATGTTTTTGAATTTAGGATGCCCACTGACATAAAAGGATTCCTAGGAAAATATTACAAATGATGTTTTTTTTAATGCCTGATTTAGAAGAAAACAAAGGTTGATTAGAATAAGTTGACTTGTGTGCATTGTGGAAATCCGATGCCATGCCATTTATACAAGGCAACCAATCTTTTCTTTTTTAAAAGTAAAATAAATTATTCGGTCTATCTCAAACAAACTCATCAATCAATTCACACAAACTTTTATGTGTATCAATAAGTTTTTCTCTTTCATTATGTTTATAGTTTTTTTCAACAATATTTTTATTAAATTTAAAATAAAAAACAAAAAAAATGTATTAAATTCAATGAAGTTTCTTCGAGCATGAGAAACCTGTGGTCGCCCGTTTCCTTTCTGTCCCCCATGATTTGACTTACTTTTGATAGAGATAACTGGAGATATAATCATGTTAACCATGACATTTTCACGGGTGCTTTTTCTTATCAAGCCCAAATAGATCTTATTAATCCTTCTTCTTTTAATCATCTTATTGAGAACATGACCTTTCTCTTTATTTGTGTTAGTTGGCCCCCTCTAAGGTGGTAGTGTTTTCTTGGCAGCTTTTGCAAGATAGATTCCCATATAGAAATATTTTGTTTAAAAGGAGGGTGATTATTGACCCAGATGGAGTTTCTTGTCTTATGTGTAAGAGGTTTAATTGAATCATGAACCATACCTAGAGTTTCACCACAATAAGGGGGCGAGTCCTACCATTGTGACTCTTTTGGATAAGTCTTAACTAATTGGGATCTTGGTACCAACGCTTGAAACGTAGGTCTCGCGGATTGTTAAGGTTAATATAAGTGGACCACATCAAAATCGTCCGCACTGTGAGGCGTTAGCCCTATCATGAAGACAACTTTGAACATATCTACTCTGAGTGTAGCCCTCGTACTCCTAAGAGATGTGACATCTCACAGGCTAGTACAATGGGTCTGTGTCTTAGCCTACAATTTTCCTCCAAGTTTAGGTTTTAGCTTCACACACAAAAGAACAATTCCCAACCAGTTGATATATATAATAAATATGAATAATAATAAAAGGAAAGAAATAACAAAAGGAAACATGTAAACAAAACACACAAACCCTAAAACTAGAGGGTAGGGTGAACTCTCTTTAGGGAAGGTCTCTAGCTGTCTGTCGTGACCGGAAAATCACAAGTCGCCACCATATTTTCTTCATTCCTAAGGAATAGGAGAAATAATGCTAAAACCCAAAGGAAAAGGATAAGTCGCAACCGAATAAAGGTTCAGGAGTCGGTTAGGTGAGGGAAAGGTGTTAGACACCCCTCGCCTCCCTTGTACTCAAGGGGAACCTTATCTAGTTTTAGGGTTAATGGTCTTTTTAAAGGAATGTTTGGCTAACTAGTTATTTCTTGCCTAGATATTTACAATGAAAAGGGTATTTACATAAGGTTAAAGTTGGGAAAAAGAAAATAATGAACTCATCTTGGTTTTGCAATCGTGTGCCTATGTATCTCTCATTAAATAATGAGAGAAGCCAGAGTCATTATAATTCGTAAATTTGTTGGTTGGTGGATTTTAGTTTAAAAATATATTTCATTGGTTTTGAATTAGTCGCACGAGGTCAGAGGTTAATTGGTTGCACAGGGCAAAAAAATCACTTGATGGGTGACAATAAATTTTAGATTTAAAAATTGTTTTTTGTCTTTTTGTTTTTTAGTTAATTAATTTATGTAAGGAAGATTTATTTTTTTGTTATGTTTTTTTTACTATACTAAATTAATTATATAAATTGAACTAATTAATTAAAAAAATAAATAAATAAAATTAAAGTAAAAAAAATAATTAAATAAAATTGAATTAATTAATTAAAAAAATAACTAACAAAAGTAAATAACTAAAATTAAACTACATATAATGAGTTTCTTTTTATTTTAATTTTATTTAGGAATTTCTTTTAATTAATTAGTTCAATTTATGTAAATAATTTAATTTAGTACATAAAAAAATGTACATAAATCAATTAACTTAAAAATACAAAGATTTTACTATGCTATCAATGATATGATATTAACTATGATCATATCCGCAATTTAAAATTTTGACTCTTTAAATTTGTAAAGTGTTAATTAAAATATATGCTTAAATGCAGTTTTGACCTCCTAGTTTTTCGATTGTTTGATTTTGCTCTTTAATTTTCAATTATTTGATTTTGGTCCTTCAAGTTTTTCAATTGCTTGATTTTGACCTTCTAAGTTTCAATTACTTAATTTTGGCGCTTGAAATTTGCTGATTGTTTGATTTTGTCTCTTCAAGTTTGTCCTCTTTTGCATTTGATAGTTCCTTCTTTAGTAAGATGTAGACTAAACTTCCATTTTTTGTTACTTTTTTCTTTTTTTTTTTTATATATTTTTTTCTTCTAATTTTCTTCTTTATCAATTCTATTTTTTTTTAATAGTTAATTATTTCATTCAACATATACTTAATGACAAATTATTTTGACAACAAAAAGATAAACCACTAACTAGTTAAAATAGTTAATTAAAATAACATATTCTTTAATCAATAACATGTGTGAATCTTTTAACAAAGTTATTTTAGAATATAGGGACAAGCCTACAATATCTCTTATAGAAAGATTGAAATTTATTTGTCAAAAATATGATTGTTAGACTTCTAAACTTTATCCTTAAATACGAGGTAGTTATTGGTCAAAGAATTTGTTATTTATTTTTAAGGAAATTTCTTACCTTACCTCCCTCTTTTCCTGGCCACCTCTGGTGAAAAACCCAAAATACCCTCACTTCGGAAATGCATTTCCGAAACGCTTTTTTTTTCAAAATTTGTCTTATTTCGGAAATGCACTTGCGAAAACACGAAAAAAATGTGTTTTCGGAGATGCATTTCCGAAAACACCCCTTTTTTGAGTTTTCGGAGATGCATTTCCGAATTTTTTTGGGAGGGGGTGTCTTCGGAGATGCATATCCGAAATATTCCAAGACCAAATTGGTCTTGAAATGTTTCGGATATACACTTCCGAAAGAATTCAATAATTATTAAAAAATTAAAATCAAGGTGAATCAATACAATTAATAGATATAAAATCAAGGTGAATCAATAAAATGAAGATGAATCAATAAAATCAAGGTGAATCAAAATTTCCTAAACAATTTTAAAGTTTAAAATTATTTTTAACTTATATAAATCAAAAACATTTTAATTCCATAAGTAAATTTATAAGTAAATTTTGAATTATATAGAATTAAATATAAAATTTATTCATTGAATAAAATTAAGACAAAATCTTTTTTTAATTTTTTTAAACTAAATAAAAAATTATAACTCATTTTTAATTATGAATCAGAATAGAAATATATAAATATATAATAATAATTATTAATTTTGTAAGTGAAATATATAAATATATAATATATAAATATATAATAATTAAGATATAAATATATAAATATATAATAATTATTATAAATTAAAACACTCATTTTTTTAATTTTTATAATTATTATATAAATATATAAATATATTTATAATTAATACATAATAATTATTATATAAATATATAAATATATAAATATATAATAATTTTTATAAATATATAAATTAAAACACTCATTTTTTTAATTTTTTTTAAATACATAATAATTATTATAAATATATAAATATATAAATAAAAAATTATAACTCATTTTGTGAGTGAAATTATTTTAGTTTTTTTAATTAAAATTATTTTAAATTTTAAATATGAATCAGAATAGAAATATATAATAATTATTCATAACTCATAAATTATATCAAAATATATAATTATTATTATTCATTACTCATAAATTATATCAAATTTTTTTAGATTTATTATTCATAACTCATAAATTTTTTTAGATTTATTACTCATATTTATTATTCATAATACATAATTTTTAGATTTTTTTTTCGGAGATGCATCTCCGAATTAATCAAAATTTCAATTTTTGGGATTTTTTCGGAAATGCACTTCCGAAGTCTGGAAAAATTTAGAAAAATAAATATTTCGGAAATGCATTTCCGAAGCAGGGGTAAAGTGGGGTTTTCGCTGGGGGTGACCCCCATAGAGAAGTGGGTAAAGAAATTTTCTATTTTAATTACCTAGCGGTCTATCTTTTTTATTGTAAAAAATTTACCATTAGACATATGTTGAATGAAATTTTTAAAATTTTTAAGATATTACATTCAAAGCTTAACTATTAAAAAGAGAAGAAAAATAGAATTGTGGAAAAGAAAATTTAAAAAAAAAGAGAGAAAAAGTATATAAAAAAATTTTAGTTTACATGTTATTTGAGGACTATCAAATATAAAAGGGGATAAAATTAAACAATTAAAAAATTTGAGATCAAAATCAAACAATTAAAATTTGAGGAACACAAATTTAACAATTGAGAAATTTTAAGGATCAAAATTACATTTTAAACCTAAAATATAATATAAAAATTGAACATCAAAGCTTAAAAAAATGGAAAGGTTAAAATGAATTCAAACAAAAGAAAATGCAAAAGCATAATAAATACTTAATAATTTCAAAGTCTTTAAAACAACAACTCACATCATAAAACACATAGGCTTTTATTTGAAACTATTCCATTCAATTTTCTTATCTTCTTCTTTATCCTATATACATTGTGGCATACTCTTTGCATCCACCTAATACCAAAATGAGAAGTTAACAAAAAAAAGTACTTAGTTAGAAATATATGGTAGAGAATGAAGTTGAAAATCAATAAAATGTTAGTAAGAAAAAAGTAAAAGAGAGAAAGGATAGTTTTACGGATGTGTAATGTATTTATATGCATCGGCGAAGCTTGGGCCCAGTTAGGGTGGACCATTGTCCAGTCCAATTTTTTTTTTTTGAGCTGGAGTAAAAAAAAAGTAAATTTTAAATTAATAAAACAAATAAGGAAAAAAGTGAGAAAGTAAAACGTTTAGAAGAAAAAAAAGAGACAGAGAGATGACAACGCGACCCACGCCGCCGACACAGTATTTCGGACGGTAGACTGTCCACCGCCACCTCCGTCGACGACCCACAAGCCTCCCATGCTTTCTCCACCAACGTTTTCCCACCCTTCGCCGATTCGGTAACTTTCCTTCTCCATTAATGTTTTGATTTGATAGTTTGCAAGATTCATGAAATTTTGATTTGAGAGAAAGATTTGATTTGAATTTCGAGAATGAAGAACGTTGATGATTTGATCAAAGTTTTGATTTTTTGTGTATGATTTGAATAATTTTGAAATGAAATTGAAAGAAGAGTTTTTTTTGTAGTGGGATTTTGAAAGGATTTGGTTTTATTGTGGTGGAAAATTAGGTTATGATGGTGATGGTGTTGTTGTGGAGATGAAGATGAAGAGTGTTTGAGAAGAAGGATATTATAAGAAGAGGGAGAAACAGATATCATGAGATTACATAAGCTATGTGCTGAAAAAATAGCTTATATCTATAAGCTAGTTTATAGTTTAAGAGATAACTTATATTATACACATATGCTAGTTTAAGAGATTAGTAACTTATATTATTATCCCTTCGTGTGTTGCTAGCTAGGTAGATGATAATTATTTGGCCACACCTTTATTTTTGAAACCATGTAAGGATCATTGAAGAATTTGAAACAAAGTTATCAAATAGAAAAATAGGATAGACACTTAATGTAATCCTCGAAATTTATCAACTTGTGATAATTTTATTGGGTATATTGTTATTAATTGTTTGATTTGTTTTATTCAATGACAGAGATGAGGAGATTTTTGGTTGATAGAGAAAGTATTGAGAATGTGAATGTTGAGCAATCGGAAGCCGAATTACAATCACTACCTAATAATGTGATTGATGAGTTTAATCTATATGAGATAGTGCGTGTTCTAGGTCTTAAGAAACAAATTAATGATTATGCTCCGGATATTCAAGACCAAGTGAGGAGGGCATATATAATGAAGGGTCCAATGCAACCAGATTTGACAAGCTTTCCTCGTACTCCATTTGGAAGTGCTAAAAGAGCATTTAGTAAATCATGGTATAAAAATTATGCATGGTTAGAATACAGTGAGATCAAAGATGTAGCTTATTGTTTTTATTGCTTTCTCTTTAAGAGACCCAGGAGGGCCGAGCACTTTGGTTTTGAAGTCTTCACTAAAAGTGGATATAAAGATTGGAAGCATGCATCTCAAGGCTTAAAAGATCACGTTGGTAGTCATAATAGTTTGCACAACTCATGTGTCAAGCACTACGATGATTATAATAATTAAAGACAAAGTATGGCTAGTAAGTTTGCTAGAGCAACCAAGGAGTCAGAAGAATTATATAAGATTCGTTTGACTTGTTCTATAGACTGTTCAAGATATCTAATTGCACAAGGCATGGCTTTCCTTGGCCATGATGAATCCTCTATTTCTCTAAATAAGGGAAATTTTAGAGAGATGGTAGATTGGGTAAAATCTAAGGATGAACAAGTAAGCAATGCTTTTGACCGTGGTGGAAAAAATTGCACAATGATTTCCAGTGACATTGAAAAGGAGCTTGCAATGTGTTGTGCACATGAAGTTACCAAGGTGATTATGGAAGAGCTTGGCGGTGATGTTGAGGTTAGTAGTTGTATTTGTTTTCAATTTCCATTTTTTATTTTTCATTACTTATTATGCCACAAAGTAAACTTGTTGAATTTGTTTTAGGTTTGTTAACGACAAAGGGCATATTGTGGAACGATTTATTTCTCTACATCATGTCAAAGATACTACATCTAAGGCATTAAAGGATGCTTTTTATGGTATTCTTGATAAATACACGTTATCTATTTCAAGGATACGGGGGCAAGGATATGATATAGCTTCAAATATGAGAGATGAATTTAATGGTTTGCAAAGAAAGATTCTAGATGAAAACCCTTAGAGTGTGTTTGGATGAGGTAATTAGAAATTTTAAAGTAATTTAAAATTTAAAGTAATTCAAATGATTCAATTCAAATCCATTCATTTTTAAATTATTTTGTTTGGATGTAGTATTAAGATAATTCATTGTTAGATTTTTGGTGTCATTTTTTATAAAATTAAATTTTTTTGGACCAAATTAAAAAATGAAAAAGTAGGGACTAATTTGCAATTTTTAAAAATTTGAAGGACCAAATTGTAAATTTTAAAAATTATTAAGGACCAATTTGCAATTTTTTGAAAATTTTTGGGGTCAATTTTATAATTTTGAAAAATATGAGGACCAATTTGTAAAGTTTGAAGAAATAATAATAACAAATACATTCTATGGAACATGAGAGGAATTTCAAATTCTTTGGTTTTTGGTGTCATTTCAAAATGATTAAATTTAACTTAGATGAAATACTCCATAAATTTCCATCATTTTAACAATTCTTCATTTTTGTATCCAAACAATGGATTTTTGTCAAATCATTTTAAATTCCCTCAAAAAATTACTTTCCCTCATTAAAATGCTCCATCCAAACACACTCTTATTCTTTCCATATCCATTGCTATGGTCACCGTTTGTAATTGGTTGTTGTGTCTGTTGCTAGTAGTTGCTCATCTATTCATGATTTCTTTGAGTACATATCCTTGATTGTGAACGTAACGAGTTCATCTTGTAAGAGGAGAGATGCTTTGACGGATGCATAACACCAAGATATTTTAAATCAACTTGAGAGGGGTAAAATATCTAGAGGAAGGTGATTGCACCAATCATCTAGTCTCACTAGACCCGAGGATACTAGACGAGGTTCACATCATATTAGATTTATTCGTTTGGATCAAATGTGGTCATCTGTGTTAAAGATACTTAGTATGGTCGATGGAGATGGATGTGTAGCATCTCAAACAACAGGTTTGATAGAAAAAAATGGAGAGTTTTAAAATTTCTTTTATTTTGAAGTTAATGTTAAAGTTGTTTGGTATCACAAACGAGCTTTCAAATGTATTACAAAGAAAAGATCTTAATATTGTGAATGCCATGGAATTAGTTGATATTGTCAAAGCTCGGATGGCCACAATGAGAAATAGTGGTTGGGATAATTTATTTACTGAGGAATTTTGTGTTGCTAAATGTATTCTAATGTCAAATATGGATGATGAAATACCGGTTCGGGGTCGGTCAAGGGCAGAAGGGAGAACTATCACTAATCTTCATCATTACCGAGCAGAGATTTTTTATGTAGCTATTGACAAAATATGTGTCGAGATGGATCACCGCTTTAGTGAATGAAGTAACATTATCCTTGATTGCTTCTCTTGTCTTGACCCCAAGAACTCTTTCTCCAAGTTTGATATTGATAAGCTTGCCTGTCTTGCTGATATTTATCATGGAGACTTTTCTGATGATGACCGTGGAACAATAAGGGATCAACTTTAAACTTATGTTGTTCAAGTGAAAAGAAATGCTTCATCTTTTTACTTGTGAAGATGTTCAAAGTTTGGCTATGAACATGGTTCAAACTGAGAAACATTTGGTATTTCCATTTATTTACAAATTTATTGAGTTATCTTTGATATTACCGGTGTCGACAGCATCCGTTGAAAGAGCCTTTTCAGCAATAAAGATTATCAAGTCTAAATTGCGCAATAAGATCAACGATGTGTTGTTCAATGACTTAATGGTATGTTACACTAAGCGGGAGATATTCAAGTCACTTGATGATATTGATATTATTCGAACATTCACCGTAAAGAAGTCTCAGAAAGGACATTTGCCTCGTGTTTTTATTTTACATCCTACTATAAGGTTATCTTTAATTTTTTATTCTGTTTGATAACTATTTATATATTATATACAATAAATTTGCGGTATTTAAATATTTGAACAGACTTCATAACTTTTCTGACCTCGCCATTGTTTATATGAGCAAATAGTAAAGGATAAATATAAAAAAATGAAAGTTATTAACACTCAAATATTTATGATGGAATATCGGACAGAAGTTACTAACAACACCGTTTTTTAGTTGTATTTTATTATTTATTAAAAAAAGAAAATAAAGAATATTTTAAGAACAAAAATAAGTTAGTCTAAAAACATATCTCTTTTATAGATAGTTATAGGTATTGATAATTATATATTCTATTTAATATTCAAATTTCAGTATTAATGATTCTTATTTAAATTAAAATAGTAAAAGAATATATGGTAACTTGATAATGTAATTTATTATTTATTTGAAAACTAGATATTTAATATTTCAAATCTTCTCTGTTTTGTGCAGGAAAATTATTCTTCACTCACAATTACTTTATAATATAGAGAATAGAGATAATGAAAATCGAAAACCGACCTAATCCAATCATCATCAAAACTTGGAATGAATTTATTTCAAAACTAAACCAACGGGATGAAAATAAGTAAATAACAATAACATCAAAATATATTATATTACATATCCAATGCCATGACCTCTCGCCACGAACTCTAAATTATTAAGATTTTTTTTCCTATGAACCAGACTGCATAAAACAGATAGATTAAATATTTCATTTCGACATCTATCCAATGCATTCTTGGAACTGCTAGCTGTCCATGTGAAAAGCATGATTATCATTTAAATTTCTAGTTTTTTCTTCTCATAATTATTATGTGAATTTGATATGAGCTAAGAAAAACAAGAGTCATGGACTCATGATAGCAACGGGTCTCAATGCATGCCAAAAAATCTATAGAAGAGCGTTTTACAAGTTTGCTATAACTTTCTAGGTAACATTGACAACACACGATTTGAGATGGAGTTTTTCTTTTGTTACATTTGAGGTGGGGTTTGATCTTAAATATGATTAAGATTTTTTTACTTGACATTTTGTTTGAACACCATTATCTTCCAAGACATGAAAATAATTTTCACTCTCATTTCATGTTCTTCTATACACCTAAATCATTTCATCATGAGTGGTACTCCATCCTCTTGTGTAATTTTGTAAAGTTTGTTTGCAAAATTATTGAACTAAGAATTTTTTTGGCATTCCTTGCTTGGTGGTTATACACATAATGACTTAGTTCCATATGTCTTGTGGCTTTTCTTACTCAGTTCTGTTACAATTTCGGTTCAGTTCTAGAACTGTTCGTACAATATGGTTTGGTTTATTAATCAAACATAACGGTTTGGTTATTTTAACTTCAATATGATTCGGTTCGGCAGTACGGTACGGTTCAGTTTTTTTTTTTTTTCGAACAGCCCTACGTGGAAATTTTGTGAACATATTCTTCCGTGCCTCACTTTCAATAACAAAGCTAAATGGAGAACAATTGAGAATTACCTTATAAATGATTTTGTTGCCTCCGTTCTTATTGCAACCAGTAAACACATAAATAATATTCAACAATGGCTGGGAAAATTTCAAAGGTCAAACTCAACAAGTGACATTGCTTTTAAGCTTAATCAATGTGAAGTGGCAACATTTCTATTTCTATCTTATACAATTACAACTCCTGGTACCTTTCTTCATGTACCCATTGATGTTGTAATAAGAAATGGAATTTCTATGTTATTTGTTGTTGCATCAACTCACACTGGGTTATCATATAAGGTACTTGTCAATATATTGGGCATCACTGTGTTTGGTTGCAACAGATATTCTTGTTGCATTTTTCAATGCCAAATTATACTTCAAATTGTGGGATCCATAGTTGTGTTAATTACAAAAGAATGGAGAAGTATCTCTTGGTGGAATAGAGCACGTGTAGGATTCTTGAACCCCTTGATTTCTTCTTACTTCAAACAATGGGAACCAAGGGACTTGGTTCAACAATTATTTTGAACAACCTTGACAAAGTTGTCCTTGAAAGGGTGAGTAGTGATAGTATGATAGAATATAAATATTTTATAGAGAAAATGAGTGATGCACTAACAAAATAATTTTTTTTTATACTGTCAAGTAAATCATTACCATGTATTTAATTAAACTATTTTTTTATTTAAAAAAAATTAATGATATGGTAGATTGATGACTTTCTATTGAATGACAATGTAAAACTATTTTACACGATCCGTGCACTATTTTTTAACTCTATTTTATATATGAAAATTTCTTTGCCAACCTCCCAACCTTCTAGTTAACCTCTGGTGAAAAACCCAAACTACCCCTGACTTCGGAAATAAACTTCCGAACTGCATGAAAAAGGTGTTTTCGGAAGTTCATCTCCGAAAGCGCCTTTTTTTTTTAAAAAAATTGTCTTATTTCGGAAGTTCATTTCCGAAAACCGCATTTCGGAAGTGAACTTCCGAAACAATGCGCGTTCTGCAGATTAAGCAGAACACTCCCCCTCCCCCATTCATTTACCCTAATCCAACATCAAACAACACCAAAGGCAAAATTTTGTTAAAAGACTTCCAAGGCAACATCAAAGGCTCCAACAAGCTTCCTATACTACATTAAAAAGCAATCCAACCTCTTCAATCGGTAAGCATTATGAGTTTTAGATCTATGCTTAAAATTGATATTAGGGTGTTTACAAATAGGAAAATATGTATTAGGTTAGGTTGGTACTGGTATTTAGGATGTTTAGAATGTGTATACATAGGTTTAAAGTTTGATTTTGGGGTCTGCCATTGTAGGTTGCAGAAAAGCTCTGCGTAGGGGTGTTTCGGAAGTTCATTTCCGAAAACACCTCCATCCCAGTTTCGGAAATGAACTTCCGAACTGTATCAGAAGTGCATTTTTTTGTTTTTTCATTTGTCTCGCATATTAATCGATTTCGATTGTTTACAGGAACATGTCAGGCAACCAGCCAGCACGCATCAGACAGGGCAGGGAGTCCCAGACTGCGTCGGCTAGACGCGAGCGGGCGGCGGCGCAGCTGGCGTCGACACGCGGGCGGGGCCGGGGACGCCGTGTGCACGTTCCACAGGACTTGGTGGAGAGTTCATCTGCTTCAGGCTCTAGGAGTAGGCTGGCTCGGGTATCTTCTTCCCGCCAGCGAGAGGAGGAGGATGAGGATGAGGAGGAGGAGGTCATACCGGATGTTGACCCTCCAGTCGGGGAGGAGGAGGAGCAGGAGGAGCAGGAGATGGATAGCTATCCGAGAGGGCCTTTTGACACTTCCCTGCTGATTCACTACCAGGATCACGTCGCTCGGCGGATATGGGTGGGAGAGGTATTTTTTTTAACTTAGCCGTTTATTTGTCACCGTTTTTTATAATTTTACCGTTTATTTCTCGCTTATTTGTTTTTTTTTGTAACAGGAGAGAGAGCCATTGAAAATGGTGAACCACTCCAGGAAGATTTTCGGTCTGTTTAAACCAGCAGCTCAGTGGTTTAACGACCATGTGCGAGGTTCAGGGCTTAGCGGGCTCTGCATGACCGGGTACACCACCATCAGCACCGGCATGCAGGGGGCATTTGTGGAGCGCTGGCACAAGGAGACGTCTTCTTTCCACTTGCCGGTGGGGGAGTTGACGATCACCTTGCATGACGTCCAGTGTCTTATCCACCTGCCTATTAGGGGGCTGCTGTTGGACCACTCCAGGATCCAGAGGGTCGAGGCCATTGAGTGGATGATGCACTATTTGAGCCTGCCGCACGAGGTTGCTCACTTTGAGTGCGTCACGACTTGTGGGCCTCATGTCCGGTTCACTACACTGAGCATCTATTTTGAGTTCCACTTGGACGCGGCGGCCGAGGCCGAGCAGGAGGATAACGACCTATTCAGGGAGTACCACCGCGGCTGCGCTCTCCGGTGCTGGTACATGCATGTGGTAGGCGCTGCATGCTTTGTGGACAAGAGTGCCAGGTACGTCGACGTGGCCTACCTCCGCTATTTCATGGACCTGGATACCGTTCACCAGTGGAACTGGGGGTCAGCTACTCTGGCATATCTCTACCAGAAGCTGAATGAGGCCTCCAACTGGAGGACGAGGCAGTTGGTCGGATCCTGCACACTGCTTACGGTACGTTTTATTTTAATACATTATCATATTTATTTATTTATATATGTTTCGTATTTAATTTTAATACATTATCTTGTTTCTGTTTCAGAGCTGGATCATCTCCTACTTCTCCCGCATCCACGGCTTTCACATCGATCCTGCTTACGTGGACGCCATGCCCAGGGCCGCCAGATACGCTCTCCAGAGGGGGAACGATGCGGTGGGACCATACCGTCTGTACTTGGACCGCACGATGCACGACGACGTCACCTGGAGGCCGTTCGTCGACTACGCTCAGATTGTCCCCTTTGACGGCATTGCTCTATATTCAGGCTGGTTGGCATGCGGGACCGGCATCATGGTTCGATATCTCCATGAGCGGTGCATGCGTCAGTTCGGATTCGTGCAGCGGATACCCAGGTCACCCTTTGAGGCTGCTCCCGACACTGTGACCCGAGTGCAGCTCACTGCCATATGGGAGCATTGGGAGGATCATGTGGTACCGCTGGAGTACCGTCTCACTCGGGTCACCCAGGACTGGCACAGTGAGGAGGGATACGTCACATGGTTCTACCGGGTGTCACATCCTCTTCTGAGACCCGACATTCCCGGCGCTCCTAGGCCAGCACACGAGGAGATCCTGGAGAACCAGCAGGCCGAGGATGATCACGCCATTGATCTCATGCCGATCTGCCAGCGGATATCGATGCTTGGGCGGGACGCGTTGGGTCGAGGTATCGTGGAGCGGGGCGGTCCAGAGGCAGTCGCCGTGATGGAGATGATCGTCACTGATGCGGACCGTGCGGCGACATACAGGCGGCAGAGGAGGTCTCAGGGGGAGAGGTTTAGGCACACCCAGTAGTGGTCGGGTTTATATATTTTTTGTTATCGGATTGTATCTTTAGCACACTATTTTTATTTTTTTCGGTTTGTATATATTATTTTCATCGGATTAGTATTTTTTTTTGTTTATTTATCATATTAGTATTTTCAGTTTATCTATTGCTTATTTTATTTGGCGTTTGCGTTTAATTAAAATGCGAGACTGTTATGAAAAACATAAAAAAAAAAACACAGTTTCTGCATAATTCGGAAGTTCATTTCCGAAGACACCCCTCATGAGGTGTTTTCGGAAGTTCATCTCCGAAGACACCCCCCATGGGGTGTTTTCGGAGATGCACTTCCGAATTAAGGAAATTTTTTAAAATAAAAAAGCGCTTCGGAAGTTCATTTCCGAAGCAGGGGTATTTTGGGATTTTCGCTTGGGGTGACCCCCATAGGGAGGTGGCCAAAGAAAAAACCTTTATATATATACTCTCATTGAGAGATGACAAATTATCAATAAAATCAAATGAATGTTTTATTTTATCTTTTTTCTATCTTCTGATTTTTTATTGCAGAAATTTATTGTATTTTTCATAATTTATTTAGAATGATTATGAACAAAACCTAATAAGACCGTCTATACATATGTGCACCATCTTTCCTTAATTGAAATACAACTCAAAAGTATATTTCAATTAAGTAACCTCGTTCATCGTCTTTTTTATTAGTAAATAAATTGGAGTTTCACTCAAATAAAAAACCTTAGTCGGGAAAAAAAGTTACTCTTTTTGTTCTCAGTACTTAACACGACATGGTATACGTGATCTTTAGTATCGTTGACAATAATGAAATAGCAAGACATTGCTTTCTGTTTTTGTTTTTGTTGTGCACTGTGTTGGAGTGGACATAAGCATATACAAATGTACAAGATCGAGAACATTTGAAGATCGAGAACATTTGGATATGATGAGAAGATAAAATGTTTTTTTTATAAGCATGATTAGATAAATTGTAATGGTGATAGGATTAGAAATAGAAATATGGGTGGGGTTTGGGGATATGATGAAAAATTTACCGAACACTCTTTAAGATGAAATTACTCCTTCAAATAGACCAAATTGTTGTAAATTATAACAATCACTAATAATATGAGTGTATTTCAAAATGACAAGGAAAATATGTTAGTGGATTTGAATTTTGAATTCGAAAGTTGGCAACACTTCATAAAATATTGCAGAATGAAAACATTCAACTCTTGGTAAATGTTGCAGTAGGTCAAACATTGTAACTTTTGGTAAAAGAGATTATTTCACCAAGGGTCGCTACCTTGTGAAACAATACCAATATGGCCTATAAATAATTCATTCCGAATTCATAAAAACACAACACAAAACACAAATCCTCTAGAATAAATTCAAGACACTCTTCGCTACGTTCGAGTTTTCGTCGGTCTTGCGCAGACTCGAGAAGGCTGAATTATCCTAGGTATTCCTGCATAGAAACTCTAAGACAATTTGAGAGTGCTTGAAATACTATAAGGAAAGTGTTTCGTACACGATTTTAGCCTCGATTCCATTCGGTTTAAATTAATTTTCTAACAATCTTATAGTAATACAAATAATGGCAACCGAGGCTTCCGTATCAAGAATCAAGAACAAAATCGTCATAATAAATTTGGTTTGTTTTTCAAACAGTAAAGAAAAAGATGACTAAAAATCGCACTCATTCGGATACGAACCGAAAAACACTTACACCAAGGGGTGTGCATGAACAGGAATGCTGTTATTGGACCAACAAAACGTTATGGCCAAATTTTTATGGTACTGCAATAGATGAATTGTTTTTTAAATAACCATGTATTAAAAAAATTTACGCAAATAACCACTTTTCGGAAAAAATTACGCAAATAACCAGGTTTCAGAATACGTTAACACTAAGGCGCCATGCATTGTACCAGATGAAGGGAGGCGCCATTTGAGATGGCTCCTACTAAGGGAGGCGCCATTTGAGATGGCTCCTATGTGCAGCTTTTCTGCAACAAGCCATCTCAGATGGCGCCTTGGTGCTTTTTTGTTTTTTTTTGGTTTCCTTAAATAACTGAAAATTGACACTTGAACAAAGACGACAAAGATTTCCATTAAGATAAAATGATTACATAATAGGAATAGAATTACATAAAATTTAATTATCGTTCGGATTTTGAAAACGACTATTGCGAGATCGCCTAGTTCGTTGTTGCACTCTAGGACCTTCATGTCGTGGTTGGGTTGAGGGCTCCGTGAAATCAATGCGTTCAGCGTCCATGTAATCCGTCAGATCAAAATCTTCCGAAGTCCCGCTTGCAAATAATCGTTGACCCATATTGTCAAAATTTTGTCGCATCGGTGGGGGGTGGGATCAATGCGAACTCGATAACATTGCTCATCCGAAAAAGTTGGGTAAGTTGGAATTGGATTTTGTGGAGTTTGGTACATATAAGTTTGTTGGCCAGTATGGTGTGATGGTTGGCTGTAGGTGGGGTCGGTTGGGGAATATTGTTCATGCATGCCCATGTCTGGGCTAGGGTATGATGAAGGGCCCGCACCGTCGCTTCGAAAGTATTGTCTTTGTTCTTGGTATTGTGATTGTGTGTGGGGCATGTCGGTGTATTGGGGTTGGGTGCTTGTGGATCTACGTCGCCGTTGTGTTTGATGGGAGGTTTGGTGTTAGTATTGTTGTTCGGTGGTGAACGGTTGTTGGTATTCTGGTTGGTTTACTTGTTGGGTGGTGTGTGTTGGTTGGTATTGTTGTTGTTGATTTGATGTCGATGCCCAACGTGTGCGTGGGTCGACCAAATACCTCGGCTCAACCACAAACATCTCAGGGTTAGTAACCATTCTGTACCATGACATATATTGACGTGTGTGTTGCATAGGATGCACATCGGGGAAAATAGGAAACAACAACACATGTCGGGCACGTCTCCTCCACATCCTACAGCATTCCGGTGCAAAATTTTGCCAGTTAACAATATCCCACTGACCGTCGACCCTTTTTTGATGCCAAGGATCCAAACAAGTTGGGTCAGACGGAATATCTTGAAGCATGCCGAATTGCATTTTAACTCGGTCGCTTTGGTGCATCTCCACAATGTTGAACCGTATGATTGCGGTTTTTGCAGTCCAAATTTCCATATCCTCTTGGTTGGGTTGATGCTCCAAACCCAAATATGGTCTCCAAATAAACTGCATATAAAATTAAATTAATGATAAAGATTAAAGATAAATAAAGTAAAATAAGAAAATTGTATAGGTAATACATACATCGCCTTCCCCAAGGTGATCCAAAAGATTTCGATACGTGGCTAGATGTCGTCGAGGATTCTTCGTGTAATTCATGCCCGTTACGCAAAACCTAAAACAAAGAGTTTTATTAAGTTATTTACAAATATTTATCATCAGTTAATATGAAATAGATAGCGATGTGGACTTAATTTGTTGCGTAGGGGAAGCTGAATATCATGTCGTTTATGGGGTTAAGAGAGTCTAATCTCCACCAACCCCATACTTGCAGCAAGAGGGTGCATCCAAAGAAAGTACAAGCGTTTTTTTGCACACTTACACAATGAAGCGTATAGAAAGGCTAAAACAGCGGAACCCCAACTATACTCTCTTGTTTGGTTAAAATCTCGAAGCAATGGTAAATACAACATATTGACACTATTGCCCGTACTTTCGGGAAATAAGAAGCAACCAAACATCATCATAATGTAATTTCTAGCTTTTATTATTTTTTCTTCCTCGGTTGAATTGTCATTCAATTGAAGACTTTCATAATGATCCTTAAGTTGAGTAAGAAAAATACCTTGTCCCCTCGCATCACCTTGACCTAACATATCTTTGCCCAACAATTCCTCACATTGACTATTGGGTAGTTGAACAGGACCATTCACTTCGTTACCGTCAATGGGAAGACCCAACAGCATGTAAACATCTTCTAAGGTGACGGTGCATTCACCAGTGGGGAGATGAAACGCGTGTGTTTCCGGTCTCCATCTTTCTAACAGTGCAAGTATGAACCTCGTGTCAATTCTTGTGTTTGAAATGTTTATCACATGTCCAAAACTCGCTTGTATTAAATATGGTATGATAATAGGATCGGGAGACGGAAAACCGTGTCGATGACATCGAAATCTTTCGGGATCCTAAACAAAAAAATAATAATATGTAAAATATACGAACGTGTAAAATATGCGATAACGTAAAATATACGAATTAATATGTAAAACTCATAAATTCGGCAATGTTTGCTATTGTGCCTCTGTGTTTCTCACCCATAGTGAGAAGAGCCATAATGGAAAGTTTAATCGAAATTATATGAGTGTGTAGTAGAGATTGTTAGAAGTGATGATGAAAAATAAAATCATACAAGTGTATTTATAGGAGATAGTTTGCATGGCCAATTTAATGAGGTGGGTGGAGTTGCATGCATGCTTGGCACTTGTCACGAGCAAGCCATATGAGATGGCGCCTCCCTTCCACAAAATACACTAAGGCGCCATTCAAGATGGCTTAGTGCAGGCTATGCTATTTAGACTAGGCCGCAGCATGTGTAAGAATAGGTGGCAGAGTGTGTAAGAGTAGGCTGAGCTCGGAATCTTGACCAAAAAGGTGAGAAGGCGCCATCTCATATGGTGACTTAGTGTTTTTTTTACAAAGGCGCCATCTCATATGGCTTGCTCGTGATTCTTATTTTTTTTCCTGTACACCTATATATATCAAATGAAATGAAGAGCTCTGTACTCAAACATAACTCTTAAACTCTCAAACACTAAAACAACAAGATGGCCTCTGCACCTCAATATATTATTAATGCACACATCAATGGTGAGACTTACCAATGTGATGCATCTAGTTTTTTATTTTGAAACACTGAAGTTACCCAATTTTGTTTAAGTCGAAAATCGAACTTCGTACATTTCAAAAATCGATTGGAGATCAAGCTATCCCGAGGTACAGTTTTACCGATCTTCTATCAACATCCGGTCTTTTTTGGAGATCAAACAAAATTTTACCAGGTGGAGGTTAAGGATGATGAAGATTTACAAAACATGTTTTGTAATCATGAATTTTCTGGATACGACTCGATTGAGTTGTATGTTCTGCTCCAACAACCAAACGAGAGCCAGGTCGTTGATCCCATCAAAGTAGAACAAGCTGAGGTCGATGTAAATGATGAAGACGAAGAAGATCCAGAGTTAGCATTTGATGACATGGTGAACGATGATTATGAAGACGATGTTGAAGGTGTAATACCTCCAATTTCAACATACACACCACCGTCTCACATGTCGAACGTTGACATGGCCGGTGATGAACCCTCATCAGACATATTCCACAACGTCTGCATGCAGTCAGATGCAACTTTAAAAGAGAAAGATAGTTTTCTTTCGAAGGATGAGTGCATGCGAGCAATAAAAAAGTTCCACATGTTAAACTCTGTGGATTTTAAAGTGGACCGAACAAATGCAGAACGGTACAAAATCAAATGTACCAATACTGAGTGTTTGTTCAAGCTCACTGCTTCATACAGGTTGAGAAGTGATTCATGGGTGATAAGCAAAATTTCTCAACCTCACACTTGCATCAACTCTTCTCGCTCGCAAGATCATCATAAGTTAAGTTACGATCTGATATGTCAAGAAATCTTACCTCTCATCAACAATGATCCATCGTTGAAGGTGAGAACAATAATTTCTCACTCACTAAAGTATACAACTATACGCCTTCGTACAGGAAAGCATGGTTAGCAAAAACCAAGGCGATTGAACAAGTATACGATAATTGGGAGGAATCATACAAAGAGTTACCCCGCTACTTAAATGCACTCTGCACTTATGCTCCTGATACTGTTTATGAGATGGAAACATTGCCCGCGTATGCCCCAAATGGTACTCTTGTCAGCGGAAATGGAATATTTCGTCGTCTATTCTGGGCCTTCCAACCTTGCATCAGAGGGTTTGCATTCTGCAAACCTATTATTCAAATAGATGGAACGTGGTTGTATGGAAAATACAAAGGCACCCTACTGATGGCAGTCGCACAAGACGGAAACAGCAACGTCTTCCCAATTGCATTCGCTCTAGTCGAGGGAGAGACCGGTAGAGGTTGGAGTTTCTTTCTAAAAAATCTCAGAACACACGTGGCTCCGCAAGCTGGTCTCTGTTTGATCTCTGATAGACATGCTTCTATTGTGAGTGCATACAATAACTCGGCTAATGGTTGGCATGACCCCCCTTCTACGCATGTCTTCTGCATTAGACATATTGTACAAAATTTCACGCGAGAAATTAAAGACAGGGCTCCTCGAAAATTGGTTATGAACGTAGGGTATGCATTAACTCAACCATCTTTCAAACATTACCGTAGAGAGATCAGACTGTTAAATCCAGATGCAGGTACTTGGATTGATAATATTCCAGTGGAGAAGTGGACTAGGTCATACGACAATGGACATCGATGGGGACACATGACAACAAATCTTGTTGAATCAATGAACGGTGTCTTCAAAGGCATACGACACCTCCCTGTAACCGCTTTGGTAAAATCAACATATTTTAGGATGGCTTCATTGTTTGCACAAAGAGGTGAAAGGTGGGACGTTGTTTTACGAGCTGGACAATTGTGGAGTGAATGTTGCACAAGATTTATCAAGGCAGAAGGTGCGAAGGCCAACACACATATGGTTACAAGGTTTGACCGACATAACCAAAATTTCATGGTCAGAGAGACAATCGACCACGGCGAAGGGCTACCAAGACAAGAGTATAGGGTTCTACTAGAAGAACGTTGGTGTGATTGCGGAAAGTTTCAGACATTTCGTATGTCTTGCTCCCATGTCATTGCAACATGTGCCCATTCTCACTTAGATGCATTAGCACTCCTGTCTCCCATTTACAAGTCTGAGACCTTGCTCCACGTATACATCAATGGCTTTGCAGTGGTAGCAAAAGAGGATTATTGGCCTGCGTACGAGGGGGAAATTGTTTGGCACAACGACCAAATATGGAGAAATAAAAAGGGTCGTCCCAAAAGCAAGTGTATCACAACTGAAATGGACGAGCTCGATAAGCTAGAAAGAAAGTGTGGTTTATGTCGCCAAGTCGGACACAATAAAAAAAATTGTCCTAATCGTGCAAGTGGTTCTTAGAATTGAATTTTGTATGCACACTTCTTTTAAGATCTAAACATGTCTTCTTTTCATTAAGAACATTTGTTACAACACATATCATTGTTAAAAATTAAATGACATAATGACTTAAAAACAACACATACAACGGATACAAAAAAACGCCAACAACACGACAAGTTATCTAAGATATAACAAGCACCAAAACAATGTCATCAGAACTGTGCATCATCATCATTACGTCTCTGTCTCTTTCAACTTCCTCCAACCAAGTGCGAGATGTTCCAGTCACAAGTGATATGTCAGTTCTTCTTCTCTGGATTCTTCTAATTTCTTCGCCTGTTGGGATGTCGTCATCTAAACAGCGTTTCAACTCTCTCTTTAGACGCTCCATGGAATGGATATTCTAAAATTTCATTTTAATCGGCGGTTTAACGACCGAGAAAAATACATACCCATCTCTTGTGAAAATCTCAGAAGCCATGATGATAAAATTTGGGAGAAAATGAGAAGATTTAGTGAGAAAGTGTGAAGAATGGTGGAGAAATGGGGTATTATTTATAGAAGAGACAGATACAAGGAGAAGCCATATGAGATGGCTCCTCCTCCTAAAAGATGAAGGGAGGCGCCATTTGACATGGCTTGTTGTACTTAGTGTGCCATGTCAAATGGCGCCTAGGTGTAAAAAAAGGGGTCACGCCATTTGAGATGGCGCCTTCATGTCTACATATTTTGAAACCTGGTTATTTGCGTAATTTTTCCCGGAACGTGGTTATTTGCGTAATTTTTTTTAATACATGGTTATTTAAAAAAAATTCGCAATAGATAGCAAAATAAAATTTTATTTTATTTGTTTAAATATTATTATTTGCAAATGGATACACTTATCACTGCTATACTTTTTTTCCGCCATAACAGTGGTAACATTGGTTAATCAACTTATTATGTTGGATAAATTATTTTGTATAATTAGTCTGTTGGTAATGCATGATATGTACAATGTTGAATCTTCATTCATTTTCTTGGCTAATGAAATTCTTACCATATCATTACATTAAGAGAAAATGACTAAGTTGAGTTCTCGAGGGGTCAAATGCGATTTAATTTGTTGACTACACACCTAACATTAATGCATATAGACTTTTGAATTTGGAGTTGTGGTGTCGTTTTTTTTACCTCCCCGTTTCACTTGGGAGGACGGCACGCTAGACCCTTCACGCGAAATTTGGAAGGAGAATGCGCCCGGGGTGGGATGAATTTTATTTCAGTTCTTCCTACGATATCACACGAACTTTCTTATTGTCCTACGAGTAGGAAAGGGGAAAAAAGATCTCAACTAAACCCTATGAGTTTGCTAAGTGTGGGGATTTCACCTAGACTAGAAATTCTGGAGTCCGGGAGGTCGGTTATACATAGGGAAGAGTTTAAGCACCCTACATATCTGTAGTACTCTACAGGAACCTTCTCTGTGTCATTGTGCTTGTGTTTACTGCTAATGATTGGGAAAGTTTCTCCTTTGTGTTAGGAGAAGGAATTGAATTGAATAAAAGAAAGACAGACCAGACAGACTGACTATTTTTGGTATTTTATTAGCTCGCTGAGATTCCTTGTGAACCTCATGCCTACATATCCCTAATGGAAGTCAGAGCTTAATGTAGTTCGGGGAACTAATTGATTATTAATTGTTTTTGGGTGCCTTGCTTGAAGCTCAAGGTTGAAGCTTGAATTAAATCTCTGTTTACAGTAAAGAGACATGAATTTATCTTTACAGAGAGGTATTTCTACTATTCCACCACAAACATTTTAAAAGAGTGACAGAATGATTGAATTCATTTCATTAAGAGAGTGACCTTACTTGTGTGTTTGCAAGTATGCTAGTATCTCTTAATTGAAAGAAAGATACTCATCCAAATTAGGGAAAGTTACCACATGTAACACCCCAAATTCTACCCAAAATTATAATGCGGAAAATATCAGAGTATTTAAAATTTCAAACAACAAATTGGAGTATCACATATCAACTAAAAACTTTAACTTGTATTTCATTCAACAATGATACATAGCATTCGAATTAACACTCAACTATAAGCTTATCACAACTCAAACAACTTGGAAGTACTTCATATTATTCAACTTTGAATCAACGGTTATAATAACAACAACTAAAACATCAACAACCTAGAAATAATGATATAAGCAATCCCCCGAGTGCTACGTATCAGAGCGACACACCAACTGGACTCGATGAAGCAACAAACTTCCACAGCTATACTTGAATACCTGCCCATTTCCCATGGTAGGGGAAATATCAGCAGAAAGGGTGAGATATCAAACTATATAAATAGGATCATGATAAATCATATATTAGGTAAAGATATAAATGAATCACTGCCTCACACCACATCAACATAAACAACACAAAGAACATCATCAATGAATAGTCATGATATCAACATATAAATATATTCAACATGTCATCATATAAGCATCATCAACAAGTCAACACATAGGCATATTTATTATATATTAGAAATCAGGCATATTCAGTTAATCGCATTCACAAGTATTAATATCATCATTCTATTCATTAAATCACAAATTCACATCTTCACATAATTCCATCATTTGATAAGTCACAAAAATACAATCACTATATAGTCACAAAACGTCACAACTATGAATCACATAAGACACATGGGACATGACTCATGTATATGCATGTGGTACCAATCGGAGCTTCAGCCCCCGTCACCAATTGCCCGAATCTGAGGCACAAGGCATAAGCCTTCGTCACTAATTTGCCAATCCAGGCCGTCACAGAGTATGCATATGAAATGTGACTCGACAAACAAGACAACACATCATACTCATTACAATCACATACTGTCACGAGGCATAAGCCTATATCACAATCAATTACCATTATACGAGGTAATTCACGTCACCATAATATTTCATCTTCACTTAGTCACAAAATTATCGTCACAAATATATACAACATCACATATTATCAATCACCACAAACATCGTCATGTTTCAACACATCATCGCAATTATACAACTTCTCATATAAACAAGGTCATCACAATTATCATCATGTTCGGCACGTCATCACAAATACACATTTCATCAGGACTATCACAACTATCGTCGTAATCGACTAAACTAACGACAACTCACTAGGGTCCATGCCATAAGGCTAATCACATATGATGCACATTAATAAACATATTGTCCATCATAACATTATTCACAACAAAGACATTCAAACCGAAATCACAATTTTTGATCGGTTCGTAGAGTAATTTCAACATGATAATTTATCAAGTAAACCGAATCAACTTCCAATTAACATTTAACTAAATTTGATATCATGTTAAGTATCAAAACGAACGTCATGCTTTGGTATATCACAACAATTCGACTCATTAAGTCAATCCAAATTAGTCTCATAATCCTCTATAAATTATTCTTCTAATTAACTCACTAATCCACTATCAACTAACCAAAATTATTCACAAAGCATACTTCAATTAATCGTGCAAATTTCGCGTTGCTGCCGGTTATCTAATTTTCGATTATATTCTTAATAAAATACCACTTTGTCATTTATTATACAACTATTAATCTAATCTAGTTACTCTAATTTATTTATCTAGTAATTAATTAAGTATATGGTTAATTATAACTTAATTGTTACCACTCATAACTATTTTTTTTTACAAGCTATTAAACTAAGCCACCTAAAAGAAACATATTGCAAGCAAAACAATTAGCACAGGAAACAACACAGCAAGGCACTTGAGGTACCCTTCTCCAACATGAGGCCCACGCCTCAAGCTTCATCTCTTTAGTATGTGTTCTTCATCAACTATACTTCCTCCATTTTATTTTCTTCAACCAACATAATATCAACACCTAATCAACTAATTATTTTACTTTTATTTTCATATCCTAACTAATTAATATTAACTATCATCTAGTCAATTTCTACACATCTAATAGTATGAAATAATGTCCTAAATCCAAAATAAAATTCATCCTATAATCAAATAAATAGCAAGAATCTACACCCTTACCTTTGTTATTTGAAATCTACAAAAAATTTGGTGAAGAAATTGCTGCAAGCCTCCGAGAAACCACAAGCTGCGCCGTTTGTTTTAAACCTAGCTCCACTCTTCTTTCTCTTCATATTGTACAGCTCCTTCTATATCTTCCACTTATATTTTCAAAACAACAACTTATTTTATTTTTCTTAATGGGCTTAAGGATTTAAACCCCCACTTTGCTTCATGACAACACCAAGGCCCAAATGTATTTTCTTGTATCCTTAATAAAAATAATACCCTTCCATTAATAATTCTGACTATTAATTAAATCCAACTTATTAAAATTAATTCCAACTTTTTCCGATAAATTCTAATTTTAAGAAAAATATTCAAAAATATTTAATTAAATAAATAATTAAATATTAGGGTGTTACAACTCTCCCCCACTTGAATATTTTCGTCCTCGAAAATGGAAATTTACTTGATCCAAACAATTCGGGATATGAGTCTCGCATTTTGCTCTCCAATTCTCAAGTCATGTTTTTCCCAGCAGCTCCTAACCAGACAACTTTCACCAATGCAACTTACTTTCTTCTAAGAACACATGCTCTCATCAAGTCCTCCAACGACTGAATAGTCCTCTCGGCCTGACCATTCGTCTGAGGATGATACGCCGAACTCAACCTCAACTTAGATCCCAACACCTCTTGCAAACTCTTCCAAAAACCAGAAGTAAACCTCGGATCTCTATCCGACACAATACACAAAGGAACACCATGCAACTTCACAATCACCCGAACATAAATTTCCGCCAACTTCACAACTGGATAAGTGATATTAACAGGTATAAAGTGCGCTGACTTTGTAAGCCTATCAACAATCACCCAAGCCGAATCGTGTCCTCTCAAGGTATTAGGTAATCCCGTTATATAGTCCATCGAAATTCTATCCCGTTTTCATTCTGGAATCTCTAACGGTTGCATCAACCCTGTAGGCTTCTGATGCTTAATCTTTAACTTTTGACAAGTCAAACAAGCGTACACAAATTGTGCTACATCGGGTTTCATACCAGGCCACTAAAATAAACCCTTCAAATCTTGATACATCTTTGTAGCTCCTGGATGAATACTCAAACTGCTCATATGACTCTCCTTAAGAATCGCTTTCTTAATGGCCTCATCATCAGGAATACAAATACAATCTCAAAATCCCAACACAAAAGCCTTACCCTTACAAGTCAAAACTTAGTCAACGGAAGTGCCAACTTAGAAAATCTTTCGATAAACCGTTTATAATAACCAGCTAATCCTAAGAAGTTTCTAATCTCGGTAACCAACTTCGAAGTTTCCCATTGTAGAACAACATTAACTTAGAAGGATCCACAACAATGCCACAGTCAGAAATGATACAACCAAGGCAACTAACTTCATGCGACCAAATCTCTTCCGATATAACTGTATCTCAACACGACTTGAATCCAATACACCTACAGCATATCCCCTACTAACTTTCCAACCATTTTGGCAATAGCTTGAAACAATCATCCTACAACATAGCAACAACCTTTACTCGCTCATACTCGACTATACAATATCGCCTAATTATCTCAGCATCATCTTCGACACTGAGATACTTATAAAAAATCCTTATTCCATGTCCGAGGTCACTCATCCGCGAAGTAGTGACAACTCTGATAATCTCTTCGTATCACATTCATAGTCACCTCGAATTAGTCCACTCGATCAACTTCATCATTCTACCGAGTATTACTCATCATCTATGGTAACCAACAACAATATTATCGCATCAACAACCAAATCATTATAATGCCAACTTAGTAACATAACTCGACTAATAGTCACACAACTTATCTTCAACCAACAACTTACAAGAACCTCCTATTACAATCGGCATCATTCACAAGAAAGCGCAACACTCTGGCACATCACGCTTCAGTTGCGCAACTCTGATCATCTATCTCAATTCACCACCCTTATTAGAGTTTCTATCAACTTATATGCTTCACAACTCCAACCAAAACTCAGACTCCCTTCACACGCATCAGTCTTTCACTTCTCGACGTTATCTCACACATAAACCATCTATTTCAAATTGTTCAACGTTCCTCAACTTTTCCATGGATACATCTCTGATAATTCTTATCAGCTCGAAAGCAACTATCTTCACGACATAACATCCATTACTTAATGCACTATCAAGACAGCAAGTCAAGTCTACATCATCCAATACGATCTCGTCTACTATCAACAATGGATTAAGGGTGATCAAGTCCTCAATTTGTTGATAGACATCCGACAATCATACTGAAGTATAAACTGTCCTCATTAACTACAATAGTTTCCTTTTTCATCTTGTACTCATGTCACCAAAAGCACCGTAATTCCATAATTCAATAGCATCTGGAATCATCTGAACAAGCTAACACCATCTCTTCGCAGTCCCATACCAATACACTCCTGACGACAATGTCAGAACAAAATTTCCTTATGCCATCATTAGTACCTCTTATTCTGGAAACTATGCTTACCTCCTCGCATTCCTAACTATAATTTGCGGTTTCAAAGATTCCAACAACTCTGACAACTTTTGCAAATCTCAAATCGCTTACCAAAAATTTCATAGCATCAGTTATGTCGCTTATCACCGATCAAACATTAACACCTTACGCCAGATTCCTTAAACAACAATCTTGAAGTCCATCACAATGCGGAACATAACAACTTAAAAATTTTGTCAATCAATACATTACTCCTCTTCCTTCGAGACGTCTATGCCGACAAATCCTGCTCATCGTTTTCCAAGATGCTCCAACTTAATCAACAACTAAACCTTAAATCCATGTTAACTTCGAATTTCAGAAAACAATGAAGCTCCAACAACCCTTGCACTGTTCTCCTTAATCAGCACATTACATCTCAACTTATAATCGAAGCATACTTGAGAAGCACCGCTTCTCCCCCACTAGCTTCAAACCAACTCCTGTAACAAACAATCAGAGAAATAACAAGTACCGACAGTGTTCCACACACTTATCGAGTACAAAAAAATAAACAATATTAGACAACATTGGCCGGACAGACCGACCTGCTCTGATACCACTAATGTAACACCCCAAATTCTACCCAAAATTATAATGCGGAAAATATCAGAGTATTTAAAATTTCAAACAACAAATTGGAGTATCACATATCAACTAAAAACTTTAACTTGTATTTCATTCAACAATGATACATAGCATTCGAATTAACACTCAACTATAAGCTTATCACAACTCAAACAACTTGGAAGTATAATAAGTACTTCATATTATTCAACTTTGAATCAACGGTTATAATAACAATAACTAAAACATCAACAACCTAGAAATAATGATATAAGCAATCCCCCGAGTGCTACGTATCAGAGCGACACACCAACTGGACTCGATGAAGCAACAAACTTCCACAGCTATACTTGAATACCTGCCCATTTCCCATGGTAGGGGAAATATCAGCAGAAAGGGTGAGATATCAAACTATATAAATAGGATCATGATAAATCATATATTAGGTAAAGATATAAATGAATCACTGCCTCACACCACATCAACATAAACAAGACAAAGAACATCATCAATGAATAGTCATGATATCAACATATAAATATATTCAACATGTCATCATATAAGCATCATCAACAAGTCAACACATATGCATATTTATTATATATTAGAAATCAGGCATATTCAGTTAATCGCATTCACAAGTATTAATATCATCATTCTATTCATTAAATCACAAATTCACATCTTCACATAATTCCATCATTTGATAAGTCACAAAAATACAATCACTATATAGTCACAAAACGTCACAACTATGAATCACATAAGACACATGGGACATGACTCATGTATATGCATGTGGTACCAATCGGAGCTTCAGCCCCCGTCACCAATTGCCCGAATCTGAGGCACAAGGCATAAGCCTTCGTCACTAATTTGCCAATCCAGGCCGTCACAGAGTATGCATATGAAATGTGACTCGACAAACAAGACAACACATCATACTCATTACAATCACATATCGTCACGAGGCATAAGCCTATATCACAATCAATTACCATTATACGAGGTAATTCACGTCACCATAATATTTCATCTTCACTTAGTCACAAAATTATCGTCACAAATATATACAACATCACATATTATCAATCACCACAAACATCGTCATGTTTCAACACATCATCGCAATTATACAACTTCTCATATAAACAAGGTCATCACAATTATCATCATGTTCGGCACGTCATCACAAATACACATTTCATCAGGACTATCACAACTATCGTCGTAATCGACTAAACTAACGACAACTCACTAGGGTTCATGCCATAAGGCTAATCACATATGATGCACATTAATAAACATATTGTCCATCATAACATTATTCACAACAAAGACATTCAAACCGAAATCACAATTTTTGGTCGGTTCGTAGAGTAATCTCAACATGATAATTTATCAAGTAAACCGAATCAACTTGCAATTAACATTTAACTAAATTTGATATCATGTTAAGTATCAAAACGAACGTCATGCTTCGGTATATCACAACAATTCGACTCATTAAGTCAATCCAAATTAGTCTCATAATCCTCTATAAATTATTCTTCTAATTAACTCACTAATCCACTATCAACTAACCAAAATTATACACAAAGCATACTTCAATTAATTGTGCAAATTTCGCGTTGCTGCCGGTTATCTAATTTTCAATTATATTCTTAATAAAATACCACTTTGTCATTTATTATACAACTATTAATCTAATCTAGTTACTCTAATTGATTTATCTAGTAATTAATTAAGTATATGGTTAATTATAACTTAATTGTTACCACTCATAACTATTTTTTTTACAAGCTATTAAACTAAGCCACCTAAAAGAAACATATTGCAAGCAAAACAATTAGCACAGGAAACAACACAGCAAGGCACTTGAGGTACCCTTCTCCAACATGAGGCCCACGCCTCAAGCTTCATCTCTTTAGTATGTGTTCTTCATCAACTATACTTCCTCCATTTTATTTTCTTCAACCAACATAATATCAACACCTAATCAACTAATTATTTTACTTTTATTTTCATATCCTAACTAATTAATATTAACTATCATCTAGTCAATTTCTACACATCTAATAGTATGAAATAATGTCCTAAATCCAAAATAAAATTCATCCTATAATCAAATAAATAGCAAGAATCTACACCCTTACCTTTGTTATTTGAAATCTACAGAAAATTTTGGTGAAGAAATTGCTGCAAGCCTCCGAGAATCCACAAGCTGCGCCGTTTGTTTTAAACCTAGCTCCACTCTTCTTTCTCTTCATATTGTACAACTCCTTCTATATCTTCCACTTATATTTTCAAAACAACAACTTATTTTATTTTTCTTAATGGGCTTAAGGATTTAAACCCCCACTTTGCTTCATGACAACACCAAGGCCCAAATATATTTTCTTGTATCCTTAATAAAAATAATACCCTTCCATTAATAATTCTGACTATTAATTAAATCCAACTTATTAAAATTAATTCCAACTTTTTCCGATAAATTCTAATTTTAAGAAAAATATTCAAAAATATTTAATTAAATAAATAATTAAATATTAGGGTGTTACACCACATGTCTGGATTTTACTGCCAGCTCATGCCTTTCAAAATCCTAAATGGGAGACTTGTTTGAAATTGAAATGAAATGTAATGTTTGTTTGTTTGAATGTGGTGAGATAGAAGAAAGATCTCTCTATAGAGATAAGCTATGTCTATCTACTGTATAAAAGATTTGATTTTTAACTGGCTTGTATGAGGCCCAAGCTTGAGGCTTTTTGATTGATTGATTATTATTATGACTCTGGGAGAAAACTCCACTGGGGATTAATTTACAAGAGATTTTTATGTTATGTACAAAGCCCAGAATTGAGGCTGACTCTACTTGGGGAGTTGTTATTTTGATGGGTTTTATTTGGTGTTCTGTACAAAGCCCAGAATTGAGGCTGACTTTAACTAGGGGAAATATTATTTTCTGCCTTGTACAAAGCCCAAGATTGTGGCGGACTCTTAAATAAACTGAGTATGGATGACTCTATGGGAGAAGATCCTGGATGTTAGGAATCTTTGACACATGAAATATGGTTTATCTGCCTTGTACAAAGCCCAAGGTTGTGGCTACTGAAAAAAATGAAGGACTCACTAGGGGAGACTCTATTATCTGCCTTGTACAATGCCCAAGGTTGAGGCTGACTATTAACAGGGAGGTTTTATTGTTTTGGTGCCTTGTATGAAGCCCAAGGTTGAGGCTAACTGTTTGGATTTTGACTCTATTGAAGGATTTATTTATTAAAAGACTGATTTTTTTGGAAGCTAACCCTTTCCAGGGATTTTGACTCAGCTGGAGAAATTGTCTGTTAAAAGACTGATTTTTGTCATGTTTTTGGAGGCTGACCCTTTCCAGGGGTTTTGACTCTTTTTGGGGAAATTATCTCCTAAGGGAAATGAATCTTTGGTTTTTGAAGAAGTGATTTTGGAGGCTAACCCTTTCCAGGGGTTTTGACTCTTTTTGGGGAAATTATCTCCTAAGGGAAATGAATCTTTGGTTTTTGAAGAAGTGATTTTGGAGGCTAACCCTTTCCAGGGGTTTTGATTAAAATGAAGGAATGTTTGGAGGCCAACCCTTTCCAGGGGTTTTGATTAAAATGAAGGAATGTTTGGAGGCTAACCCTTTCCAGGGGTTTTGATTAAAATGATGGCAGAAAGATTATCTAATGAGACTTCTTGTTTAAAGCCCAAGATGAAGGCTGACACTGACTGAGGATAAACAAAACATGGATCCTAGACTCTGCTAAGGAAGATTGATGAAGATAAGGGTGACAGAGACTGTCCATGTCTCTCATTCCAAAAGGTGTACTCAATGTAAAATTGAGACAAACTTAACTTGTTTAAAGTCTGGTTTAAATTGGAAGAAACTCACCAGGGTATGTTAGAAGGTGACTAAAGACCTGTTCCTATGTTTATAAGAAACCTGATGGGTCCTTGTATACAAGCTCAAGAGGAAGCTGGAAATGCTTTTAAGAAGCCTGTGGGTCCTTGTACAAAGCCCAAGAGGAGGCTAACCGAGGGTCATCGAGGGTCCTTGTTATAGCACAAGAGAAAGCTATGTGGTTTTGAACTTATTTTGGCTCTAAGCAAATGGGTAAGAGGTTTCACCGGGAATAATTCCTCTTTGGGTGGATGTGTCATATTTTTTTGGATTCTAAGGTTTTTGCCAAGATGTTTCACCGGGAATAATTCATCTTGGGGGTTTGAATTACAGATCTCTAATTAGGAAAGAGCCTTCACCGGGAAGACATTCTCAATCCTAGGTCATATTCCTATAATATATATAGTTTAACTGTCCTAAGGTTTATACTCAAACGTAGTTCTAAACTAATATATATGCACAATTTATATTTGACAGTAATTTAAATAAAGATTGTAAATGGAAAGCTTGTAAAGCCTAACCTGGATGGAGTGGAGGCCTTTGGAGAAGTATGTACAAAGCCTTACCAGTAATTGATGGATAACAGTTGAATATATATAATAAACAGTTAATGTTTTTTTGAAAACAGAAGAAGTGAAGATGGACAAAGGTCACATAGGTATCTGAAGAGTTTCACCGGGAATAATGCCCTTCAAATACCAGAAGAATGTTTTGAAAACAGAAAGAAGATTTTGAAAATACAGTTTTGAAAACAAGCTAAGAAGAGAAGAAGGTGTTGGGACTTATACTCTATTAGAGGCCCATTTGAAAATGATTCACTGTTATGAGAAACAGTTGAAAATGATTGAAATGATATAAGGTTTTGTTGTTTGAAAACCTTAATCGTCTGTTTAATCGGAGATTGAAAACAGTTTTGCAAATTGACAAAAGTCAACTTAATTAAGGCAAAAGATGAAATCTATACCTAATTAAGACCTAAATAAATAGGGTTTTATCATAAAATTATTCACAAAGTAATTAGGTTAAAACAAAATGAATATATATATTTTAAAGTATTTAAGAAAACATTTAAAACATACTATTTTAAACCTAATTAAAATACATGAAATAAATAATATTTTTATGATTTTTTTGGTTATTCATAAAATAGGTATATTAAATAACAAGTGTGTGAAAAATGAAGTGAAAATGAATTAATTTGATAGGTGAATTAATTGTGTGAAGTTTGTGAGAAAAATGAAAGAAAATGGGTGTTAAAAAAAATAGTTTGGCCCTTGGAGGGTTTGAACCCACGCCCTCTAGGTCACATACTCAAAACAAACACCACTGAGCCAACGCGCGTGTGGTGATAGCAAACTGGCTTCAGTGCAATTCATATATTGCTCAAGTGTATAGGAGCAAAAAGAAAATAAAATCAAAAGGTCTGAGGCGAGGGGGATTCGAACCCCAGACCTTGGGCATGAGGAGACTAAGAGCGCATGTGAGGCCACTAGGGCAAACGATGAATTCGTTTGTAAAACACAAACCATTCAAAATAAAATAAACTTGGCCCTTAGATTTGAAATTTGCGCGCCACCACCATTGTCATCTTCTTCCTCAAGCTCCAACAATTTGAATTTTTTGAACTCTCTCAATTCTCAACCATTTGCAACGATATAAAGACCAAACTTGCTCTAAATTCACTCACGATTCTAGATATGTAACTATTATGAATTTATATTAACTATATCTACTGATTTATCTAAAATACGTGAAGAACCCTAAAATTTGGAATTCAAATTAAATGACTATACTGAAGCATAAATGACTGATGATAGAGGGTTTTTAATCCTCTGATGATGCTGAACAAGATAGAATCGAGCTTTACCACAAAGAGTGCTTAAATTAAAGAGGTGGAGTTTAGAAACTTACCTCTGAAAATGGAGGTCGTGAGGATGGTAGAGAGCACCTGGGCTTGTATGAATGATCCCAAAAGCTTCCTTGGGACTCAGTGATGCTAACTGAATGCCTATTGTAACTTCAATTCTCCTGAATTGCTCTATGGACCTCCCTCGATTTGAGCTTCAAGTGAACATGGAGGATGATGAATCTGCAGTTACAGATGAGCTGCGACCATCTGGATAGATCCACTACCTCCTATGGAACGTGCCTGGATGCTTGGCTTTGTTGGAAACCTTCTGAATTGCTCTATGGACCTCCAACTGCAACAGCTCCAAAGTGAGAGCAACAATGGCGTTCCCTCACTTACAGAAGTGATCCAGGTGCTTGGATCACCTCAAATGAACCCCCTTGAGATGTTAGAATGCTTACTTTCCAAAGATAAGCTCTGGTTTGAAGAAAACGATTCTTCTTGCCAAAGAACTTTGAAAAACAATAAGCATGAGAAGAGAAAGAGAAAGCAAGGAATATGGTTGCTTTGGTGTCTTTTTCTACTGAGGTATTCTCTCCTATTTATAGGCAAATGATTCAGTACTGATTGAGAGAGTGAGCTTGCTTAATGAAGTGAATTTGGTTTCTTAGCCATGAAGAAATTTCAAAGAATATCCAAGTGTGATCATTGCATTTTCGAGCCAGCTCCCTATCCATTGATTCTATCTGATCTTAGGGAACATTTCAGATACAAAGTGAGCTCTAATTGGTTGGTGAGAAGATTCCTTGGGTGATTCATCAATTTGCCATAAATTCTCAAATGTAATCATTACATAATCACATGTTCTTGTTTTAGGAATCTTCCTCAATTATCATGGCATGGTGAAAATGAATGCATGGCATGTTTTCAGATGTGTTATGGGTCGTGTAGCATCCATAATTGAGGTCATGTGCACAAAATTGCAAAGTTCAAAAATGATGCATGACCTATAATTTCACTTCATGAGGCCAACTTTGAACAAGCATAACTCCTAGCTCAAAATGAATTTGGAGAAGGTTGAACACAATTTGGAAAGCCCTAAACATCTACTTCAAATCATTAGTTTGGAGTTTCTTCAGAATCCTTTGGCAAATTTGTGAAAAATGAGGCCAAAGTTGGAAGAAAACTAGGTTAAAACACTTAGAAAATTTTCTAAGTGTTTATGACCTAAAACTTCAAAATTTCCAAAACTCTTAAATGATTGATCTTTTGAAAAACGTTCCATTGTAAGATGTTGTTTTATTTTGCAAGATCTACAACTTTCATGTTGGAAGTTTTTTGAGTTGTGTAGGTGAAATTTTGAGTTCCCACAATGCCCTCAAAAACCCTAATTCCCGACTTTTTGCTCCTTGAAGATTCTTCTTGAATTTCTTTGGTCAAATGACTTTAATATCTATATATTGATGATATTGATCCTTGAAAGTCATGGTTTGACCAAAAATCTTAAAAGTCAAAGGTGATCCCATACAGTTGACTTTTTCCAGATAAAGTGAGATTTGGACTTTTGTGTAGAATCAAGATATTCTCCTCAAATGAGTGATGTAAATGGTTTATATTGAGGTGGTAAAAGTTCTTGAATCATGTCTTGAGTTTTGGATCCATGCCTCTGATTAAAAGTCAACTATCCTGGTGAATTAGGTCAAAAACCCTAATTGTCGACCAGATGAAAATGATGACTGTAGACTTTGAATTGAGGTGTAATGTCCAGTGGATCTTGTTATATGAGCTATTTGAAGATGATTGATGTCTTTGAATGATCCCCTGGGGCTTTTTAGAGTTTCCCAAAGGTGATCCCTGATTTTAGTCCTTGATAGGCTCAAAAACCTTAGTCTGGTGACCTGAGTAAATCTGTATTCAGAGGACTGGGTGTCTAATCAATCATAGGTGAGAAAATGAAGCTCTTGAGTCCTATGATTATGTTAGAGACTAATTCTTCTACTGATTGATCCTTTGCCTGAGTTTTCTTGTCTTTGAACATCCTTGATTAAATGCCAGATGAAGAAGTGACTGCTTTGGGCACTAGTTTTGACCTGATGAAAATCCTGAAGATATGTCATCTCAGGGGGGTCAAAAATTAGGGTATGACAGATGCCCTTATTTAAGTTTCTTTTATATGGAGGGAGAGAGATTGATATCTCGATCTCTCCTGCGTGAAAGAGACTTAAATATCAAAGAATGCCCGAATTTTGGGTGCTCCTGAGATGTTGTAATTGATAAAATCCTTGCATGACTTGATCCCGTTGTCGCACTTGGCGGGGGATGAGGAGACAAACTCCTGTAGAAATACTTGATGTGGACTCTGGTGAATGGATGGCAGTGTAGAATGCTCAATCCATCTTCTTTAACTAAGTGTTGACACTTAGAAAAAGGTAAACAACCTCCCCCTTGTTTCGGATGTCCATATCTCGAAACTGGTCTCGGCCGTGTTTGGACAATATCTCAGATAAAGAGAAAATTTCCAAAGATTTGTTTCCTCATCAAACTTCTCATCAGCACTTGGAGATGAGATGCCATTTGATGGTAATAAAGAAAATTTCCAAAGGTTTGTTTCCTCATCAAACTTCTCATCAGCACTTGGAGATGAGACGCCATTTGATGGTAATAAAGAAACTTCAAAGGTTTGTTTCCTCATCAAACTTCTCGTCAGCACTTGGAGATGAGACGCCATTTGACGGTAATAAAGAAACTTCACCATCTTCCCTTTTGACTTGACGTCTTTGAAAGAATGTCATATGGCCTCATGATCTTTTGAGGGGCTAATGACTTTGCTTGAAGGCGGACGAACTGTTTTCGGGGTGAAAACCAACATTCATCGACTTGTGCTAGGGAACCAACAAACTGTTTTCCCAAGAGGAAAAACTGCCATTTGTCGATTCATGCCGGGGAATCAACAAACTGTTTTTCTTAAGAGGAAAACTGCCATTTGTCAACTCTGAGGGGAATTAACAAACTGTTTTCCTAGGAGGAAAACTGCCATTTGTCAACTCTGATGGGGATGAAACATCCCAGAAACAGACAAACTATTTGAAGAAACTACCATTCGTCGATTTCTTGAGTTTTTAACAGACAAACTGTCTTTCCTTGGGGAAAGACCGCCATTTGCCAATTGCTAGGGAAACAAACTGTCTTCTACTGGGAGAGACTGCCATTTGTTGATCCTGTCGTGAAAGAAAGTGAGCAAACTGTCTTATGCTGAAAGAGACTGCCATTTGCTGACTTTGTTGAGGAATCTTTGAGCGAAACGAACTGTCTTCATGAAGAAGGATGCCATTCATTATTTTTGCCCGAAAAAGTGAGCGAACTGTCTTTTGCCGAAAAAGACTGCCATTCACTGACTTTGCTGGGGGATCATTCGTCGATCTGTTGGGGAGATTCCCAATTATTTTCTTTGACGTAGAGTGGCATCTCTTGACCCTGCTGGGGAAATACCAAACTGTTTCCTTTGACGAAGAGTGGCATCTCTTGACCCTGCTGGGGAAATACCAAACTGTTTTCCAGGAGGAAAAACTGACACTTACAAATCATGTCGGGGAATCCACACTTCTTGGAGAAGAGAACCGTTCATCGACCCTCTGGGGAATTCCAAAATGCAAAACAAACTATCTTATTTGAAGAAGATTGTCGAGCGTCGCTCTGCAGGAGATTCTTAGTTGGGGAATTCCAAAAGTGAACAAACTATCTCTTTGAGGGAGACTACCATTTGTCGACTTGCTTGGGGAATTTGGATGTATGAACCTCCTCTCTCTAGAAGAAAAAACCTCTCACAATTTTGCAGGGGAATCTTGAGTATATGCTTTAATGACTCGGGCATTCACATAATCAAAGCATGACTCGACTATGCAGTTATAATGTATGCATGAATATTATGACAAATATAAAATGAAAGTGAAATAGAATTGTCGCGGATGTAAAATCCTATGATACGACTTGAATCTTGTTGATCAGAAGATGTCCTCTTCTTGTAGTTCGAACTCTGTCGGGAATACCTGGTTATCAGTTGTCCGCTGTCCGAAGTGAGTAATATGAATTGAAGTGAAGATCCGTCATCGGGAGATGTTCGCAAAGCGACCTCATGGGGAAATCTTGGTTCTCGGAGTCTCAATCGTTCTTGGAGCAACTGTTTGCATTCTTCCTATTGTTTGTAAACCTCAGAAATAAATTTCACCTTTATTATTTGCAAGTAAATTCATTTTATTTTATGAAAACATTTGTTTCAAGAAAATGACTGTTTAAACTTAAAATGCATTTCAAGAAACTGAATAAGACTCGATTTGCAAAGAAAGGCACAAGGCTCAAATTATTATTTATGGAATGGTAATCAACCAAATGCTTGATTCCATGGAGTATTTACAAAGTTGGAAATTGGTAATTTTTCGGGAAAAGGGCTACGATGAAACGTGACGACCGTTATCTTTCCCTTCCACTCCGAGTTGCGTTGTATTCGTGCTTCGTAGAAGATGACCTACTGCTGATGAATACTCCGCTATGGATTTCTGAATGATTAAGTTTGTCCTGAACACAGTTACTTGCCATATATCCCTAACTTTTGCGTAAACTACCCCTTTCGGGTTTTAAGTCTACCGGGATTGATTATTATTTCTTATGTCTCTAACTTTTGCCTAAATCGCCCTTTCGGGTTTTCGACTCACCGAGACGCTCTTTTTTGCCTAAGTCGCTCTTTGCGAGTTTTCAACTTTGCGAGCTGTTCTTTTGATTATTTAGGCGAAGTATTTCTTGACTGCGTCGACGTTCACAGGACGGGTGAATTCTTCTCCATCCATAGTCGTGAGTATTAAGGCTCCTCCTGAGAAAGCTCTCTTGACCACGTAGGGGCCGTCATAATTGGGAGTCCATTTCCCTCTCGAATCTGTGAGAAAAGATTGAATCTTTTTGAGTACAAGGTCGCCTTCTTTGATTGTGCGAGGTCGAACCTTTTTGTCGAAAGCTTTCTTCATTCTTTGTTGATATAGCTGACCATGGCATAAAGCTGTCATGCGCTTTTCTTCGATTAAGTTTAATTCATCGAATCTGCTTTGACACCATTCGGCTTCTGTTAATTTTGCTTCCATCAAGACCCTCATCGATGGAATCTCAACCTCTATAGGTAGGACTGCCTCCATGCCATATACAAGGGAGAAAGGAGTTGCTCCAGTCGAAGTACGTACTGATGTACGGTGACCATGAAGAGCATACGGGAGCATTTCATGCCAATCTTTGTAAGTGATGACCATCTTCTGAACGATTTTCTTGATGTTTTTGTTAGCTGCTTCTACAGCTCCATTCATCTTTGGTCTGTAAGGAGATGAGTTGTGATGCTCAATCCTGAATTCTTCACAAAGCTCCTTCATCATTTTGTTATTCAAATTTGACCCATTGTCAGTGATTATCTTGTTAGGAATGCCGTAGCGACAGATGATGTGATTCTTGATAAACCTGACGACAACTTGTCTTGTAACGTTTGCATATGAAGCTGCTTCAACCCATTTGGTAAAATAGTCTATAGCTACCAAGATGAAGCGATGTCCGTTGGACTCTTTTGGCTCGATCATTCCAATCATGTCGATTCCCCACATGGAGAAAGGCCAAGGGGAAAAGAGTATGTTGAGAAGAGATGGTGTCACATGAATTCTATCTGCGTAGATCTGACATTTGTGACACCTCTTTGCGTACTGGTAGCAATCTGACTCCATCGTCAACCAATAATATCCTGCTCTCAGTATTTTCCTTGTCATGGTATGTCCATTGGCGTGAGTACCAAAGGAACCTTCATGTATTTCTCTCATGAGTACTTCTGCTTCTTTTCTGTCAACGCATCTGAGCAGAACCATGTCGAAGTTTCTCTTGTACAGAACATCTTCATTCAGGAAGAATCTACAAGTTAACTTTCTCAAAGTCTTTCTATCTTTCTTTGACGCCCCAAAAGGGTACTCTTGCTTTTGAAGAAAGTTCTTGATGTCGTGATACCACAGTTTGTCGTCGATGATTGCTTCTACTGTGAAAACATGAGCGGGCCTATCCAGGCGCATAACATCGATCCGAGGAATGTCATTCCAATGATTTATCCTAATCATGGAAGAGAGTGTGGCTAATGCATCAGCCAAGTTGTTTTCTTCGCGAGGAATGTGATGAAAATTTACCCTGTCGAAGAATGGTAACAATCTTCTTGCGTAGTCTTTGTAAGGAATTAGCCCTGGTTGGCGTGTTTCCCATTCTCCTTTGATTTGATTGATGACCAAAGCAGAATCTCCGTATACATCCAAGTGTTTGATTCTTAGATCCACGGCTTCTTCGAGACCCATGATGCAAGCTTCATATTCGGCCTCATTGTTTGTGCACTTGAAAGTTAATCTGGCAGTAAATGGAATATGGGTACCCTGAGGTGTAACAATGATTGCCCCAATTCCTCGTCCATAAGCATTGACAGCTCCGTCAAAGATTAAGCCCCATTGGGATCCTATCTCAGGTCCTTCGTCTGGTAGTGGCTCGTCGCAATCTTTCATCTTGAGGTACATGACGTCCTCGTCCGGAAAGTCAAAACTGGTTGATTCATGACCATTGAGTGGATGGTGAGCCAGGTGCTCAGCTAGAATGCTTCCTTTCACGGCTTTCTGTGCGTGATACTCAATGTCATATTCTGATAACAACATCTGCCAACGGGCAATTCTCCCACTTAAGGCAGGCTTCTCAAAGATGTACTTTATTGGATCCATATGAGAGATCAAACAAGTAGTATGTCGAATCATGTACTGGCAGAGACGCTTGGCAGCCCAGGCCAAAGCACAACACGTTTTCTCGAGAATGGAGTAGCGGGATTCACAGTCAGTGAATTTCTTGCTTAGATAGTAAATGGCATGCTCTTTTCTCTTTGTCTCGTCTTGTTGTCCAAGGACACAACCCATGGAGTCTTCTAAGACGGTTAAGTACATTATCAAAGGTCTTCCTTCCACTGGAGGAGACAAAATGGGTGGTTCGAGCAGATATTCTTTAATGTTGTCGAACGCTTTCTGACAATCGTCTATCCAGACGCAACTTTGATTTTTCCGTAGAAGTTTGAAAATAGGAGCACAAGTTGCAGTCATGAAATATATGAATCTCGAGATGTAATTCAGACGTCCAAGAAATCCTCTAACTTGTTTCTCGGTTCTGGGTGAAGGCATTTCTTGAATTGCCTTGACTTTGTCTAGATCTACTTCAATTCCTCGTTTGCTGACAATGAAACCAAGGAGTTTTCCTGAGTAGACACCAAAGGTACACTTGTTGGGGTTCAGGCGAAGCTGAAACTTCCGTAAGCGTTGAAATAACTTTGTCAGATTCTGTATGTGATCTTCTTCATTTTCTGATTTGGCAATCATGTCGTCCACATAGACTTCCACTTCTTTATGCATCATGTCGTGGAAAAGTGTAGTCATGGCTCTTTGATAAGTTGCCCCTGTGTTCTTTAGTCCAAAAGGCATAACACGATAGCAGAACGTGCCCCAGGGGGTGATGAAAGCTGTTTTCTGCATGTCTTCAGGTGCCATTTTGATTTGGTTGTATCCTAAAAATCCGTCCATGAACGAGAAAACTTTGGATTTTGCTGTACTATCTACCAACATATCAATATGTGGTAAAGGAAAATCATCCTTAGGGCTAGCTTTGTTCAAATCTCTGTAGTCGACGCACATGCGGACTTTTCCGTCTTTCTTAGGAACGGGAACAATGTTAGCTAACCACTGAGGGTATTCTGAAGGGACGAGGAAACCTGCGTTGATCTGCTTTTGAACTTCCTCTTTGATTTTGATGGCCATCTCCGGATGAGTTCTTCTCAATTTTTGCTTGACCGGAGGGCATTCTGCTTTTAATGGCAAGTGATGCTCCACTATACTGGTATCCAACCCTGGCATATCTTGATAAGACCAAGCGAAGACATCTGAGAATTCTCTGAGCAGTTGTATCAAACTCTCTCTGATCTCTGAACTGAGTTAAGCTCCAATCTTAACCTCTTTTCTGTTTCCATCGGAACCAAGGTTAATGATCTCTAGAGGCTCATTGTATGGCTGAATGGCCTCTTCCTTTTGTTGAAGTAATCGTGAAATTTCCTTTGATATTTCTTCGTCTTCTTCTTCCTCTGCATCGAATACAGGAAACTCAAAGCTTGGAGAAGTCATACGGTCGCACGTTTCAACGGGGTATTTTATGATTAATCTGCATATGTGTGATAAGTTTTATTTAGACAATGAGGGAAGACTCGGTGTATGCAGTTAATGGAATTTTTGATGTTTTTTAGGGTGTTTTTTAGGATTTCCAATTTCCGAAAAAAGAAAAGGAAAAACTAACGACGGAACAAAATGACATTTTTATTTATTGACAGTCATTTCTTGAAACAAAGACCCTATAAAACAAAACTCTATTGCTTTGGGCGAAGCAAAGAGGGACATTTTCCTAAGAAATAGTAAAATGAAAAGCCCTATGAAACATCTCTTCACCCTGGGCTATGGTGAGAGGACAAAATAACGGCGAAAGTTCCTACTTAGGAGTGCGAACAACAGTTGTAACTTCAACAGCTGTCCAATAGTGGCGAACCCCATTGTGCACTAGGTAATCTGGAACCTTAGGCTTAAGTTGGCCTGTGGTAGGTCTTGATTTACCAATCACTGTCTTTGCAACACTCAGACGATCTTCTTCTACTTCAGCAGACTGAGCGGTGTGAGCATACCCATTTCCAAGTGGAGTATGTCGAACTTTCTTTTGAGGAAACTTCCAATCTTCTGAATGGAGAGACTCGTTGTCGGAGACACTTTTGAGATCATCCTCTTCTGTATTTTGGTCTTGCTCTTCTCCCAAGATGGCATTGACTAGATATGTGAACTCTAGATCCGTAGCCTCGGGAGGTGACTTGGGGATATAATCCTCAATGATGATTTCACCAGTCGATGATGATGAATAGCAAGGGTTAAACATTTCTTTTGGCTGAGAGAGGTACTCAAAATCACTGTTCCATCCAGTTGGAACAATATCTTCAAGAGAGATTCTTGAACTTTCAGGAGCGGAGTATTTCACCATGTAGTCGAATTTTCCGCTTGGTTCTCCTAATGTATCCCAAGTTTCTTCGGGGATAGGAGGAACTTCTTCCAATGAACCATGACTTCTGGTGGTGAAGCTGTTAGTAACTTCATCACTGCTTGGTCGAGTCTTACTTTCAGATCCTTTAGTCGGATAACAGCAAGGTGATTCAGACTCTGATAGGGCTATGTATCCTGCTTTGTTAAGATAGGATAGCCATTCCTCTTCACCGGTGTTTTCCGTACCGATGGTATTGACTGCTTGTTGAACAGGTTGAAGAAAACCTCCGCTGCGGAAAGTTTCTTGAATGGGAAGAACTACCTCAATTCCTGGAATAGTCTTTGATGATGTTGGAAAGAATCCAACTCCTGTTCTGTTCTTATTGTTGGTAGGAATATTAATGTGCCCCCAACCACTAGTAGTGCCATCCTTTACAACTTGGATTGCATCTCTGTAGGAAGAAATAGACGCTGCTTTCTCCTTTCCTTTGTCCAAGGAAAGTGCTTGGAATTTAGTTCCAACAACTTCTTTTGGTTCTATGTCGGAGAATGATGACAGGTTGCTGACGATCAGAGCTCGTTCTCCACATACGGTTACCAATTTGTCATTTCTTATGAACTTCAGTTTCTGATGAAGTGTTGAAGTAATTGCCCCAGCCTCATGAATCCACGGGCGACCTAGCAAACAACTGTATTGTGCTGGAATATCCATAACTTGGAAAGTGATTTTGAACGTCTGAGGTCCAATAGTTATGGGAAGATCCACTTCTCCAAAAACTGACTTCCTTGATCCATCAAATGCTTTGACGATGACATGACTTTTTCTTAGAGGGTAATCTTCGAAAGATAATCTTGACAATGTTGATTTCGGCATGACGTTGAGAGAGGATCCATTGTTTATTAGGACTCCTGTGAGTACATCACCCATGCAGCCAACTGAGATGTGAAGTGGAAGATTGTGGTCTACTCCTTCTTCAGGAAGATCTTCGTCATAGAAACTTAGGTTAGTTCCGGCGGAGATGTTGGCAACAATGTTGTTGAATTGGCTTATTGTAACGCCAGGTTCTACAAACGCTTGTTCCAAAACTTTCTGTAGAGCTTCCCTATGAGCCTCAGAACTCAATAGTAGGGAGAGAACAGAAATCCTAGATGGAGTATGTAGTAATTGATCTACAATGTTGTATTCACTCCTCTGGATTAACTTCAAGATCTCATCATTTTCTTTCGCTTGAACAGCATTGGTCGGATGATTGTCTTGCCTATGTGGTACTTCCTCCGAAGGTTTCTCTACATTTTCTGTTGTTCTGTTGAAGACTCGTCCACTTCTGGTGACTCGACTAATGTCAGCAATGTTGACAACAGACGATAATGGTATTTCCTTACCATTTTCAATGAATGTAGCATTGTACTTGTATGGTATAGCCTTGCTGGACTCATACGGTACAAGACCTGGTAAGTAGATGACTAACGGAGCAATTGCTGTCTTCCTGCTGTCGTACTTGACTTGCATTGGTTAAACTTGATTAATTTGAGGAGATACGGTAAAGACTTCGTCATCTTCTCTGTTGGCAAGAACAGTAATGGTATTGTCATCCATCAGCTTTTGAATGTCGTTGCGAACACGCAAACATCCTTGTGAATTTCTTCGACAGGTTTCGCATCTACTGTAAGCATGGAAATCTGTTCCAAAGTAGGCAAGTCCATTCAAAGTTTTATGGAACCTGACTACCGATCCTTCGAGATCTTCAACTTTGTAGATTTTGTATTCTCCTGGACATCCTTGAACCATGTTGATGTCATGTTCAGTCCTGACTCGGATATGTTGAATCCATCCTAAGTCCATTTGTTCTTGTAATGCAGCTTGAACTACGACACATCCTTGATTATTCTTTGGACAAATATCGCATGTGAAGTAGTTGTGAGGTGGTACATGGCCGTACCCAGCTTGTTTAGCGTGCATTTTGACAAGATTTTCCCCTATCTGACGAATGTCGTAGATTTGAATGACGTTAGGGTGTTGATCTATCAGATTTACTGAAGCTTCTTTATGCTGCGGCAAAGGATTTGCTTGGACGTTTGGACTAGTATCTTTGAAGGATAGCATTCCGCTCTTCACTAATCGTTGGACGTCAATCTTGAAAGAGAAACAGTTCTCAATATGGTGACCTGGTGCCCCCTGATGATAGGAACAAGATTGGTCAGCCTTATACCATGGTGAGGAACTGTTTGTAGGATTTGGAGGACTTCTTGTCTGAATGAGTCCTTTTGCCAGTAATGTTGGAAACAATTCCGCATACGGCATTGGTACGGGGTCAAAGGCAGGATACCTTGGAGCCCGAAAGTTGTTGAAATTTGGAGGTCGAACCTGCTGCTGAGGTTGCTGCAACCTTTGTTGAATTTGTTGTTGCGAGACCTGAGGTTGATAAGCTGGCGCTGAGTTAACAACCGGAGTTATTGATGCAACTTGAGGTTGAAATTTCTTCTCAATTTTGTGCAAGACATTGCTGACATCTTGATCCTTTTGCTTCTGGAAAGAACTTCCATACTTCCTTGGACCAATAGAAGATTCTGGTTCTTTGTTCAAGCGTCCTTCTCGAACTGCTTCTTCTAAACGTACACCCATGTTTACCATCTCGGTAAAGTCACTTGGTGCACTTGCAACCATTCTTCCGTAGTAAAATGGACTCAAAGTTTTGAGATAGATTTTTGTCATTTCTTTCTCTTCAAGTGGTGGACAAATTTGAGCAGTAACTTCACGCCATCTTTGAGCGTATTCCTTGAAGCTTTCTCTATCCTTTTGAGTCATGGCCCGGAGTTGATCTCTGTCGGGAGCCATATCCAGATTGTACTTATATTGTTTGACGAAGGCCTCTCCGAGGTCTCGAAAAGTACGAATCTCTGAACTGTCCAAGTTCATGTACCATTTGAGTGCAACACCAGTCAGGCTGTCTTGGAAATAATGAATGAGCAATTGTTGATTATCAGTCTGAGTTGACATTCTTCGTGCGTACATTACGAGATGACTTTGAGGGCATGAATTCCCTTTGTACTTCTCGAAATCTGGTACTTTGAATTTGTGAGGAATCTTAACATTTGGTACCAGACAGAGGTCTGCAGCATTCTTTTCAAATAGATCTTGTCCTCGAAGAGTCTTGAGTTCCTTCTGCATTTGCAGAAACTGTTCCTGGAACTCGTCCAATCTTTCATACACGCCAGCGTCCTCACTGGGAGCGTGATGATATAATTGTCCGCCCTGTGGAGGAAAAGTATGCATAATGGGCTGTGGAGAAGCCATGACAGCAGATCTTGGAATCTCAGCATTCTGTTGTGCGAAACCCATTGCCGTTGCTCTTGGAACTTCAATTTCCAGAGGTTTGTAACCCTCCGGTGGTTGCATCTCCATTGTAGCTCTTGGAACTTCAGAAACTGGGGGTATGTACCCTTCTGGAATAAAGTTATATGGCATGCCCCAAGGTCGGTTGGGTGGCATGGTATACTGAGGAATAGGAGTAGAAACAATCTCGGAAACCACAGTCCTTTGCGGTTCTTCTGGCGTTGGTCGATTCTGTGCAACTACCAGGGCTTCTACCATACTATTGAGCCTTTCAATAGCATCTTTGAGAGTATTAACCTCTTCTCTGAGTTCTCCATTCTCTTGCTCAAAGTCTTCCATTCTTTTCTTGCGACTTGAACGAGTGTTGTATGGATGAGACAGCTTGAAAGTCTTGGTTCACCTCCTTCTCCTCCTCTCTTTCTGGAGAAAGGAAAGTGACTATTAGATCCGCGACAATTCTCGTGTCGGTGCGTACGACTAAAGCGATGTATGATATGCAATTAAGTTAATATTTTTCAAGGAAACACCATAATTACGTTATGAAACATCAAACTTTTATTAATGAAGCGAAAAACGCCGATTTTACACACTTTGAAAAGGGAAATACAGAGAAACTGAGAGAAAGGACTCTAAAACTTTGATGAAGAGCCGACTTCATGTTCTAACATCTTCTTCTGTTTCTTGAGCTGAGCGTTCTCTGACGTGAGCTGATCGATGATCCATGAAGCAGGAGGGATATGATGAGAAAGTGACGTTTGTGACACTTGTCGATCGAGCACTTCAAGTAACTCATCCTTCCTTCTTAGGATGCTATGAATCTCAACGTTTTCCGTGTTGACGATTCGATACTTGTTCCTCCAAGCATTTCTTTCTTGGCATACCTTGTTTAATGCCGCTTGTAATTTTTCAACATCGGTGGAGAAAAGGTAAATTGGTTCCCTTAGGGGAATAGGTTCTTGATGTTGATATGTCTTCCTGAGCTTGAATGCTCTGATGCGTACCCATTGAAGGTAAAGATCCAGGGAGATGCAAAGATGTTTTCCTAACAATCTTCTCCCTTTGCTGTGAATAAGACGCCAGGCTTGGACAATTTCCTTCTTCAGCATGTTGCCATGATCGTCGATGTTCTTGAAGAACAGACCCTCCAATTGGATGTTACTTGGAATATTATTCATGGGATAGCCGTATTGACGACGGGCTAAAGCTTGATTGTAACTGACTCCTCCCTTAGTTCCAATAAGGGGTATGTTGGGAAAACTTCCGCAACTGAAGATGATATTGGTTTCATCGTTGTCAGGACTACACCACTCAATGTCCGTATGAGTGAGGGACATGATTTTCTGTGACCAGTAAAGGCCATCCCTCATATTCCAGAAAATGCTAGACTTCGGCAGGTGCAAAACGAACCATTCGTATAACAACGGTACGCAGCATGTGATTAATCCTCCTCGCTGCAGGTTTCTTGAATGCACAGAGTGATAAGCATCCGCAAGCAAGGTTGGAACTGGATTTCCAATTAAGAAGATCTTAATTGCGTTGATGTCGACGAAATCGTTAATGTTAGGGAACAAAAACAATCCCTAGATAAGCAAAGCCAATATTTCCTCAAAAGCGCTCATATCTTGGATGCTGACGAAGTACCGAGCTTGATCTAACAGGAATTTAGAAGGCAATCCTTGAATTCCTCCTCTACTCACCATATGAGTTCTGATGTCGACTACGTTTAAAGGAGTAGTTGCAGCAATGATAATGTCGTCAGGATTCTTTTCCAAACCGGAGTACGGATCTTGCGCGTACACGGGTATTCCAATCAGATGAGAGTACTCCTCCAACGTAGGCATGAGCTGATAATCTGGAAAGGTGAAGCAGTGATACGTTGGATCGTAAAACTGTACCAAGGTGGGAAGGATCCCATCCACAATGTTGGTATTGAGCAAAGGCAGAAGTTTTCCATACTTCTCCTTGAAAGCCTGGGGGTTGACCACCAGTTTTCCGAGCTTTCCCAGTTCCTCGACCTGGGGAATCTTGAAGGTGTATTTCCTAGCTCTCTTTCTCCCATAATCCATGGTATAGATCCTTAAGTCCTTTCTCCGTTTCTCTCTTTCTATGAAGTTCAAAACGTTCGTTATTTAGTTTCCTTGAAAAACGACTCGAAAAAGACTCTTTTTGTTTTTAGTTGTTATTAATGAATGATGCATGAATGCATGAATGCACACACAAGAGTTTTAAACAAACATGGCGTAGAAGGGTATAGTGGTCATGAAGTCAAAACGCAAACCTCGCCCCAATGGTAAACTAAGGATAAGGATTTTTGTACCTGTAGAACGGGTTCTAGGGGTCTCAGAGTTTTTGCTCAACCTTAAAGATACGTTGATTGGTATCTATAAGAGAGTTTTCTCTGAGTGTAGTATCTGCGTGACAATTACTTCGTAATCACCGCTCTACGTCCTAAAAGAGGCTTTAAGTGGGGTTAATGTGTTTCTAGGTCCTCCTGGTACAAATCAGTCTCGGAATGCATTGGCGCAGTTAATCACAACCAGCCAGGCAAATCCCAAGAGTAGAATTATGAGCCAAGATTAGAGGGTCTTCACCGGGAAGACATCCTCCATCCTATCTTATGTTGCACTCAAATCCGGGTATAGGATTTCTCACCACAAGGGGGAATCAAGCCCTTTCCCGATACAGAATAAACAAAATAAACAAATATAAATGCAGCAAACACATGAAATGACACAGAGGTTAGGCAGGACCTCTCTTGTTTGAGGGGGAATTTGGCATCCCTAATTCCTCATTGGGGCTGGACCAGCAACAGGTCAACCATTAGTTTGGATGAAAAACCAAGGTTTTTAACACTTATATCCCTAGCAGAGTCGCCATTTTTTCTGTGGTGTCGTTTTTTTTACCTCCCCGTTTCACTTGGGAGGACGGCACGCTAGACCCTTCACGCGAAATTTGGAAGGAGAATGCGCCCGGGGTGGGATGAATTTTATTTCAGTTCTTCCTACGATATCACACGAACTTTCTTATTGTCCTATGAGTAGGAAAGGGGAAAAAAGATCTCAACTAAACCCTAGGAGTTTGCTAAGTGTGGGGATTTCACCTAGACTAGAAATTCTGGAGTCCGGGAGGTCGGTTATACATAGGGAAGAGTTTAAGCACCCTACATATCTGTAGTACTCTACAGGAACCTTCTCTGTGTCATTGTGTTTGTGTTTACTGCTAATGATTGGGAAAGTTTCTCCTTTGTGTTAGGAGAAGGAATTGAATTGAATAAAAGAAAGACAGACCAGACAGACTGACTATTTTTGGTATTTTATTAGCTCGCTGAGATTCCTTGTGAACCTCATGCCTACATATCCCTAATGGAAGTCAGAGCTTAATGTAGTTCGGGGAAATAATTGATTATTAATTGTTTTTGGGTGCCTTGCTTGAAGCTCGAGGTTGAAGCTTGAATTAAATCTCTGTTTACAGTAAAGAGACATGAATTTATCTTTACAGAGAGGTATTTCTACTATTCCACCACAAACATTTTAAAAGAGTGACAGAATGATTGAATTCATTTCATTAAGAGAGTGACCTTACTCGTGTGTTTGCAAGTATGCTAGTATCTCTTAAATGAAAGAAAGATGCTCATCCAAATTAGGGAAAGTTACCACATGTCTGGGTTTTACTGCCAGCTCATGCCTTTCAAAATCCTAAATGGGACACTTGTTTGAAATTGAAATGTAATGTAATGTTTGTTTGTTTGAATGTGGTGAGATAGAAGAAAGATCTCTCTATAGAGATAAGCTATGTCTATCTACTGTATAAAAGATTTGATTTTTAACTGGCTTGTATGAGGCCCAAGCTTGAGGCTTTTTGATTGATTGATTATTATTATGACTCTGGGAGAAAACTCCACTGGGGATTAATTTACAAGAGATTTTTATGTTCTGTACAAAGCCCAGAATTGAGGCTGACTCTACTTGGGGAGTTGTTATTTTGATGGGTTTTATTTGGTGTTCTGTACAAAGCCCAGAATTGAGGCTGACTCTAACTAGGGGAAATATTATTTTCTGCCTTGTACAAAGCCCAAGGTTGTGGCAGACTCTTAAATAAACTGAGTATGGATGACTCTATGGGAGAAGATCCTGGATGTTAGGAATCTTTGACACATGAAATATGGTTTATCTGCCTTGTACAAAGCCCAAGGTTGTGGCTACTGAAAAAAATGAAGGACTCACTAGGGGAGACTCTATTATCTGCCTTGTACAATGCCCAAGGTTGAGGCTGACTATTAACAGGGAGGTTTTATTGTTTTGGTGCCTTGTATGAAGCCCAAGGTTGAGGCTAACTGTTTGGATTTTGACTCTATTGAAGGATTTATTTATTAAAAGACTGATTTTTTTGGAAGCTAACCCTTTCCAGGGATTTTGACTCAGCTGGAGAAATTGTCTGTTAAAAGACTGATTTTTGTCATGTTTTTGGAGGCTGACCCTTTCCAGGGGTTTTGACTCTTTTTAGGGAAATTATCTCCTAAGGGAAATGAATCTTTGGTTTTTGAAGAAGTGATTTTGGAGGCTAACCCTTTCCAGGGGTTTTGACTCTTTTTGGGGAAATTATCTCCTAAGGGAAATGAATCTTTGGTTTTTGAAGAAGTGATTTTGGAGGCTAACCCTTTCCAGGGGTTTTGATTAAAATGAAGGAATGTTTGGAGGCTAACCCTTTCCAGGGGTTTTGATTAAAATGAAGGAATGTTTGGAGGCTAACCCTTTCCAGGGGTTTTGATTAAAATGATGGCAGAAAGATTATCTAATGAGACTTCTTGTTTAAAGCCCAAGATGAAGGCTGACACTGACTGAGGATAAACAAAACATGGATCCTAGACTCTGCTAAGGAAGATTGATGAAGATAAGGGTGACAGAGACTGTCCATGTCTCTCATTCCAAAAGGTGTACTCAATGTAAAATTGAGACAAACTTAACTTGTTTAAAGTCTGGTTTAAATTGGAAGAAACTCACCAGGGTATGTTAGAAGGTGACTAAAGACCTGTTCCTATGTTTATAAGAAACCTGATGGGTCCTTGTATACAAGCTCAAGAGGAAGCTGGAAATGCTTTTAAGAAGCCTGTGGGTCCTTGTACAAAGCCCAAGAGGAGGCTAACCGAGGGTCATCGAGGGTCCTTGTTATAGCACAAGAGAAAGCTATGTGGTTTTGAACTTATTTTGGCTCTAAGCAAATGGGTAAGAGGTTTCACCGGGAATAATTCCTCTTTGGGTGGATGTGTCATATTTTTTTGGATTCTAAGGTTTTTGCCAAGATGTTTCACCGGGAATAATTCATCTTGGGGGTTTGAATTACAGATCTCTAATTAGGAAAGAGCCTTCACCGGGAAGACATTCTCAATCCTAGGTCATATTCCTATAATATATATATAGTTTAACTGTCCTAAGGTTTATACTCAAACGTAGTTCTAAACTAATATATATGCACAGTTTATATTTGACAGTAATTTAAATAAAGACTGTAAATGGAAAGCTTGTAAAGCCTAACCTGGATGGAGTGGAGGCCTTTGGAGAAGTATGTACAAAGCCTTACCAGTAATTGATGGATAACAGTTGAATATATATAATAAACAGTTAATGTTTTTTTGAAAACAGAAGAAGTGAAGATGGACAAAGGTCACATAGGTATCTGAAGAGTTTCACCGGGAATAATGCCCTTCAAATACCAGAAGAATGTTTTGAAAACAGAAAGAAGATTTTGAAAATACAGTTTTGAAAACAAGCTAAGAAGAGAAGAAGGTGTTGGGACTTATACTCTATTAGAGGCCCATTTGAAAATGATTCACTGTTATGAGAAACAGTTGAAAATGATTGAAATGATATAAGGTTTTGTTGTTTGAAAACCTTAATCGTCTGTTTAATCGGAGATTGAAAACAGTTTTGCAAATTGACAAAAGTCAACTTAATTAAGGCAAAAGATGAAATCTATACCTAATTAAGACCTAAATAAATAGGGTTTTATCATAAAATTATTCACAAAGTAATTAGGTTAAAACAAAATGAATATATATATTTTAAAGTATTTAAGAAAACATTTAAAACATACTATTTTAAACCTAATTAAAATACATGAAATAAATAATATTTTTATGATTTTTTTGGTTATTCATAAAATAGGTATATTAAATAACAAGTGTGTGAAAAATGAAGTGAAAATGAATTAATTTGATAGGTGAATTAATTGTGTGAAGTTTGTGAGAAAAATGAAAGAAAATGGGTGTTAAAAAAAATAGTTTGGCCCTTGGAGGGTTTGAACCCACGCCCTCTAGGTCACATACTCAAAACAAACACCACTGAGCCAACGCGCGTGTGGTGATAGCAAACTGGCTTCAGTGCAATTCATATATTGCTCAAGTGTATAGGAGCAAAAAGAAAATAAAATCAAAAGGTCTGAGGCGAGGGGGATTCGAACCCCAGACCTTGGGCATGAGGAGACTAAGAGCGCATGTGAGGCCAATAGGGCAAACGATGAATTCGTTTGTAAAACACAAACCATTCAAAATAAAATAAACTTGGCCCTTAGATTTGAAATTTGCGCGCCACCACCATTGTCATCTTCTTCCTCAAGCTCCAACAATTTGAATTTTTTGAACTCTCTCAATTCTCAACCATTTGCAACGATATAAAGACCAAACTTGCTCTAAATTCACTCACGATTCTAGATATGTAACTATTATGAATTTATATTAACTATATCTACTGATTTATCTAAAATACGTGAAGAACCCTAAAATTTGGAATTCAAATTAAATGACTATACTGAAGCATAAATGACTGATGATAGAGGGTTTTTAATCCTCTGATGATGCTGAACAAGATAGAATCGAGCTTTACCACAAAGAGTGCTTAAATTAAAGAGGTGGAGTTTAGAAACTTACCTCTGAAAATGGAGGTCGTGAGGATGGTAGAGAGCACCTGGGCTTGTATGAATGATCCCAAAAGCTTCCTTGGGACTCAGTGATGCTAACTGAATGCCTATTGTAACTTCAATTCTCCTGAATTGCTCTATGGACCTCCCTCGATTTGAGCTTCAAGTGAACATGGAGGATGATGAATCTGCAGTTACAGATGAGCTGCGACCATCTGGATAGATCCACTACCTCCTATGGAACGTGCCTGGATGCTTGGCTTTGTTGGAAACCTTCTGAATTGCTCTATGGACCTCCAACTGCAACAGCTCCAAAGTGAGAGCAACAATGGCGTTCCCTCACTTACAGAAGTGATCCAGGTGCTTGGATCACCTCAAATGAACCCCCTTGAGATGTTAGAATGCTTACTTTCCAAAGATAAGCTCTGGTTTGAAGAAAACGATTCTTCTTGCCAAAGAACTTTGAAAAACAATAAGCATGAGAAGAGAAAGAGAAAGCAAGGAATATGGTTGCTTTGGTGTCTTTTTCTACTGAGGTATGCTCTCCTATTTATAGGCAAATGATTCAGTACTGATTGAGAGAGTGAGCTTGCTTAATGAAGTGAATTTGGTTTCTTAGCCATGAAGAAATTTCAAAGAATATCCAAGTGTGATCATTGCATTTTTGAGCCAGCTCCCTATCCATTGATTCTATCTGATCTTAGGGAACATTTCAGATACAAAGTGAGCTCTAATTGGTTGGTGAGAAGATTCCTTGGGTGATTCATCAATTTGCCATAAATTCTCAAATGTAATCATTACATAATCACATGTTCTTGTTTTAGGAATCTTCCTCAATTATCATGGCATGGTGAAAATGAATGCATGGCATGTTTTTAGATGTGTTATGGGTCGTGTAGCATCCATAATTGAGGTCATGTGCACAAAATTGCAAAGTTCAAAAATGATGCATGACCTATAATTTCACTTCATGAGGCCAACTTTGAACAAGCATAACTCCTAGCTCAAAATGAATTTGGAGAAGGTTGAACACAATTTGGAAAGCCCTAAACATCTACTTCAAATCATTAGTTTGGAGTTTCTTCAGAATCCTTTGGCAAATTTGTGAAAAATGAGGCCAAAGTTGGAAGAAAACTAGGTTAAAACACTTAGAAAATTTTCTAAGTGTTTATGACCTAAAACTTCAAAATTTCCAAAACTCTTAAATGATTGATCTTTTGAAAAACGTTCCATTGTAAGATGTTGTTTTATTTTGCAAGATCTACAACTTTCATGTTGGAAGTTTTTTGAGTTGTGTAGGTGAAATTTTGAGTTCCCACAATGCCCTCAAAAACCCTAATTCCCGACTTTTTGCTCCTTGAAGATTCTTCTTGAATTTCTTTGGTCAAATGACTTTAATATCTATATATTGATGATATTGATCCTTGAAAGTCATGGTTTGACCAAAAATCTTAAAAGTCAAAGGTGATCCCATACAGTTGACTTTTTCCAGATAAAGTGAGATTTGGACTTTTGTGTAGAATCAAGATCTTCTCCTCAAATGAGTGATGTAAATGGGTTATATTGAGGTGGTAAAAGTTCTTGAATCATGTCTTGAGTTTTGGATCCATGCCTCTGATTAAAAGTCAACTATCCTGGTGAATTAGGTCAAAAACCCTAATTGTCGACCAGATGAAAATGATGACTGTAGACTTTGAATTGAGGTGTAATGTCCAGTGGATCTTGTTATATGAGCTATTTGAAGATGATTGATGTCTTTGAATGATCCCCTGGGGGTTTTTAGAGTTTCCCAAAGGTGATCCCTGATTTTAGTCCTTGATAGGCTCAAAAACCCTAGTCTGGTGACCTGAGTAAATCTGTATTCAGAGGACTGGGTGTCTAATCAATCATAGGTGAGAAAATGAAGCTCTTGAGTCCTATGATTATGTTAGAGACTAATTCTTCTACTGATTGATCCTTTGCCTGAGTTTTCTTGTCTTTGAACATCCTTGATTAAATGCCAGATGAAGAAGTGACTGCTTTGGGCACTAGTTTTGACCTGATGAAAATCCTGAAGATATGTCATCTCAGGGGGGTCAAAAATTAGGGTATGACAGGAGTCTAATGAAATTATTGAGTTCCGAAATATGAAGTTCTTTGACAACCTCATCATGAAGGATAAGGAATATGAGATTCCCCCAAATAAAAATAAAAATAAAACAGGAGACACACAACTCAGGGGAGACTTTTAAATCCTATCAAAACATGAATTCAAAGAGTTTGTCATCATCAAAAAAAGGGAGATTGTTAAGAATATATCTTATATCTAGTTTTGAGGAAGACAAAGACTATCAAAGAAGAAAATAATCAAAAGAGTCATGCACATCAAAGATGAAGTTGATCAAGAAGGTTGAACATAGAAATTCAAGTGAATATCTGAGACAAGAGAACTTAACTAAGGTACTCATTGCAATTTATACTATACTACTTTAAATTGCTCGTAATTTTATCTCTCACTTTATCTAAAAACCTTCTTGCATCATCATGCATGATTATCTAAAAATATTTCTTCATCTAATTCTTGTGACAAGTGTTTGTACACAAAGTTGTGTGAGAACATTGTGATTTTCTTGTCTCCATGTTGATTATATATTGATCATTATCAATGAGATGAATGGAACTTTAGAAACAAGGAGGTTTCTAGATTCGACATTCAAAATGAAAAGATCTTGAAATGATAGACACCATTTTCGATCAAAGTAAAGAGAAATAGTGGGGGTTAAAAACATATTGAGAAAACTTCCACATTCAATATGAAAGATATTTGAATAGTTGACACTCTTTTGGGATCAAAGTAATGCGAAAATAGTAGGGGTTATGAACTTAGTCAAATACACTTTGTTGAGAAAGTTCTTGATAAGTTCAAATTGTCATATTTTAAGAAAAAGAATATTCAATTTGATCTTAGTGTCAAAATATAATAATGGAAGAGTCATGTTCATATTAGAATACACGAGTGAAATCAGTTTTCTAGTGCAATGTACTATATCCGACATAGCATTTGCAATTAGTAAACGAGTAGATTTACTAGCAATCCAAATGGTGAGCATTGGAGGCCATCACAGGGATTTTTTTATCACAAGGAATTTGATTATCTTTTAAAAACCAAAGTCTTGACCTCCATTATGGTGGTCTTCCTGCCATATTAGAAGGATATACCAATATGAGTTGGATATCGAGTGTTGGAGATCATAAATTTACAACTAAGTGGATATTTACACTAGTTGGGTGATATTTCTTGGGAGAACAAGAAATAAACATGCATCACTCTCTTGACCATGGAGCCATAATGTGTGGATCTCTCTCTCATTGGTCAAAGAAGTTGAATGGTTTAGGGACCTTCTGTTGGAAGTTCCATTGGCTAAAGACAAGTTTCAAAGGTGTTAAAACAATGTGATAGTCAAGCCAATTCAGCAAGAGAATTCAGATAAGTGTAAAATGAAAAGTCTGGGCACTGAGGCCTTAGACATTCTTTCGTGAGAAAATTGATTAAAGATGTAATCATTTCATTCACATATATACGATCGATCTATAATTTGAATAATTCATTTACTAAACTACTGGCCAGGGATTTAGTAAAGACAACCTCGAGAGGTGTGAGGTTGAAACTCCTTGAATAAGCGTTCCGACAATGATAACAACCCAATCTGAAGTTAATACATCTTAACCTAAGATTCAATGGGTAACAACAAGTCGTTGATTTGGAAGTTAGTGCAACATTTTGTGACAATGCTGACTATTACCTAATTGAGGGTTGAGTTTTTTAAAACTCTTAATGAAGTTGTATATCGAGGAGGATATGTATCTCAAGAAATAGATACAAATTGAATTTCACCTATATGATTTTCGATATGGTGTCGTCTTAAAGTGAGAGTTGGAGTTTCTCTCATAAAAAAAATTCATGAAAACAGGAAAAGCACATGGCCATAAATAGTTAGGCGAGATATGCAGGCGAAGAACCTTTAAAGAGTGTGTGTATAGTAACGCCGGTCTGATCACATGGGATAACGGTTCAAAGCATAGCTACCCAACGTTACGATTAGGCTTTGCGTTGTCTTTACTAAGGTTAAGTTCAAATCGAAAGATACCTAACTGTATTAACACTCTTTTGCTTTCTATATTCTGGATTTGGACTTGTCATTATTAGAACAAGTGAGGGATTGTTGTAAATTATTAACAATCATTAATAATATGAGTGTGTTCCAAAATGACAAGGAAAATATGCTAGTGGATTTGAATTTTGAATTCAAAAGTTGGCAACACTTTATGAAATGTTGCAGAATAAAAACATGCAACTCTTGGTAAATATTATAGTAGGCCAAACATTGTAACTTTTCGTAAAAGAGATTGTTTCACCAAGGGTCGCTACCTTGTGAAACAATACCAATATGGCCTATAAATAATTCATTCCGAATTCTGAAAAACACAACACAGAACGCAAATCCTCTAGAATAAATTCTAGACACTCTTCGCTACGTTCGAGTTTTCGTCGGTCTTGCGCAGACTCGAGAAGGCTGAATTATTCTGGGTATTCCTGTATAGAAACTCTAAGACAATTTGAGAGTGCTTGAAATACTATAAGAAAAGTGTTTCGTACACGATTCTAGCCTCGATTCCGTTCGGTTTAAATTAATTTTCTAACACAAATAATCTTTTAGTAAAAATAATTATTTGACACTCTAGATGACACCCAACTAAAAAAATATTATATGCAATTTACCGGTGTGTATGCATAGATAGAAGGTTGAAGATGCTGAGTAGTCTTTGTATGTGTGTATAATTTCATCAAGTTAAAAATGATGTACGTATGAAGTTTTTATAAATGTGCAAGTTGAAGGCAAAAGAGAAACCTATAAATTTGAAAAATAATGTAATTTTTTAGAAAAATAGCAGCATATTCTAAATGAAAATTGATTTGAGCAAAAAATTGATTTTTAAGACTTGCAGTTGATATTTAATGCCATATAACTGATTTTTGATGCATGATACCTTTTTTAAACATGTTCTAAATAAATTAAAGTCCCTAACATAAAGATGCATATAATGACTCAGAAATACCATCCAATATACAAAAATGATAATAAAAAAAATTAACATCATGCAAAACATCAGATTCCCATATAAAAATTAAATTTGAACTTTCTTACCTTTCTTGAACTTTTGGTGGACGTATACCAAAAGAAAAAAAAAGTTATGAACAAAACCCCATATATATATATATATATATATATATATATATATATATATATATATATATATATGCAAAATTATACCCAGGGTCCTTTAAGTTATTTTATTGTAACAAGTTGGTCCTTGATGTTTTTTTCGCTACAAGTTGGTCCTTTATGTTAACTAACGTCTGCACAGTTAACCTTTTTCATAAACTTCGTTCCAAAAAAATCGAAGTGACACTAATGGTGTTGATGTATCACTTAACATACGTTAGAGACCATCATTGAATCCTATAGTAAAATTTTCAGAATTTTTTAGAGCATAAAAATATTTTTAAACTAATTAAAATGCACACAAAAGAAATAAATTAAATAAAAATAATAAAACAGAAAATAAAATTCTCAAAAAATTACACAAAGTGTAAAATGAGAAGAAATATTTTTAGGAATTTTTTCATAATTTTTGGACCAACAATGAGTTTAATATGAATTTTAAAAGTTAAAAACGAAATAAAATAAAATTAATAAAACAGAAAAAGGTCAACGATGCATACATTAGTTAACATAAAAGACTAACTTATAGCAAAAACAATATAAAGGACCAACTTGTTACAATAAAATAACTTAAAGGACCCTGAATATAATTTTGCATATATATATATATATATATATATATATATATATATATATATATATATATATATATATATATATATATATATATATATATATATATATATATATATATATATATATATATATATATATATATATATCCGTTCCTAATTGGAATACAACTCAACTATATATCTATCTTCGGACGCTAGAACATTATAAATTTTTTACAGTGATATGAAAAGAGAATTTTTGTATTTTCAATTTAGTAATCACATTCTTATTTTTTTCGGTTAGCTAATGGATTGAAATGAGCTCAAATAAAAAGCCTAGGTAGAAAAAATATAACTCTTTCCACTTAACGACATGGTATACGGTATCTTTAGCATCATTAACCATTATGAAATTGCAAGAAGTTGCTTTTTGTTTTGGTTTTTGTTGTGCACTTTTGTTGGAGTGGAGATAAGCATGTACAAATCTACAAGAAGGGGAACATAGGAAATATTGAGGGTAGATAAATTGTAACATTGTTGATTATGACAATATATATGAACATAATCCAAGTGGGACATAACTTTTTTGTGATATGATTTATAAATAGGCAAACGTGGTGGGGTTTGGGGGGTATGACAAATAGAGGGGCCAATGCATCAGAAGAAGTTGAGTGTTTGCTAGTGTTGAGTATGAGGGGGAAAATATCCATGTCCATGAATTTGAGATGAAAAGAAACATACTATAAGGCTGCCATAAAACATACTTGAAATTGAAAATGAAGTTAAGACACTCATCATGGATACCCCACTTTCTTCAACTTTTTTTCTCGTCTTGTCAACAATCATGTTCCCTTATGTTCCTACCTAGTAGTCTAAAGATCATAGCCTATTTGTTCCAATAAATAACCAAGTAGAATGGTTTTAGATCTATCCAAAGATTTGATCGATTGAAGAAAAAAAATTAGAAGTTACGTTGCATTACACAATTAAACATGCAATTTTGAATTATTGAATTGTCATGTGTTTAAGACTGGGAAAAAGACCTATAAAAAATGCTCAATTGTAAGATTTAATTTGGAGTACCGATGCGGCAAAAAGAAAAATAGGTATAACCTCGTTAAAAGGCCAAAATGTGATCTCAACTACTATCGTTAGATTAATTGAACATCTCCTAGCAACACGTGTCGGGTTAGACAGAAGTTATATTAACTATCGACCATATATAAGTCATACCACGCGTTAGTTACATGTATTATCTCACTCGCACTCTCAAATTATATCTTTCATATTTTTACAGATTTGAACGTTTGAGTGCTCGATTTGCAGGTACTCTCTGCTTCACACCATATGAAGCTCTTAACCACTACATTAGAAAAAATGTTCTCCCAACACCTCCATTTTCTCGTTTGACCATAAAATATTTGTGTCGTATGTGAGAATTGACTACTAATTCTCTTAAATTCATGTGAAAATCATATTCACCACTTACCTGAGTCAATTTTATTCAACTATGACAACATCTAAATTCATTGAATTAACCACCCAACGTAACGCTGCCGCCGCAACGGCTAACACTCCCACCTGAGAGGCTCCACTTCATGTACATCTCCACTCTAACACAAAATGCACACCAAAAACAAAAACAAAAGGCAACTTCTTGCAATTTCATTATTGTCAATGATGCTAAAAATACGTATAACATGTCGTTAAGTGGGAGGAAAAGGATTTTTTTTCTACCAAAGATTTTTTTTATTTGAGTATATTTCCAATCCATTAACCAACAGGACAATAAAAAAAAGAATGAGGTTACTCAATTGAAAATATAGTTTTAAGTTGTATTTCAATTTGGAATGAAGGCACATACATATATCCATTAGATTTTTATGAGGTTTTGTCCATCATCATTATGTTAACTCAAAGTTTTTTCTTTTGGTATATGTGTCAATCAAAAGTTGAAGAAACTTTAAGAAATTCCAAATTCAATTTTTAGACATAAGTATTTTGAATTGAGTTTTGTCTCTGGGTTTGGTAACAGTGGGTGTCTCTTATCTATTTGATGTAGTTCAAAGGAACCCTCTTGATTTTCTTTTTTTGCCCTTTGATTTTTCTTTGTGTTTAGTTCTTTTGATTATCAACCATATTTAGGTTCTTTCAACTTTTGCTATAAGGTCAAACTTCTAAACAAACTCCATCATAACAATAATTCCCAAGACAATAGATGTTCCAAAACTTCCAAACTAGACTAGGCATGCAAAGAGAAAACAAATTGCTCAACATCGTTTACAACTTGGTATAACAACAGAACTCATATTTTTTGGTCGAGAGACTCCCGGTATTGAATAAAACTAACAATATGATGCTTCTATACAACAGTCCCTATGGAACCATGTTTTGAAGGTTTAGTGATTAAAGAAACTCTCAACAACATGCTCTTGAATATGCTTTAATGATAAAAACTAACAACTAAAGTGCAAGCGTAACAAGAGGTTAAAGACGCAATCAGACTAAGTTATCGTTTAATGATCACTGCTAAAGTCCTTCGATGATGGAACCAAACAATAATACATCTCAAGCCTCATCCTCAAGAAGAATTCAAGCAAGTGTTTGTACGACTGAATTACTTGACAAGTCTTAAAGCTTCAGAGTGTGAAAGAAAGGAAGTGTGAAAGCTCGTCAAGTCGCTTATGAGTGATCTGAGTGTTGTAAAAGACACAAGGGCTTTTTTGTAAAGTTATACGGCTAATCACACACCCACTAAAACAAGTTTTAAAACTTATTTTTATCTAAGAAATATTTCTAAAAAGGGCTTAGAGTCTTGCTAGACGAATCTGGAATAGACTGAATGTTTCTAGACAACTTTTGAACTAGCTAGCTAGTCGATTAGCACCTATAACTAATTGATTGAGTTAATGCAAAAATTGTGCTTAAACGTATAAGACATTGTCTTAATAAATGTGAAAGGTTATACATCTTTTCTTTACTTTTAAAACCATTTAAACGATTATTTTATGCCTATCAATTGATTGGTGCATAATGCCAATTAATTGACACATTTAATGTGGCCCTAAAACATTTAATGTCAATCGCGAGTCTTCATATTTCACACTCTGTCTTAAATTATTTTCTTTACTTTCTCTCACTTAATATTAGTTGTAGCACTTTGAGAAAGTTATTCGTGTTTAGTGAGGAATCTGTGTAAATTTGGAAGGGTAGTATTGTAAATTCTCCAAGGAATATTTTTACCTTGGTAGAATAATTTCTCCATAAGGGGTAGTTTGTTTGGGTTCAAAAGTTAAAATTGATTAAAAGCTTTAGTTGTGGGGATTTAGGTTTTAAGTCCTTGGTTTGAGATTAGTCCGGTTTAAAATCTCAAGTTGGTTTGAGGTTATTCTGGTAAAAAATCTCGGTTCGATTCGTAAGCTCAGTCCGGTCGAAAGCTTGTTTCGGTTCGAGATAAGCCTGGAGAAAAATATCAGTGGTTCGTGCTCAGTCTAGTAAAAAACTCTTTTCATTTTATGAGTTCAGCTTGGTTCAAAAGCTCACATTGATTCGAGATAAGCCTGTGAAAAATCTTGGTTTAGGTTAGAGGCTAACCGCTTCAAGTTTTTTTTTGAAAGAAATAATGGCCTCAATCTTCTATTTGGAAAGAAGACTAACCGCTTTTCTCCGTGTTCATTGTTTGGTTAGAAGTTATCCTAAAACTGTACTTTTCCTTATATAATAGTGTTTGATACTTCAACCTACTAAAAGCTCTATAAAGGAGAACTAAAAAGATGTTGAAATACAAATTCTTGACCAAAGAAATAATTTTCTCTATAGGTGTATCCTCGACATATGGAGTTCGAAGTCTCTCAAAAATCCCCCTAAGCTAGACAACTATAATGAAACTAGATATTCAGACGAGCACATCGAACACATGGATAATATGCTTGACTATCACCAATCCTAGGATATGGTGAAGTGAAAACTGTTTGTTCTGACCCTCAAAGGAGCCGCTATGACGTGGTTTAAGGCCCTTCCTGAAGGTTACATAACTTTTTGGAAAGATCTCTACGATTCTTTTATCGCCTGAATATAGAAACCCGTGACAATATCTCTCCTCATTAAAATCCAAAAATAAATAAATAAAAAGAAAACCTTGTAAGAATACATAAACCGATTCACCAATGTAGTCGTAGAGGAATGTTGAACAAAGTATGGGATTAAGTGTTGGACAATTGAGTTGTGGGTGAAACCAAAGGAAGGAAAGAAAATAGTGATGAAGGAGAAGAAGATCGGAAAGGAAAACATCAGTATACGTCATCCATTACGGGAAGTCTTCCCTGACCAAATAACTGTTGGATGAGAATATGGTGTAAGAAAAAAATCTAGATGGGTTGAATAGACTTTTTAAAATAAAGCTCAACTGATTTTTTGAAAAGGAAATATCGAAGATTTTTCAGAGTATGCGTGCAGAAGAATTAGAGCGAAATAGAGCGAATTATACTTGAATAGAAGTTAATACACTTACACACGTAATCAATTTACAACAATCACAAATTGAATTAATAATAATACACAATGTATTAAATAGAAATTTATAATTCATAATTTTTTTTAATATTAATATTATGAAAATACGGTAAAATTATAATCTTAAGAACATGAATCTAAGAAGAGCTCTTCAAATTGTTGAATTAACACGTGTTCTAGACTGGCAAATAAATTTACAAAGAATGCTCAATTGTAAGACTTAATTTGGAGTATCGATGCAGCAAAAAGAAATATAGGTATGACCTTGTCAAAAGGTCGAACATTTAATCTCAGCTACTTACACATGTCTATCGCTAGATCAATTGAATATCTCCTAGCAATACACGTCGAGTTAGAATAAAGTTGTATTAACTGTCAACAATATATAAGCCCTACCACGCATTACTTACATGTATTATCTCACTCTCATTCTCAAATTACATTTCTTAGACTTTTATTGACTTTAGTTTAGACCATATTCTCTGCTCCACCCCATATGAAGCTCTTACTAGTGCACTAGAATAAATCATCCTCCAAACACCTCCATTTTCTTGTTTGACCATAAAATAGTTGTGTCATATGTGAGAATTAACTATTAATTCTCTTAAATTCATGTGAAAATCATAATTTTTTCACTGCTTACCTGATTCAATTGATCTTCTTTTTACTCTAGCATTTTAGTCAATTTTATTCAACTATGACAACATCTAAATTCACTCAATTAACCACCCAACGTAACGCTCCTGCTGCGACGGCTAACACTCCCACCTGAGAGGCTCCACCTCATGTACATCTCCAACAAAAACAAAAAGCAACTTCTAGCAATTTCATTATTGCCAATGATTCTAAAGATACGTATAACATGCCCATCAAAAAAAAAAAGATACGTATAACATGTCGTTAAGTCGGAGAAAAAGGAAGTTTTTTTTCTACCATCATTTCCAATCCATTAACTAACAGGACAAAAATAATGATGAATGAGGTTACTAAATTGAAAATATAGTTTTGAGTTGTATTTCAATTAGGAATGGAGGCACATATATTTATCCTTTAGATGGATTATTACGAGGGAAATTTCTTTTCCCATTTTTATACATTTTTATAAACTATTTGTGAAAATCTAAAAATGTCTTGATTTTTAAGAGATGCATTTTGAACGTAATTATATTTTATAAAATAAAATACAAATGCGTTAGTTACCCTATTATACTTAATTTAGAAGACACATGTTCAGATAAACACTATCTTTTTATGAAAAAAAAATATTTTTAGATATGCATATCTGTAAAGTGTTCTGTTATTTTTTTTTTTTTAAATTTAGTATTGTGTGTATCTGAATAGACAGCAATAAAACAAGTATGTAAATATCTACAATATCTCTATTAAAAAAATTAGAAAACAATTAAAATTATAAAATTTAAATATACAACTAAAATTCAAATAAAATTAAATTAAGACTATAAAAAAATTTAGATTTTTTTCGAATATATGAAAACCGAAAATAAATCAAATAAATAGAAAAAAAAGGAATTTAGGGTAGTGTGTTGCATTTAGTACCTAAACACGAGAGTTTGATCCCTGATTTTATATTGATGAAATGACACGGTAAAATTTAGATTCAGAGTCAATTTTTTCAGAAAACAAAATTTCTTACACTAGGTCGCGTAAAGACTAGAAAGGCATGAAAACAAGAGTCAGAACGGGAGGATACAATTCCTATGACTCTAATATTGGATAAAATCGACAGAAAGTCCTCTAAAATGACGTCGATTTCAATTATAACAAATAGTAAATGGGGGCCAGGGATGTTTTTGGAGACGCATCTCCGAATTCACCCTAGAAATTTTTAGAGATGCAGCTCAAAACCAAATTTTGACAAAAATGGAGTGTTTGCTTGATTTACGAAGTATGAGGAGATTTAAGGTGCGTCCGAAGATGCATCTCCGAAAAATTATGAGGGCGATTTCAAATTTTCAGAGGTGTGGGTCACACACCATAAGGATAGAAAAAATTGTCTTTTAAGAGGTTTTGTCCATAATCATAGTGTCCACCAAAAGTCGAAGAAACTTACAGAAATTTCAAATTCAATTTTGTCCACCAAAAGTCGAAGAAACTTACAGAATTTTCAAATTCAATTTTTAGATATGACAAGTATTATAGTGATATATATATATATATATATATATATATATATATATATATATATATATATATATATATATATATAAATTAGAGTTTTTGATCATTCAAAAAATTTAAACGTAGTGAAATGTTTGTTAGAACAAGATTTGTTCTGATCAATATTCTTAGTTTTGATGATAACAAGGATATGAATTTTGTGTGAGATAATGTGGTACTCTAATACATTGCAATTTCCCTTTCAGGAAATATATAAAGAGTATGCACAAATCAGCGCTCAGAAGCTTTGTCTCAGAAGGTTCAGCATGCAACATCAGAACATGGTCTGGCAAGACATCAGAAGATGGTCAAGGCAGAATCAGAACATGGGTCTATGGAAGCATCAGAAGAACTTGAGATCAGAAGCAGAAGCACTGAAGTTCACATGGTATCACGCTCAGAAGCACTTCAAGGTCAGAAGACAAGAAGATGCTATGCACCAAGCTGTTTGACTCTGATGATATTCAAATATTTTATTCACAAACATCATATCAGAAGAAAGTACAGGTGGCAGGCTACGCTGACTGACAAAAGGAACGTTGGAAGCTATTAAAGGCAACGTCAGTAGACACAGCGTGAACAAGGCTCGAGGTAGTTGACAAAAGCGTGAAACATTAAATGCAATGCTGTACGGAATACGCAAAGCATTAAATGCGCCCAACGATCATCTTCTCAAACGCCTATAAATATGAAGTTCTGATGAGAAGCAAGGTTACGAATCCTGAACGAAATTATTCTGAAAAACTTGCTGAAACGCCGTTCAAACTCAAAGCTCAGAAACTTCATCTTCATCAAAGCTCACTACATTGTTGTTGTAATATATTAGTGAGATTAAGCTTAAACGTTAAGAGAAATATCACTGTTGTGATTATAGCTTTTAAGAAGCATTGTAAAACTCTTATTTGATTACATTAATTTGTAAGTAACTAGAGTGATCAAGTGTTGATCAGGATACTCTAGGAAGTCTTAGCTTGTGTCTAAGCAGTTGTAATTAGAGTGATCACGTGGTGGTCAGGATACTCTAAGAAAGTCTTAGCTTGTGTCTAAGCATTTGTTCCTGGAGTGATCAGGTTGTGATCAGGATACTCTAGAAGACTTAGTCGCGGACTAAGTGGAAAACCATTGTAATCTGTTGCGATTAGTGGATTAAATCCTCAGGTGAGGTAAATCACTCCGTGGGGGTGGACTGGAGTAGTTTAGTTAACAACGAACCAGGATAAAAATAACTGTGCATATTGTTTTTATCGTTCAAGTTTTTAGACTACACTTATTCAAACCCCCCCTTTCTAAGTGTTTTTCTATCCTTCAATTGGCATCAGAGCGCCGGTTCTAAGGTGCAAGCACTTAACCGTGTTTAGAAAAGATTCAGGAAGAGAAAAACGCTTCAGTAAAAGATGGCTGGTGAAGTTCATACAAATCCAACTGCATCTACATCTGGCTCTGCTGAGCAATACAACGGTAACAATGGTTATACTAGACCACCAGTATTTGATGGTGAAAACTTTGAATACTGGAAAGATAAACTGGAAAGTTACTTTCTTGGTCTGGATGCTGATCTATGGGATCTTCTGTTGGATGGTTACAAACATCCTGTTAAAGCTACTGGTGTAAGGCTCACAAGAAGTGAAATGACTGATGATCAAAAGAAAGATTTCAAAAATCATCACAAATGCAGGACTGTTTTGCTGAATGCTATCTCTCATGCTGAGTATGAGAAGATATCTAAGAGGGAAACGGCCCATGACATATATGAGTCCTTGAAAATGACTCATGAAGGAAATGCTCAAGTCAAGGAGACTAAAGCTCTTGCTCTAATCCAGAAATATGAAGCCTTCAAGATGGAGGATGATGAAGATATTGAGAAGATGTTCTCAAGATTTCAAACTCTAACTGCTGGATTGAGAGTTCTGGATAAAGGCTACACCAAGGCTGATCATGTAAAGAAGATTATCAGAAGCTTACCCAGAAGATGGGGTCCAATGGTAACAGCATTCAAGATTGCCAAGAATCTGAATGAAGTTTCTTTGGAAGCGCTTATCAGTGCCTTGAGAAGCCATGAAATAGAGTTGGACGCAAACGAGCCTCAGAAGAAAGGTAAGTCTATTGCATTAAAATCTAATGTTAAAAAATGCACTAACGCTTTTCAGGCTAGAGAAGAAGATCCTGAAGAATCAGAATCTGAAGAAGAAGATGAACTGTCCATGATCTCCAGAAGGGTGAATCAACTCTGGAAGAGCAAGCAAAGGAAGTTCAGAGGCTTCAGAAGTTCAAAGAGATTTGAACGAGGAGAATCTTCTGGTGACAGAAGATCTGACAAGAAGAAGGTTGTCTACTATGAGTGCAATGAGCCTGGACATTACAAGAACGAGTGTCCAAAACTTCAGAAGGAGAATCCCAAGAAGAAGTTTCATAAGAAGAAAGGTCTTATGGCAACATGGGATGATTCTGAATCAGAATCAGAATCAGACTCTGAAGGATAGCAAGCCAACTTTGCGCTGATGGCTACAGAAGATGATGGATCAGAATCTACATCAGAATCAGATTCTGAAGAGGTATTTTCTGAACTATCTAGAGAAGAGTTAGTTTCCAGTTTAACAGAACTTCTGGAACTCAATGCTCATCTTAGTATCAAATACAAAAAGCTGAAAAAGCAGTTTGAATTTGAAACTAAGAAGCTGGAATTGGAAAATTCTGAACTGAAGGAAAAAGTTTTAAATCTATCCAAAGATAGTGGATCTCCTTCTGAAACAGAAAAATCCATTCCTAGCATGAATCATATTCTGAAAGAATATGACTCGAGCTTCAGAAAGTTCTTATCTAGAAGTATTGGCAGAAGTCATCTTGCTTCTATGATATATGGTGTTTCTGGAAACAAAAGGTTTGGTTTTGGCTATGAGGGTGATACCTCACATAAATTTGAACCTATTGATGATCTGAAGATCACATACAAGCCATTGTATGATCAGTTCAAATATGGCCATGCACATGATATTAGGCTCACTTCACATGCACAGAAGTTTAACACTGTTCACACCAAGAAGCTTGTGACACATCCTAAGAAATATCATGCTGACAAACCTAAAGAATATCATGCTGTTCCTCCTGTTAAATATTTTGCTAAACCCAAGTTTAATCAGAACTTGAGGAGAACTAACAAGAAAGGACCCAAGAAATTGTGGGTACCTAAGGAGAAGATAATTTCTGTTGCAGATATCCTTGGCAGCAAAGAGGACAGAAAGCAAAATGTCATGGTACCTGGACTCTGGGTACTCACGACACATGACGGGAAGAAGGTCTACATTCCAAGACCTGGTGCTTAAACCAGGTGGAGAAGTCAAGTTTGGAGGAGATCAGAAGGGCAAAATCATTGGCTCTGGAACCATAACTCTTGGTAACTCTCCTTCCATAACTAATGTACTTCTTGTTGAAGGATTAACGCATAACTTATTGTCCATAAGTCAATTAAGTGACAATGGTTATGACATAATCTTCAATCAAAAGTCTTGCAAGGCTGTAAGTCAGAAGGATGGCTCAATCCTATTTACAGGCAAGAGGAAGAACAACATTTATAAGATTGATCTTTCTGATCTTGAGAAGCAGAAGGTGACTTGTCTTATGTCTGTTTCTGAAGAGCAATGGGTCTGGCACAGATGATTAGGACATGCTAGTTTGAGAAAGATTTCTCAGATTAACAAACTAAATCTGGTCAGAGGACTCCCAAATCTGAAATACAAATCAGATGCTCTTTGTGAAGCATGTCAGAAGGGCAAGTTCTCCAGACCTGCATTCAAGTCTAAGAATGTTGTTTCTACCTCAAGGCCGTTAGAACTCTTGCACATTGATCTGTTTGGCCCAGTCAAAACAGCATCTGTCAGAGGGAAGAAATATGGATTAGTCATCGTTGATGATTATAGCCGCTGGACATGGGTAAAGTTCTTGAAACACAAGGATGAGTCTCATTCAGTGTTCTTTGAAGTCTGCACTCAGATCCAATCTGAGAAGGAGTGCAAAATCATAAAGGTCAGAAGTGATCATGGTGGTGAATTTGAGAAAAAATTCTTTGAGGAATTCTTCAAAGAAAATGGTATTGCCCATGATTTCTCTTGTCCTAGAACTCCACAGCAAAATGGAGTTGTAGAGCGAAAGAATAGGACTCTACAAGAAATGGCCAGAACCATGATCAATGAAACCAATATGGCTAAGCATTTCTGGGCAGAAGCAATAAACACTGCATGTTATATTCAGAATAGAATCTCTATAAGACCTATTCTAAATAAGACTCCTTATGAATTGTGGAAGAACAGAAAGCCCAACATTTCATATTTCCATCCTTTTGGATGTGTATGTTTTATTCTGAATACTAAAGATCATCTTGGTAAGTTTGATTCTAAAGCACAAAAGTGTTTCCTTCTTGGATATTTTGAACGCTCTAAAGGCTACAGAGTATACAATACTGAAACTTTGATTGTAGAAGAATCAATCAATATCAGGTTTGATGATAAGCTTGGTCTTGAAAAACCAAAGCAGTTTGAGAATTTTGCAGATTTTGATATTGATATATCAGAAGTTGAAGAACCAAGAAGCAAAGCTGCAGAAGCTGGCAGTCTCAGAAGCAATGGATCAGAAGATCAAGTTGCTGCATCTTTAGAGAATCTGAGGATCTCTGAAGAACCAACAGTCAGAAGATCACCTAGACTTGCATCAGCTCACTCAGAAGATGTGATCCTTGGGAAGAAAGATGATCCCATCAGAACAAGGGCATTCCTTAAGAACAATGCAGAATGTCAATTAGGTCTTGTTTCTTTGATCGAGCCAACTTCTGTTGATCAAGCTCTAGAAGATCCAGACTGGATAATTGCCATGCAAGAAGAACTCAATCAGTTTACAAGGAATGATGTATGGGACTTGGTTCCTAGACCAGAAGGATTTAACATCATTGGCACTAAGTGGGTATTCAGAAACAAGCTGAGTGAGAAAGGTGAAGTGGTAAGAAACAAAGCCAGACTGGTGGCTCAGGGTTATAGTCAGCAAGAAGGGATTGATTATACAGAAACCTTTGCACCAGTGGCCAGGTTAGAATCTATTCGTCTATTAATTTCTTTTGCCACTCAACACAACATCACTCTTTATCAGATGGATGTTAAGAGTGCCTTCTTAAATGGTTACATAGATGAAGAAGTTTATGTCCATCAACCTCCTGGTTTTGAAGACTCCATGTCTCCAAATCATGTTTTTAAATTAAAGAAATCATTATACGGATTGAAACAAGCTCCTAGAGCTTGGTATGAACGTTTGAGTTCTTTCCTTCTGGAAAATGGTTTCACTAGAGGAAAAGTGGACACTACTCTCTTTTGTAAAACATTTAAAAAGGATATTTTAATTTGTCAAATATATGTTGATGATATTATCTTTGGAACATCTAATGCTACACTTGGAAAGGAGTTTGCTGAGTCTATGCAGGCTGAATTTGAAATGAGCATGATGGGAGAACTCAAGTATTTCCTTGGGATTCAAATCAACCAAACTTCTGATGGAACTTATGTTCATCAAACGAAGTATGTGAAAGAACTTCTGAAGAAGTTTAATCTTTCTGAAAGCAAAGAAGCCAAAACTCCTATGCATCCAACATGTGTCCTAGGTAAGGATGAGGTAAGTAAGAAGGTAAATCAGAAGTTGTACAGAGGTATGATTGGATCTCTTCTATACCTAACTGCTTCTAGACCTGACATTCTCTTTAGTGTTTGCTTGTGTGCTAGATTCCAATCAGATCCGAGAGAATCTCATTTAACTGCGGTTAAGAGAATTCTGAGGTATCTGAGAGGTACTACTAATGTTGGTTTAGTTTACAGAAGATCCAAAGATTACAACTTAGTAGGATTCTGTGATGCTGACTATGCTGGAGATAGAATAGAAAGGAAGAGTACTTCTGGAAGTTGTCAATTTCTTGGAAGTCACCTGATCTCATGGTACAGCAAGAAGCAAGCTACTATTGCCCTCTCAACAACAGAAGCAGAATATGTTGCTGCTGCTGGTTGTAGCACACAAATGCTCTGGATGAGAAGTCAGCTAGAAGATTATCAGATATATGAGAGTAACATTCCTATCTTCTGTGATAATACTTCTGCTATATGTTTATCTAAGAATCCTATCTTACATTCAAAAGCTAAACATATTGAGATTAAACATCATTTCATAAGGGACTATGTTCAGAAGGGTGTTATATCTTTAAACTTTGTGGATACAGACCATCAATGGGCTGATATCTTTACAAAACCCTTTGCTGAAGATAGGTTTAAGTTCATTCTGAAGAATATCAGTATGGATTTATGCCCAGAATGAGAAAATGAGAAGATCTTATGTATGAGTATCTTCTGAAATGAGATTGGATTAGTCTTTTATAAGAAGTTCTGATTGTAATCAATTAGAAGTAGTGATTCAGTTATTACTAACGTTTCATTGTCTAAGTTGACTCAGAATCTCTTTAAAAGTAAAACAGCTGTAACTGGCTATCCAGATGGTAAACACGTGTTCACTATCTCTGGACAAGTGTGCGTGCAGTTGAGGGGACGCCTACTTAGGTAACTGTGCAAATCACTTCTTTTGTCATTATTATCTCTCCTCACGTCATGTAACATTAAATGCCATTAATCATTTCTTTTATTGTCCTTTACGTTTTTATATCCGTCAAACGTTTCCCTTCCCTAGAACGTTTTCCTTCCCCATATTCCCTCTATTTATTTCTCCATTTCTTTGCATTCTTCAATCAATCTTTGCGCTCCCTCTCTCTTTCTCTCACTTTTCTATGAATATCTTTTGCGAAGACCCTAGTTCACTCTTAATCGATCTAACATTCATCATGAATCCTTCGCCCAGTTTCCTTCATCAAAACTTTAAACCTGTTGAAGAAACTAAGTCTCAAAAGTGGATGATCTATATGAATAGAACGGTTGGAAGGGTTGTCTGGTTCCAGGTTGAGAAACAAATCTCGGGGATCACTGACATTGATTCCAAGACGGATCTCTCAAGATTCCAAGCAGTCTCGAGTCTGATCTCTTCTGTGATGCTGTTATCAACATTTATCCAAAGGAAGAAGACTTTCTTGAGATATTGGATGACGTTAAGGATCATGTTCTTGACTTCTATGTTAAGAGAAAGCCCCGTTTGAGACATTAGCTCTCCTCCTGTGAACTGTCTCTTACTTCCTCCTTGAATTCATGCATCTCTCCTACAGTGGAGGTTCTAGTCTGGACAGGCATGCAGAGTTTCCAGCTTTCATGGCTGAACAAACTGAGAAGACCGCAGGGATTCATGATATGTTAGCTAGGATTATGTCTAAGCTAGGGTTGTAGTTCTTAAGTCTTTGTAGTTTTCTTTCCTTGTTGCATATGTTTTCTGCATACATCTTTTGTAATCCTGCTTGTTTAAATCAATGAAAAGTTTAATTCTGTTTCTTTCCTTTGTCGTTTTCTACATCTGAATCTTTTATATTCTTTTTGATGTTATGACAAAAAGGGGGAGAAAATATATGATAAATGATCTGATTAATATTATCAGTTACCGGGTAAAAAGGCCCCACATTACTAACAGAACTTGCAAAGTTCTATGTTTTTAAGTTGTGTTGTTGCAGGAATCGAAGATTCAAGATCAACATTAGAAGCAACAAGATGAATCAAGTTCTTGGATTCTTGAAGCAAGCTGAGTGCTATGAAGCTTCAGAATCAGAAGCAGAAGGAAGAATGTTCAGATATTCTGATGATAGAATATGATCTGAAACTGAATGTCTATTTGTTCTGATACATTCTATATAGCCTATATGGCTCTGATACATATTATGTGTTCTGAAACATATTTTATGTTCTGATTCATTCATGCTGACTTTTGTCGTTTAGTTTTGTTCTGTAACATTTCAGGATGTAGAGATGCTCTGATGAAACTCTGGTACATTCAACAATGTTCTGATACAATCTAGCATGAAGTGATGTAAGAAGAAATTCAAGCTCTGAAGCTGTCCCAATGGAAGCAAGAATCAGAAGCTGTGAATGCTCTGAAGATCAAAGAAATTCAAGTTCTGAAGCTGTCCGATGGAAGCAGAAGTCAGAAGCTGTGAATGTTCTGAAGATCAAAGAAATTCAAGTTCTGAAGCTGTCCGATGGAAGCAAAAGTCAGAAGCTGTGAATGTTCTGAGGATCTAAAGAAATTCAATATTCTGAAGCTGTCTTATGGAAGCAGAAATCAGAAGTAATGAATGTTCTGAAGATCAAGCACTGTGAACGTCTCTACCGAAATAATCAGGGAAGTCTTTTATTTATAAAATTCTTCTAGTATTAATTTCAGGGGGAGATTATTCATCTCAGGGGGAGATTGTTAATCTCAGGGGGAGACATATTCACATGCTTATGCTATAGTTGTGTAATTTGTCTTTAGCCGTCTGCTCTTTCTGATCGCAAATTCATATCATTTATATATGTTTTTGTCATCATCAAAAAGGGGGAGATTGTTAGAACAAGATTTGTTCTGATCAATATTCTTAGTTTTGATGATAACAAGGATATGAATTTTGTGTGAGATAATGTGGTACTCTAATACATTGCAATTTCCCTTTCAGGAAATATATAAAGAGTATGCACAAATCAGCGCTCAGAAGCTTTGTCTCAGAAGGTTCAGCATGCAACATCAGAACATGGTCTGGCAAGACATCAGAAGATGGTCAAGGCAGAATCAGAACATGGGTCTATGGAAGCATCAGAAGAACTTGAGATCATAAGCAGAAGCACTGAAGTTCACATGGTATCACGCTCAGAAGCACTTCAAGGTCAGAAGACAAGAAGATGCTATGCACCAAGCTGTTTGACTCTGATGATATTCAAATATTTTATTCACAAACATCAGATCAGAAGAAAGTACAGGTGGCAGGCTACGCTGACTGAGAAAAGGAACGTTGGAAGCTATTAAAGGCAACGTCAGTAGACACAGCGTGAACAAGGCTCGAGGTAGTTGACAAAAGCGTGAAACATTAAATGCAATGCTGTACGGAATACGCAAAGCATTAAATGCGCCCAACGGTCATCTTCTCAAACGCCTATAAATATGAAGTTCTGATGAGAAGCAAGGTTACGAATCCTGAACGAAATTATTCTGAAAAACTTGCTGAAACGCTATTCAAACTCAAAGCTCAGAAACTTCATCTTCATCAAAGCTCACTACATTGTTGTTGTAATATATTAGTGAGATTAAGCTTAAACGTTAAGAGAAATATCACTGTTGTGATTATAGCTTTTAAGAAGCATTGTAAAACTCTTATTTGATTACATTAATTTGTAAGTAACTAGAGTGATCAAGTGTTGATCAGGATACTCTAGGAAGTCTTAGCTTGTGTCTAAGCAGTTGTAATTAGAGTGATCACGTGGTGGTCAGGATACTCTAAGAAAGTCTTAGCTTGTGTCTAAGCATTTGTTCCTGGAGTGATCAGGTTGTGATCAGGATACTCTAGAAGACTTAGTCGCGGACTAAGTGGAAAACCATTGTAATCTGTTGCGATTAGTGGATTAAATCCTCAGGTGAGGTAAATCACTCCGTGGGGGTGGACTGGAGTAGTTTAGTTAACAACGAACCAGGATAAAAATAACTGTGCATATTGTTTTTATCGTTCAAGTTTTTAGACTACACTTAAATTACTTGACAAGTATTTGTATAACTTGACTACACTTAAATTACTCTAGCAAGTATTTGTATAACTAAATTACTTGACAAGTCTTAAAGCTTCAGAGTGTGCAAGAGGAAAAGTGTGGAAGCTCGACAAGTCGCGTCTGAGTGATCTGAGTGTTGTAAAAGACACAAGGAATATTTGGTAAAGTTATACTGCTAATCACACACACAAATAATTTTTAAAACTTATTTTTATCAAAGAAAATTTCCTGGAATTGTCTGAATGTTTCTAGACAAATTTTGAACTAGCCAGTTGATTGGCACATATACCTAATCAATTAGATTAGTGCAAAAATTGTCCTTAAATGTTTAAGACAATGTCTTAATGAATGGAAATGGCTCTATATCTTTTCTTTCCTTTTAAAACCCTTTAAAAAATTATTTTTATACCTATCAATCGATTGGTGCATGATGCTAATCGATTGGCACATTTAATTTAGCCCCAAAAAATTTTCTTTTTTGTGCCACCCTCTAGCCTATAAATAGAGTTCCTTTTCTTCACATTTTCACATCAAGAATTGCAAGCCTTCATATCTTACTCTCTCTCTAAAATTATTTTCTTTACTTTATGTAACTTTAAATTAGTAGTAGCGCTTTCAGAAAGTCTTTCGTGTTTAGTGAGGCATCTGTGTAATTCTGAAAGGATAATATTGTAAATTCTCTAAAGAACATTTTTACCTTGGTAGAATAATTTATATATAAGGGATACTTTGTTTGGGTTCAAAATCTAAACTCTGTTAAAAGCTTTCGTTTTGGGGATTTAGATTTTAAGTCCTTGGTTCGAGATTAGTCTGGTTTAAAATTTCAAGTTAGTTCGAGGTTATCCTAATAAAAAATGCTTATTCGGTTCATAAGCTCATTCCGGTCAAAAGCTTGATTTGTTTCGAGATAAACCTGGAGTAAAATCTCAGTGGTTCATGCTTAGCCTGATGAAAACCTCAGTTCGGTTCGTGAGTTCATTCTAGTTCAAAAGATTGCATTAGTTCAAGATAAGCCTGTGTAAAATCTTGGTTTAGCTTAGGGACTAACTACTTCAAGTTGTTGTTTGGAAAAAATAATAACTGCTTCAATCCGCTGTTTGGAAGAAAGACTTACCGCTTCTTTCCAATGTTCATTGTTAGGTTAGAATTTAGCCTGAAACTTCACTTTTCTTGTATTCGATAGTTCAACCTACTAAAATCTCTTTAAGGAGGAAAAAAGATGTCAAAATACAAATTCCTGACAGATATCTCTCCTCATCAAAATCCGCAACAATGGAAACCTGCGACAAAGAAAACTCGCGACAATACCTCTCCTCATCAAAATCCAAAAAAAGAAAAAGGAAACCTTTGTTAGAACATAGTTTGGTTCTACATCTTCGAAATAGTTTTGATGATAACAAACACATAATTTTAGGTAAGAACAAATATGCACTCTAATTCTACGTTTTAATTTGCAGAAGTTCTGAAGTAGGTAGAAGGCTGCATTGGGAGAAGCTTATAAGAAGAAGATGTTCTAGACAGTGATTTCTCAGAAGCAGAAGACTGCATTGAAAGATGTTTACAAGAATAAGAAGATGTAGACGTTGAGATAAGTTTACAAGAATAAGAAGTTCTAAGTGATTGAAGGAAGTTTACAAGAACAAGATGTTGTGAAGTCAAACAAAGAAAAGTCGTAAACTCTAATGACTCAAACGCTTCAAGCACCAACAAGCTGCAACGATTACTCTGATGATCAGAAGATCCAATGTTCAATAGTCAAATACAGAATCATTCCGTAACGGTTGGAAATTAATTACAGCAGACAGAATCTTCATTTTTGGAAACAAAATTAATCAGTATTTCATCAGGTTTCCAAAACGAGAATGGTTTTCTCTCAATGGATCTAAAAGTTCATGCTATATAAAGGAGACATCATGAAAAAGAAAATACAACCAACGCACGCACGAATTCAAGAGCTCAAAATTCTTATTATTCTTTTAAGTGTATTCATAATTTTATTGTGCTTAAAATTTGTGTAAACATCAAAGTTGTGATATAACTTATTAGAAGCAATCTCTTAAACACAAAAGTTGTAATTGTATAAGTAATTACTTGAGCAAACCGGGTTATAGTTTGATCTTGAGAAGACGTAGATAGTTATCTTCATGATTGTGTAATCATTATTTTGATTTAGTGAATTAAGACCTCGTAAGAGAGAGGCAAAATCACCTTGGTAGGGTGGACTTGAGTAGTTTGAGTTTAAACGAATCAAGATAACCAAACGTGTTTTTCTTTTCTTCAACCTTGTGAGAATACATAGACCTATTCACCAAAGTAGTCGTAGAGGTATGTTGAACCAAGTATGAGATGAAGTGTTGGATAAGTGAACTCTGGATGAAACCAAAGGAAGGAAGGAAAATAGTGATTAAGGAGAAGAAGATCGAAGAGGAAAGCATCAATATATATCATCCAATACGGGAAGTCTTCCCCAAACAAAGAACCCTTCCAAAGAGATAATCAAAAGAAGGATTGTCGAACTCATTGAAGTTATTAATTAGGGAGGAATGTATCCGAGAAGAAACCAAAAAGACTTATTCATAGATTCATGGATAAAAAAGGTGGATGGTATCCTGAACAAAATCTTTCCTTTGGTGATAACGACAACTAAGGAAAAATCATGTATGCGCAACTCTTTGAGAAACTTGGGCTGAAAAGAGAGAGGTTGTCACGTTATGCGGACTTTAACTTGCAAGCCTTCAACGAAATATTAACTTATCCCTAGGGATATATAGAGCTTATGGTTACACTTGGAGAACAGAGAAAAATCAGGATGATAAACCTATAATTCTTGGTATTCTCGTGCAAGAGCCTTTACAATTGCATTATGGGAAGACCCTTTGCCACGACGCTCGAAACTGTGGCCTTCTTGGTCCATATAAAGATGAAATACCACAACATCCATGACAAACATGTGAAGATATATGCTAATCTATATGAAGCATGGTGAATACACTTGTCTCTGAAGCGCAAATACGATGTGACGTTGATTGGAAATGGGAAAGAAATCACACTAGAAGTTAATGTGGCCTAATTGGCTGTCACCAAAATGAAGAACTAGCTTCCTCAATAGGTACAACATAAATTATTTTAACTTGAAATGCTAATCAAGTTATGGAACAAAGAGATATTGAAGTCTAAAAGAGAGAAAGTGGGAAAGCCCTTAGAGTCCCGCGCTTAGCGTCTTAGATTGATTAGTTAAAATGTAAAAGGTTGAGAGTCAGTTTTGAAGCACTAAGGCAATCACACACATAAATATTTTCAAACCCTATATGATTTCATAAAACTTATTGAAAACCTATCAAGAATTGTGTATAATTGATTAAGAAGGATTTTATAATCAATTAGGGGAGATTACACATGGCCTAATCACTTAAAGGATTGGTCCAATCAATTAGATCAAGGTGAAAACCTCTTAATTGGTTAGAAAATATTTTAATAGATTAAACCATGTAGCCATTTTAGGATTTTCTTTTTTTTGATGTGGTTCTCCGTATCTTGAAAGCTTTTAATTGATAACCAACTAGGGTTAATCAAGAAAATAAATTTATTAGCACATGTATCATTTCCTTTTTTAGGAGATTTTTTCTATATAAAGTAGGTTCCTCCTCATTTCACTACTCACCAAATTTATGAATAGAAATCTCTCTTCTTTTTCTTCTACTCTCTTTGTTCTAAAATTATTCTCACAATAATTTCTATAGTGCTAAAGGACTAAAAATACCTTGTGATATTTTTGTTGTAATTAAGGTTGTGCTATATTTGGTATATCCAAGAGTGTGATTCTCTTGTGGAATAGTTATTGTAAAGCACTTAAAAGGTAGCAAGCTAAACCTAATAAAAACTTTGTTGTATGCTCTTGAGCTTGGCCTATGTAAAAGCTCTGTTTGAAGTTTCTTAAGCAAAGCTCGTTCAATAGCTCTCTCAGTTGGTTCTTGAACTTAGCCAGTGTAAAAACTTTATATGTTTGTTGTTGAAGGTTCGTGGGAAAATCCTGTAAAAAAGTTCAAGTTTGTTTTTAGTGGAACTCTAAAAGTAAACTTTTTAGGACATGAGTAGATCAAGTGATTAGGTCGAACCTGTATAAATCTTTGTGTATTCTCTATATTCCTTATCTCTATAATTTTTTATGTTATTTCTAATGTGTATGTCTCTTCATCTCCACCTTTTTTCTATATTTCCACTAACATATCTCTACATGTTAATTGAATCAATTATTTTTTTTAAAGAAAAGAGTTTTTATAAATTGTTTTTGATTTTTGAACAACATAATTCATCCTCCTATTGTATTTGGAGTCACTTGATCAAAATTCATTACGTTGGCCTCATACCAAGTCTAAACTTGGGGGTTAGCAAGAAGAGCATACCCTTGGTTAGGCACGCTCTTTAGAGTTTTCTAATAAAACTTCCAAGCACGATCTTGAACAACTTCCAGATCTCAGAAAAACTAGCTTAGGATCCGCTCCAATATTCTTGGAAGGTAAATACCACAGTAAACAAATAAAGAAGAAATACCTCAAAAAGAAGAAAATATAACAACAAAGCACAATCATTTATTTAGCAATAAACAACACCTAAAAAATTTAGCCCGTTATTGATGTCGAAAAAAATCTCATTGTGTTATGGATTCATTATTTTCCTTCGAAAAATGTCCTAGTGGCTAGACTTTAAAGAAGAATTGTGTTTTGTTTCCTCTTAAACCTTAGATTTAGAGGTGAGGTTCTTTTTAGCTACTTTTGAATGGATTTAAGCTGGAATTTTTTGTCAAACTCTCTTGAATCGAAAGGTATGATTGCATAGATGGTGGATGAAGAAGCTTTAACGAAATGAGAGAGAAAGGATTAGAAAGAGACGAGGGTTGAGTTGGGGTTTGGAAACAAAGTCGTTTGATGTAGAAGGGAAAAGTTGAGACCTTAATTAAAATTTACCTTCTTGAGGTAACAACTAGGGGTGTTCAAACCAAACCGGCCCAATAGAAAACCGCAAAACCGAACCAAACCAATCTGAAACCGCAAAAAACCGCATTTGGTTCAGATGTGTTTGGGCCATTTTTAACAAATCGCGCTGTTCGGTTCGGTTTGCGGTTTGTATTTTACAAACCGAACCAAACCGAACCAAATCGCATTATGTTACAACCCCCAAACTTTAATTAACTTATATCCAACCCAAACTCAAACCTATTATGCCTTAGCCTTACGATTACAAATGATTTTCTCTTTCTCACACTTAAGGTTTCAGTTTAAGTCTTCTCAAATAATTATCACATACTCTTTTCTATTATTTCATCTCTTAAGTTCTTTCTTTTTCATCTTATTATTTTTATTCTACTGTTCTCTCTTCCAATTACGTTTTTAATGTTCCTCTTCTTATTTAATCGCATCTCTTCTGCTCTTTCTTTTTCATCTTCTGTAATATTTCGTCTCCTCTTTTTTTCTATTTCATTATAATGTTTTTTATATTATTTTATGCACTATTTTATGTTTTTTATTCCGCTTTTATCTAATATTATTTTTGTATATTAAATGAAAAGTTGTTACTCAAATCTGATAAATTTATTTGATAACGCATAAATGACTAAATACAAAGTTATGTTGTCATCATTATGTGTATGTATGGCTTAATAAATTTTTGTAAAACAAAAACCGAACCAACCAAATCAATCCAAACCGTATTGGTTTAGTTTGGTTTGGTTTGGTTTTATTTTTAAAAGTCAACCGAACCAAAGCGAACCACAAACTTTTTCTTCTTGTGGTTCGGATGATTTTTTACGTCAAGTAGGAGGAATTTTTAAATAAGAGATAAGAGGATTCAATCCTAACCATTGGATTAATCAAGAGAGAGAAATTAAATTATTTATTAAAATATTAATATAACTATTATTTCTCTCTCTTGATTAATCTGATGGTTAGAATTGAATCCTCTTATTTCTTATTTAAAAACCCTCCGACTTGATACATTCCCTATACATATATAAGGGACATATCCTCTGAGATCTCATGAGAACATGAGGAAAAATTTAAGGGACATTCCCTATACATATATAAGGAACATTCCCTATACATATATAAGGGACATTCCCTAAACTATTAAATTTAAAAGTAAATTATGAAGATTACTGTGTCATTCTTTTTTTCTCTCTCTTCCATCATTATATATATATATATATATATATATATATATATATATATATATATATATATATATATATATATATATATATATATATATATATATATATATATATATATATAATTAAATCAAAACTACTTTGATATTCTTATTGTTACTAGATACAAAACTTGACTATCAAAAAAGAGGTATCATTTTTAAATATGGACTATTATATAAAAGAGGTATCATTTTTTATAACTGGACTATCATTTTTAAAGAGGTATCATTTTTTTTCTTAGATGCATCTCCAGAAGCATCCTTTTTTTTTGTTTAACGTTGTTTTGTTCTGTAGATGCACATGCGGAACACTTCCGTAGATGCATCTACGGAAAGGTTTGACGTTATAACTCACGCCAGACCTTTCCCCTCCCTTATTCTTCACATTTTCAAACTCTAAACTCTCAAACTCTCTCAATCTCTATTTAACCGGTAAGTTTTCGACATTTCGAGTTATTTTAGAGTATTTGTAAAATCGAATTAGAATTTAATATTTAGGTGTAGAAATGATTGGATAGGTTTAGAAATAGTGTTTATAGACAATGCATGTAATGTTTTAGGTTTAAAATGTACGATCAAGCAACAAAAATGGACATTTTGGTGATTGAACAGTGGAATTTAGCCAGACGTATATGGGATGAAGATGTAAGTTTTATTTGGTAATTACTTATTTATTTATTTTCTTCTGTTCTAACCTTGTTTACTACTAACCGATTGAATTTTTAAAAAATTTCAGAGTAGGGATCCTCAGAAGTTCTACAACCATGGGCAGAAGATTATGGATCTCGTGCAGCCTAACGAGCAGTGGTTTCAGGAGGTACTGGCAGCTTCAGGCATAAAATACCTCTATATTTGAATACCATACTATACATAATAGTATGCTTGGAGACATTGCGGAGAGATGGCATCCTGAGACCTCCTCATTTCATCTACCCCACGGTGATATTACCATCACTCTAGATGATGTGGCATGTAACGCCCGAAAAAATAATTATTGGCTTAATTTAGACATTTGTGATGTTTATTGAAATTTTTGCGTTTTGGGAGTATTTAGTCGGTATTAGTTCGGGATAGCAGATCGATATTTAACCGGAAATTTTAATAATTTTAGTATTAGAAATATTAATGAGCTAATATTTAGCGTTTTGATAATTTTCCGAGTAATTAAGATTAGACCAGAAATATGAGACATTGGGTAATAAATTGGTATATTAAAATAATCAGATTTTATTTTTAATGGAGTTTAAGTGGAAGTATTATTTTTACATTAAGTGTATAAATTATATTGGGCTTATATTATGGTATCTTTAAGTGTTAAGGGTGATTTTTATTAGGCCCATTATTAAGTAGTAGTAACTAAGTGGTGGTGTTGTCTTTTTGGAAAAGTTGTAGCATAGAAAAGAAAGAGGAAACCGTGAAAGGAAAAGAAGAAGAGAATAGAAATTGGACTAGGGTTGTGAAAAGGAGGAGAAGGAGACCCAAAGTGTTGCTCTCAAGTGTCATTTTTTTCCAATTTTCTATTGAAACTTCATAGAGTTGCACTCAATCCAAGGTAAGGAGGGATTCTTTATACCTAAATGGGAATATGATGGATTTTATGTGGGTTTAGGGTATAGATTGTCGTTGGGTTGTTTTAATTTTGTTTTATGTCACTTTTTGAAATTGAAATTGGAATATTAAGAAGTGACGAACGACGCAGGAGGCTGGGACGGTTGACTATTATACCAGGGGCGGTCGGCACCCATTAATCCATTAATCCATATTTTTTCTCTTTTTGTTTCACATGCTAGTACTTATATGTTGATCACTTGTTTTCTTTTTCTGTTCCATATACTATTAAGTTTGTGACTTATTTCCATTACTGTGTCATATATGTGCCTGTCAGTTTATATAGTCACATTGTTATTTGATAGATCTAATGGACATATAATGGAAAATAATGGAAAGAAACAATTATAAATGATTATATAAATGAAAACACTAGATAATCAATGTGATCCGTAGCAATGATAGAACAAAAATAAAATTCAAAACAGTCCCGTTTGACCGAAATATCGTAATTAAGCGGTATAATTAGTTGTCCGGAATTTGATTAAAATTTACATGGTAGCTAAATTTAATTAGTAGGTTAATGTGGTGGTGATATTTTGTTGAAATTGTGCTATTTTACGAACCGACGGAAATTGTGTGGATTTGAGTATCCTTTATATTAAATGTTGGTTTTGGAATAGAAAATGAAATAGTAAATTGGAAATTGGATTGGAAATAGAATATTGAATTGAAACTTCAGATGATAGGATTATTAATTGGTTGATTTGATTAATAGTTGAATTAATTTCAATAAGTCTATTTGATTGGAAAATAGTTAGACTTGGATAAATTATTCGGTTTGTTGGTAAATAATTGTATCTTGAGAATTTGACCGTAATTATGTTTTTGGTTGGATATCTATGTTGAGAATAATATATTTATATGCCAATAATGTCGTTTTGATAATTAACATGATATCTGATTTAGTTAAATGATAATTGGAAGTTGATTCGGTTTACTTGATAAATTGGCATACTGAGATTATTTTGAGAATTGACCAAAATTGTGATTTGTTGTGAATATCTTTGTGATTATTTTGCTAATGGCATCGACCGTTGATTAGGCGAATTATCGGAATTGTTCCGTTGTTATATGAAGTTGTTGTATCATGTGTGAAGTGTTATTACCTTTATGATCGGTGATAATTGTGATATGGGCGTGTGCCTTGTGACGAATATTTTGTGAAGTAAATGATGATGATGATGTTGTGTGATGTTCGGTTCATCGAGTCACATACATTTGCATATGTAATGTGACGACCTGGATTGGCAAATTAGTGACGAAGGCTTATGCCTTGTGCCTCTGAATTGGGCAATTGGTGACGAGGGTTGAAGCTCCAATTGGTACCACATGCATATGCACAGTGGAGTCACATTTGAGTCGTTGTCAGTTGTTGTTGGTTGAAGTTGTCGTTTATGCCTTGTGATGCTGATATGTTGAGTTGTTCAAGATGCTTATATGTTGACTTGTTGAAGATGCTTATATGTTGACTTGTTGAAGATGCCTATATGTTGACTTGTTGAAAATGCCTATGTGTTGACTTGTTGGTGATGCTTATATGATGACTTGTTGAATATGTTTATATGTTGATATCATAACTATTCATTGATGATTTTCTTTGCGCTATTTATGTTGATGTTGTGTGAGGCGGTGATTCATTTATATTCTTTACCTAATGTATGATTTATCATGATCCTATTTATATAGTTTGATATCTCACCCTTTCTGCTGATGTTTCCCCTACCATGGGAAATGGGCAGGTACTCAAGTATTGCTGGGGAAGTTTGTTGCTTCATCCAGTCCTGTTGGTGTATTGCTCTGATACGCAGCACTCGGGGGGTTGTTTATATTGTTGTTCTATGTTGTTAATGTTTTAGTTTTTGTTATTATAATCGTTGAATTAAAGTTGAATAATATGAAGTACTTGTTATACTTCCAAGTTGTTTGAGTTGAATAAATTTGATAGTTGAGTGTTATTCGAATGCTATGTATCATTGTTAAATGACATACAAGTCGAAGTTTTAATTTGATATGTGATACTTTAATCTGTTGTTTGAAATTTTAAATACTCTGATATTTTCCGCATTATAATTTTGGGTAGAATTTGGGGTGTTACATTAGTGGTATCAGAGCAGGTCGGTCCGTCCGGCCAAGTTGTCGAGTCTGTTGAGTCGTGCGACAGCTGAATGCTGTCAGTGTTTTATCCTGTAGTACATGACACGTGTGAGAAACACTGTCAATACTTGTTTGTTTTGCTTCAGGGTTTGGTTTGAGCGAAGTGGGGGAGAAGCTTTGCTTCTTGGATAAGTTTCAGTTGTAAGTTGTTTGCGCAATGTACTGCTTAAGGGGACAGTGCCAGTATTATTGGAGCTTGTTGACATGGATTCAAGGTTTTGGGTGTTTAAAAAGCTTGGAGCGACTGTAGAAGGATAATGATCAGTAATTGTTGATGTTTACTCTTCGAAGGATGAGGAGCAGTGTAGTAGTTGTTGATCTGCAATTATGGTGCAAACTCATGATGTTTCGGGAGGTAACCGTTAAGTACCAGGAATAAATCCTGGGAGATGGAATTTAGAAAGTTGTTGTGTTCAGCATTGTGGATGAACTATGAAGTTGTCAGTGCGATTAGCCTTGTGAAAGGTACTGGTGTTGGAAAAGTGATGGAGTGATGAAGTTGCGGTGGACTTTATGTTGGACCAACATAAGTGATTGTCGGATATCCGATTTGAAGCGTCGAAAAGATAACGAGGTGAATTTTAATACAAGAATGGATGCCGCAACTGTAAGTAGATTTATTTGTGACAAGGTGGTGTTGGAAAGAGGTGAAGTTAACGGTTAGGCTTGTCCTTGGAAAACGGACTTGTGCGTTGGTATCGCGTAGGACGTCAGCATCAGAGATGAGTGAATTGAAGAAGTAATTCGAAGGTTTGTTGAGGAGCAATTTTTAAGATCAAGTGTGTCATTTGAAGAGTTTGAGAGATATCGTAAGGATTATCACAGCATGACGTTGATGTTTGTATTTCGAATAACGTCGGAGAATTGTATCTTGAGCTTCGAGTGTCGGATTGACATACCGTTTGAGCCTACGAAGAGGTGAGACTATACTCTACCTTATAGGAGTGTTATGGATGTAGAAGAAGTGAAGCCTGTTGAATATAAACGGTTATTTCTGTAATTGTCCAAAACAAAGTTAAGTCGAGCATGTTGTTGTGTAAGTAGTCCCGTGTAAGCTGTTAACGAAGGAAAACAATTAAGTGAAGTATTGTTGTAGGCCTTGCTGTAGGATTACTGATAAGTGATTGAAACTTTGGTAGAAGCTGTCGAAGTTGTTGAAACATTATGGATCGCAAGTAAGAGTCGGAAATACAAAGAGATGAGTATGATTTCAATGATAAGAAGTGTTGCTATTGGTGTGAAGATATTTTGTTCTAATGTATCGTCAGAGGTGTTTTAGTAGGTAGCTCCAAGACGTCAGTGTTAATAGGTTCAGATAGTTATGCAAGTTGTTGAAGTATGGTATTTTGGTGACGTAAATTCAATTCCTAAAGGAACAGTGTTATAGTTGGTAATGATGGTTATACTCCATTATAATTGTCGGCTGTCTATTCATAAATTGAGGACTTGATCACCCTTAATCTCTTGCTAATAGTAGACAGAATTATATTGGATGTTATTGACTTATCTTATTGTCTTAATGGTGTGTGAGGTGATGGATGTTGAAGAAAGTCTGAAACTTAGTTGAAGCTTGCAAATCGTTTAAGTTGATAAAAACTCTAATGAAGGACGGTGAATTAAGATGGATGATCAGAGTTGCGCAGTTGGAGCATGATGTGCCAGATGTATTATGTTTTCTTGTGAATAGTGCTGATTGTTATATGATGTTCTTGTAAGTTGTTAGTTAATGATGAGTTGTGTGGTTATTAGTCGAGTTATGTTATCAGGTTGGTATTATGATACTTTTGTCGTTGTTACAGTAATGTTGTTGATGGTACTTCGTTAGTGGATGACACCTGAGTATGGAAATAAGAATCGTATATGTGTATCGGTGTTGAGTATGTTGTTGCAATGATGAAGCGATGTTGTATCGTAATGTATGAGCGGGTGAAGATTGTTGCTACGTCGTAAGATGTTGTTCCAAGATATTGCTGAAATGGTTGGTAGGTTAGTAATGATTATGTTGCAAGGATAATTGAGAGATTTACGTATGAGTTTTGGATCCAAGTCGTGTTAAGATACAGATATATCAGAAAAATAATAATCGGAGTGTTGTTAAGAGAAACTTGTGAATAAGAAAGTGGATGAGGACGCGATGTTAAGGATGGTTGTGTTAGGCAAATTTTCGAGGACGAAAATATTCTAGTGGAGGGGAGTTGTAACGCCCAGAAAAATAATTATTGGCTTAATTTAGACATTTGTGATGTTTATTGAAATTTTTGCATTTTGGGACGATTTAGTAGGTATTAGTTCGGGATATCGGATCGATATTTAACCAGAAATTTTAATAATTTTAGTATTAGAAATATTATTGAGCTAATATTTAGCGTTTCGGGAATTTTCCGAGTAATTAAGATTAGACCGGAAATATGAGACATTGAGTAATAAGTCGGTATATTAAAATAATCGGAAATATGGACCACACTCAGGATCTTCTTCCTCTGTGTCGTCATATCGCTGACAGGGGCCTCGGAGTCATTGAAGAGGGTTTATTCGCTGAGGGGAATGCTTATAGGCGTGTGCTGGATGATATGATTAGACTGGCAGAGAGTGCATTTATGTATCGTCGACATCGTGTCAGGACCCGTGGGACACTTGACGCTAGGGATAGAGCCAGCAGAGCCCTTGGCGGACGCGGAGGCGGAAGTAGAGGAGATGCGCAGGATGGTACGCAGGATGATACCCGACATACTCAATAGTTATATTTCATAATGTATTTATATTTCATTTTTGTATGTATTTGATGATGTACTCGACACTTTGACCGATATTATTTATATATTGTATTTTTATTGGTCTACCTACTATTTTCTTTAAAATGCATTACTGAATCTGAATGTATGTCTTTAAAAATGGAATTTCTGAATGAAAATGACATGAATTCAAAAAATAGCAGATTGTTCCGTAGATGCACCTACGGAACACTCTATTTTCACCATATTTCGTAGATTCATCTACGGAAGTATTGCTAAACTGAAAAATAAGATAAAATTAACTGTGTTTTCTTTTGTTTTATACGCTTCCGTAGATGCATCTATGGAAGAAAGCAATTTTTTTCAAAATATGAGATGCTTCTGAATGTGCATCTATGGAAGCAGATGCAAAATTGAAATTTTGCATGATGTATAAGAGACCTAATGGATTGGATGAAAATCTTTTTAAGAGAATTTCTTTACCCACCTCCCTATTTTCTTGGTCACCTCCGGTGAAAAATCCAAAATACCCTCACTTCGGAAATGCATTTCCGAAACGTTTTTTTTTAAAAAAATTTGTCTTATTTCGGAAATGCACTTCCGAAAACACGAAAAAAAGGTGTTTTCGGAGATGCATTTCCGAAAACACCCCCTTTTTTGGGTTTTCGGAGATACATTTCCGAAAACACCTTTTTTTTTGGAGGGGGTGTCTTCGGAGATGCATATCCGAAATATTCCAAGACCAAATTGGTTTTGGAATGTTTCGGATATACACTTCCGAAAGAATTCAATTATTAAAAAATTAAAATCAAGGTGAATCAATACAATTAATAGGTATAAAATGAAGGTGAATCAATAAAATCAAGGTGAATCAAAATTTCCTAAACAATTATATAAATCAAAAATATTTTAATTCCATAAGTAAATTTTGAATTATATAGAATTAAATATAAAATTTATTCATTAAATAAAATTAAGACAAAATATTTTTTTAATCTTTTTAAACTAAATAAAAAATTATAACTCATTTTTAATTATGAATCAGAATAGAAATATATAAATATATAATAATAATTATTAATTTTGTAAGTGAAATATATAAATATATAATAATTAATATATAAATATATAATAATTATTATAAATTAAAACACTCATTTTTTTAATTTTAATAATTATTATATAAATATGTTTATAAGTAATATATAATAATTATTATATAAATATATAAATATGTAAATATATAATAATTATTATAATTATTATATAAATATATAAATTAAAACACTTATTTTAGTTTTTTTAATTAAAATTATTTTAAATTTTAAAATATGAATCTGAATAAAATATATAATAATTATTATTCATAACTCATAAATTATATCAAAATATATAATTATTATTATTCATTACTCATAAATTATATCAAATTTATGATGTATGAATTAATTAATATCCTAAATATTAATTTTTGGGATTTTTAGATTTTTTTTTTTTTCGGAGATGCATCTCCGAATTAATCAAAATTCTAATTTTTGCGATTTTTTCGGAAATACACTTCCAAAGTCTGGAAAAATTTAGAAAAAAAAATATTTCGGAAATGTATTTCCGAAACAGGGGTAAAGTGGGGTTTTCGCTGGGGTCAGTGGGTAAAGAAATTTTCTCTTTTTAAATGTTTGTCAAAACTTAATTAAAGTTTAATTTTTAGTAAAACAAAAAATATATATATATATATTTATTTTTAAATACGGTACATGGAAAAGTGAAAATAAAAACAGTAGAAAGTGAAGAAAGCCACGTAAGAAGCAGAATTTAGTGTATAGGTTGGTATCTCTTTTTCAGGAATATGGATGCGAAAGTTGGTTTCCGGTCAGCTGACATGATAGTGACAAGTGTACGTTTAGGAATCAGAAAAACTCTGCACCCTCAGCTACACTGTTCTTCTTGCATAGAGAAAGACAATCACATGGCCTGACTGTGATTCTTCAATTAAATTCAGCATTGTTTAATTATTCAAATTACTTGTTTTTAATAATTTTGGTAAGAGTTAAAAGGTAGTGCACTGACAGTGTAAAACTATTTTACACTGTCATCCAATAGGGAGTCATGAATGTGTCATGTCATTAAAGTTTTTTTTAAATAAAAGAATGTTTTAATTGGATGCATGGTGGTGATTGGTTGACAGTGTAAAAATATTTTACACTGTCAGTGCATGACCCCTTTTCTCTTTTGGTAAATTATTAAAGTATTTTTTAATAAATTAAATAATACTAATAAAATTTATAATATATATAGTATATGAAAGCTAGCAATCTGTTTTAAATTTAGAAAATTAAAAGAACAAAATACTAAAAACAAAGTTTGTGAAAGCTAGCAATCTAACTCCATGAAAAAAGAGAATGAGAGTGAACCATAATTTTATTTCACTAATATAAACAACTTATAAACTATTGATTCACTTTTATATGTATATTATACTAACCGTTCTTGACAAACTCTTAAGTTAGTTATAAGTTATTTGTTTGTTAACAGTTGAGGCAGACTAACTTTCTCTATTACAAACTACCTTGTTAAAATGACCAAGATGAAGGGATTTAGTCAAAATATTAGGAATTTGCTTTATAGAAGACAATAGAAGCAAATACAAAACTTTTGCATGCTCTGTCTCATGGCAATTAAATTCTATTCTATTTTGTCCTTTTATGAGAAACAATATTAGATGTTATGTGTGTGGCTCATTTATTGTCATAGTAGAAGATGATAGGAGGGAGATATCCAAAAATCATGTAACAAGTATAAGAGGTGCTAGTATTGTCCTTAACAAGTGGCTTGAACTAATGCTTTATTCTCTACTTCAGATGATGATTTAAATACAACTTATTGTTTCTTGATTTTCCATCTTATCAACGAGCTTCCAAGAAAAAAAATCTTATTGAGGACCTCTTAGTGTCGTGACATGCCCCCAATCATAATCAGACAAACCTTTCAGGCTTAACGCATCTAAAAATTGATTGAGTTTACTTATACCATACAAAATCTCAGATCTAAAATGAGTCAGATACATTAATATTTTAATCAATCTTTATATGTTGTAAATTCATTAAAAGTTAATCAAATAAGTTATGAAGTTGGAAGTGTTGTTGCAGTGTAGAGCAAGGTTTGATTCCAAGGAGGCCAACATCTTGGAGTAAAACTAGAACATACTTTATCTAACATAGCGAAATTCAAATTTGTGTTTTAGCCACTTTAAATCCTATGAAATATTTGAAGACACCTAAGTCTTTGATGATAAGCTTGTCATACTATCAGAAAATGAAATATTTGAAGACACCTAAGTCTTTGATGATAAGCTTGTCATACTATCAGAAAATGGGTGATTTGTCAGGGGAACAACCCCTCATAACCTTGACATACGCACTTTAGTATGTCTTCATGAGCAGTCTTGAAAATTTTTCAAGCCTCCTTAGCTTGAGTTCAATTGTTGATTAGTTAAACGACATTCTTTCTCTCGCATCGATCCCTGTGAACACGATAAACTCCGGAATACTTCTAAAACTTTTGCTTGTTACTTTACCGCAACAACAAAATGACGCTGTTGTCGGAGATTGGTGTTTTGATATTGAATTGCTTTGCAATAGTTTCTATGGTTTTGAGCTTTGTATATATTGTATATTTTCACTTGTATATGTTTACATATGAGTATACGTGTTTGGTGAATATTGGCTAAACAAGTTGAAATTGAACCAGTTCTTAAATTCAAATTTTCACTTCTCAACTTGTGTATCCAACATTCACCTGTTTTTCCTTTTAGCATGATTATAGTTGTTTTGTTTTCATACTTGTATTTATATGTTAATTAATATGTATACATATTTGTATATTTGCGTTTTCTTTTATGTTCGTGCAAGTGTTGTATATATTTGTACCAATAACATTTGTTAAGTGTTTCAGTTATGACACTTTCTTTAGGTTTGGGCAGTGAGACATCACCATGGCATTGACGAGAGGAAGTTACTATCCAGGCACAATAAATGCGTCGAGCTACAAAAAAAACAAGCACTTATTGAGAGGCACCCCAATGGTTTTTCATTTTGTACATTTTCACATTCATTAGTGTAGGTAATAAAATGCAAGAATGGGTTGGAATATTGAGCTTTGAAATCATTTGAAAAAAACATGTTGCAGGCAGCCCGCTTAGCGTGCTCTGTGCGCGCTTAGCGCGGTTTGCTGCACATGGAAAAATCTCTTCTTCTCTTCCACTCTTGGTCCATTCTTTTACTTATATTGTATAAGTTAGCATTATTTTTAGTAGTTTTAATAATGATTGTTTGTTGTTTGGACTCTAATTTTGGTCCGTTAACTTGAAGATTTTTGAGGTGATTTTCCAAGTTTGATCATTTCAACTTGTGAATGTACGGTAATGATATTTTTGAAGTTGTATCATTCAAGGTACTCGTTTATCTCTTTCTAGAACATAACATGTTTAGGAAACTTTTCATTTGAACAATTTTCATACAATTCGTTCTTTTGCATTACTTGTTTTTTATTGGATTACTTTAGTTCCTACCCCCAAATGTAAGGAAGCTTTCCATTGTGTACCATATACTGAAGACCAACAATTATTGTTTTAACAAGATTTTATTATGTTTAATATGTTTTTATGTTGATTGTATGAAAGCATGAAGAGGATCAAGGCATTTTGTTTCATTTTGAGCACAACCACCTAGCCAAATAGTCATTTCACCCTGTAAGTGTGCGATTATTTGTTAACCCCTTTTGAGATTTTGTCAATATCCATGTTGCAGCTGAACTTGATGCTTGTCTATGAGTATTTAGTTCTCCTTTTTGTATAGATTTTGATCTTTGTTTTCTTGAACCCTTAACCATGATTTATAATTTGAATTTTTACCTTACCTTATAAAGTAGGGAGTATTCACACTTTGATGTTGGTTGAATTCAAATTGGAGAGAGAAATGTTTGCTAGCTCATTGATAGTTGTTATGAGGTTGAAAAAGAAAAGAAAAAAAATTGCAAAAGGAAAATATAAAGAAAGAAAAAAGAGAAAAATTTTGAAAAAAAAAATAAAAATAAAAAAAATAATTGTGCTAAATAAATATTGTATTTGTTGTGACAATGCGGGAATATAGAAAAAGTTTGATTGAGATTTTGTTGTTTGAAACTTTGTGGATTGATCACTCCCTTAGGTTTAGGCAGATTTTTGTTTCAATTAGCTTTAGGAATTGCCCCTTTGTTAACGAAGCCACATTACAACCTTGAAAATCCTTTGTGATTCTTGCTTTTGTATTTTCAATATGAATTTTTAGATGAATGCATAATTGTTAATCTTATGTTTGCAAGACTGTTCGATGAGTGTTAAAGGCCCTCACTTTTGTGTATTTTTCATCCTTTGATGAATTTTTCCTAGGTGTGATTCATGATTGAGCTTGTATTGTATTAGATTGTTCGGTAATATTTTTGTACTTAGGATTTGTTTCATTTACATGTTGTCGTTGTAGGATTGTGGTATGTAATACTTTGTTTGCGTATTTTTGTGTGAACCATACATTTGTTTTTGTTTTTCAAAAATTGTTTATTCATGATTCTTGGTAATCACTTTTGTTTCTTAAGTTTTATTTACCTTGTTTGAGGACAAACAACGTTTCAAGTTGGGGAGAGTTTGATAAGTATCAAATTGTAGTTATTTTTGTATATAGTTTGTGGCACTTATCGACTCTTTTTCTTGAACTTATGTGTGAATTCGCACGTTTTAGTTAGATTTGAACATATTGTGTTTTGGATTCATTTATGCACCTATTGATAGTTTTTCATCTCTTTTGTAGGTATTTTTGCATGGTTAAAGCATTGAGTAATAAAGGCCAAAGGCAAAGCTTCAAGAGTGCAATTTTGGAAGATAAAATAAGAGTTGCAGACGGGCCTAAGCGCGGTCTGTGCGCGCTTAGCACGCTCCAGAGCTGAAGAACCAGTTTTGGCAAAGAGTTTCGCGCTAAGCGTGACTTATGGGCGCTTAGCGCGCGTTCAGTAGGTTTGAGTAATAAATGGGAGTGCGCTTAGCGCGGTGTTGCAGGCTTAACGCAATCTGCGTTTTTCAGTTTTGTATAAATAGATTCATTCATATTTTTAGGTTATGGTTTTGGGGATTTTTTATCTTCCAACTCCATCAATTTCATTCTTAGGTAGATTAGCTTCGAAAACAACATTGGGTCTTGCATTTAGATGATCGGAGGTGGATTCTTCGTCAATCGGAGCTGACAACTCGCGAGATGTTCGGTTTATCTCTCTTCCTCTTTGTGTATTTCTCTTGTGTTGGGCTTGTTTGTATATTTTCTCTGAACATATGTATATTTATCATTCATGGTGTTGTATAAAACTTGCTTTACAAATCGTTATTGTTGTCTTTCTTGATCTTTTAGCATTTATGTTAGGGGTTTGTGTTGCTATAGAGATATATCTCACAGATTCTAATTAGGGATGAACTTCTGTTAGTTTCTGGATTCTAGAGATAGATTTAGAGCTAACAATCACTTGTGTGTCTAAGCTTAATGCTTCCGTGTTTTTGTTGCACGCGAGAGATCGCCGACGCGAGAATACAAATTTTCTCACAACTTCGCGTTAGAGATAACCTTGGTTATGACTTGTCTCATAGGTGTTTCAAAAATGGACACTGATGTGAGAGATACGTGATGATAATGACGAGTATTGTAGGTTGAGTGCAAGTGATCGATAGGTTTAAGTTTGTGACGAGTGAGTGTATATTCATGCCTGATGGGTTATTCTCTCAGAAGAATGTATTTATTTCCTGTTTATAAGTTTTATTTTTATTTCATTGTAACCCAAGCTCAAAAATGTTGAGATTGTTAAACGACATTCTTTCCCTCGCACTGATCCTTGTGGACAAGATAAAATCCGGATTACTTCCAAAACTTTTGCTTGCTCCTCTACCGCACCAACAAAATGGCGCTGTTGTCGTGGAATGGTGTTTTGATATTGAATTGCATCACAATAGTTTCTATCGTTTTGAGCTTTGTATATATTGTATATTTTCACTTGCATATTTTTACTTGTATATGTTTACATATGAGTATACGTGTTTGGTGAATGTTGGCTAAACAAGTTAAAATTGGACAAGTTCTTAAATTCAAATTTTCACTTCTCAACTTGTGTATCCAACATTCACCTATTTTCCTTTTATTATGATTATAGTAGTTTTATTTTCATACTTATATATATATATATATATATATATATATATATGTTAATTAATGTGTGTACATATTTGTATATTTGCGTTTTCTTTCTTGTTCGTATAAGTGTTGTATATATTTGTACCAATATATAACAAATATATGTATAAGTTTTAAAAGGTTTCGTGAAGCCTTGTGATTCAAAATAGTGACTTTTCTTGATGAAAATATGCAACTTTTCGTTTGCTATTCGATTACCAAAGTCCCAATAGCATAAATTGAATTTTAATATTGTTTCAAAAATAGATAATTATGACGGTTATGAAAGTGATGTTATGGCGGTTTCAACTACCATAATTTACAAAAATGACATTTTTTTCAAAAATTTAAAAAAGAATGAACTCGTAATCGATTACCATATTCTAGTAACCGATTACAACTACTTTGAAAATTGAAAACCAATTTTTTAATGGCATTGTTTGAAAGGTTTTAATGCATGATGTTTGAAAGGTCATATTATCATTTTATAATTCAATTCAAAGGTTATATGTTTATTGAATGATTGGTAAAACACTCAGACCACATATGATATGATAAACTCATCTTTTTTGACAAGTTGGAGGAACAAAATGAAAGCTCAAGTTTACAACTATTAACATTAACAATAACACAAACAACAATATTTATCAACAAAAACATCAACATGCTTCAACATTAATTCTTCAACATACTTCAACATTTATCAACATACTTCAATATTTATAAACATACTTCAACACAAACAACAATATTTATCAACAAAAACAACAACTTACTTTAACATAAACAGCAACATTTATAAAAAAAACAAAAATATAAGAACTATAAGGCAAAATACCCTTTTTGGTCCCTTATGTTAACTTCGGGGTTCATTTTGGTCCCTTAACTTCAAAAAGTGTCACATTGGTCCCTTAACTCTTCAAAAGGTGTCATTTTAGTCCTTTTTGTCACATTAGCGACGGAAAAACTCAAAAATTGGTCGTTATTTTCGTCGCTAATATGACAAAAAGGACTAAAATGACACCTTTTGAAGAGTTAAGGGACCAATATGACACTTTTTGAAGTTAAGGGAGCAAAATGAACCTCGAGGTTAACATAAGGGACCAAAAAGGGTATTTTGCCAAACTATAATCTCATTTTAACAACAAGAAAACAATAAACCCTATGTTGGACCAAGACAGATGTTTCACGTATATTTTGAACAAGAAAAACTAAAAAAAAAAACAAATATTTTGAACAACAACAATATTATAACTCATAAAATGTTTCACGAAATTACCATTCATTGAAAAGATTCGTGAAAAATAAAGATAAGGGTACATTTTTCTTGCACGAATTCATGTTATATTACCTTTATTCATACTTGTTGGAGATGTAATATTTGAGTTTTGATAGTTTAGGTTAAGGAGAGAGAAGTTATGGTTTCCTTTGAGCGTCGTTTGTTCTGAAGTGATATAAGTAGCTTTTATAGATAATATATTTCACCACGGTTCATAAAAAACCATGGTGAATTGTCATTCTATTTCACCACGGTTGTGAATTTGGATCTTAGTGAAAAGGGTTTAATTTTGTTTAAAAATAGAACTTTTGGGAACACACCCTTTTTTGTAACAAAAAAAGGAAAAACGTTGGTTCTACGATTCGAAGCGTGTAACCATTTACCTATCACCGTGTTTGGGAGTATGGACGATGGTGAAAAGTGTTTTAGTAAATGAAGGCGCCTAAATAGGAGTTATTACTTCAATTGATTATATGGCTGAGGTAATAAGATGTTACAAAATGTATACTTTGCAGTAATGATATAGATGATTTAACTCAAAATATGTGATTTTTATAACTTTATGTGGTTGTTTTATAGATAATCTCTATTTATAATTATATATTTTATTTGTGTTAAATGTTTTCTCCCGTCTAAGGAATTGACAGAGTTGATTAAGATGGCAATTGAGACTGAGCACTGAATTGTTCATCTGTTACTAAGGTTATGAGATTGTAATGATAGTTCGCGGTTGTGATAGGAATAGTCTTAGTAATTAGTCTAGTTTTGTGCGTTAGAAAATCTTCATTGTTGATTGAAGACTCTCGGTAGCTGGGGGTTGCTTTGACGAAGCGGGTCACCTTGCGATTGAAAACTCTCCATAGTTAGGGGGTTGGGAGGTCATAATTTCGTGTGTTTGTAAAACTTTCTTCTTAGTTTATGTGCCATAAAACATTTGACATCGTTATAGGATTAGGTCATAGAAATTCTCACATCTAGGGCTAGATGTTTCGAAAGAGAAACTTAATCGCTTTTATAATTATCTTTGTAAATTGTTAGTTCGGAATTTCTATAAACAATCACATGCACAAACCTATTAATCGTGCTTGTTCACCGACAATCACAGTTATTCACTCGGTGCATTGAATTCACAAGGAAAATCACCTTGTCCAGGTACGAGGTTAATAAAATCTTCGTGGATATGATAATGTTACGTACCACATTGAGGTTTTTTTGGCATAATTTTTACAAAAATCATTTTACATCCAGTTCAATCTACCACCATTTTATGTTATAGTACAATATAGTATTTAATGGAAACCTTAGTTGATCCTATTAACAAACTTATTGCTTACAAAGATATAACCTCAATTTATTGTATCTTTAAAAAAAATTCAACAATAATCAACGTGTTTTCAAATAGATGAAGAGAGAGTTTGAGAGATGAGAGATTGTTTAAACTGTGTTATTATTAAATCATGAGGTGAAATGAGCATTTATATGTGAGTAAAAACTATATATATATATATATATATATATATATATATATATATATATATATATATATATATATATATATATAACGATTGGGGACGAGTATAAATCATGAGGTGAAATGAGCATTTATATTAACAACACGATTTGATTCAACTTTTTTAAATCTTTGGAGGGATTGAAATCATGTCACTTAAAATCTTTTTAAAGAAATCATGTGTGAGTTGAATTTTTCAAAAACCTTATTCAAATCACATACACTAGAAGCATTTCAAAATGGGTGTTTTTGCAACATATGATTCGAATCAAAGTAAAAGGTTATTTGAATCAAGACGACACGATTTAAATTGAGAAAAGTAGTTATTCATATCACTATGACCCGAGACTCCAACAATGAAATTATGATAATACACAATAATTTGAATTATCAAAAACCATAATTTGAATCAAGTGCAACATAAGTTAGAAAAGATTAAAAAGAAACACTTGGTGATTGGAATCAATTAGACCATATGCTTGAAAAACCTTAGTGTTGATAATGGAGGAATCTAGGTCAAACTCCATGGAAGAGAATGAGATAACCAAGGAAGGTAAAAGAAGAGAGTAAAGTTTGTTACAACAGTTAAAAGAAAGTAACTGTATTTTCCAAAATCAGTATTAACCACTGATACATACAAGTGTATATATACAAGTCATACAATGACCAATGTGAGATAAAATAAATGTACAAGTGTAAACTAGCTATTGGTTCAATAATATAAGCTAATATGCCCTCTCAAGTTGGACTATGTATGCTACAAAGTCCTAACTTGCCCAGAATAGAAGAAATGGCAGGAAAATGTAAAGGTTTGGTGAACATGTCCGCGAGCTGTGCAGTAGTAGAAATAGGTAATAGATGGATAAGCTTAGAGCGAATCTTCTCACGAATAACGTGGCAATCGAGCTCGATATGTTTGCTGCGTTCATGGAAGGTGGGATTATGAGCCAAGTATATGGCAGATTTACTGTCACAGAACACGGAAGCCGGTCTAGAAAAATTAACTTGTAAGTCACGAAACAAGTATTGCAACCATTGCAATTCACAGGTGAGTGAAGCCAGGGCACGGTATTCGGCTTCAGTTGAAGAACGAGACACGGTATTTTGCTTCTTGGATTTCCAGCAGATGAGGGAGGAACCAAGGATGATACAAAAACCGGTAACGGATCTGCGAGTGTCGGGACACCTTGCCCAGTCCGAATCTGCAAAAGCAGACAATTTCAGTTCACTAGAAGATGAGAAGAGTATTCCTTTGGCAGGGTATGCTTTCAGATAACGCAAAATTTTTGTGGCAGCTTGGTAATGAGGTAGTAAGGGCTTGGACACATATTGACTAAGATGTTGGACAGCGAAGGAGATGTCCGGTCTGGAATTTGTCAAATATATCAACCTGCCAATAAGCCTGCGGTAGCTTGAAGGATCCTCTAAGGGTTGTCCTTCATGAATGGACAGTTTGATGTTGGGATCAAAGGGCACTGTAGATGGTTTGGAAGCCAAAAAACCACTGTCATCAAGAAGCTCCAAAGTATACTTTCGTGGGTTCAAAAAAATGCCAGATGTGGATCTTGCAATCTCAAACCCAAGAAAAAAATGAAGCTGACCAAGGTCTTTGATGTGAAACTGATGATGCAGAAGTTGTTTGACTATTTGGATTTCAGTCAAGGAAGTACATGCCAGCACTATATCATCTACATAAACCAAAAGAGCTGTAAATTCTGCATGTGTGGATTTTGTATAAAGTGAGTGATCAGCCTGTGATTGAGAGTAGCCAATAGAAAGAAGGAAAGAAGAAAGTTTGGAATACCATTGCCTACTTGCTTGCTTAAGGCCATACAAAGATTTTTGTAGTTTGCACACTTGAGAAGAGTTTGAAGTATGCATACCAGGTGGAAGAGTCATGTACACCTCTTCATGTAGATCCCCATGGAGAAAAGCATTGTTGACATCGAGTTGTTCCAAGTGCCAACCCTTGATAGCTGCTAGTGATAGAAGAACCCTTACAGTAGTAAGTTTGGCAACAGGGGAAAAAGTGTCAAAATAATCAATGCCCTCCATTTGTGTATATCCTTTGGCTACCAACCTAGCCTTATATCTTTCAATAGAACCATCTGCTTTGAATTTTACCTTATACACCCATCTGCATCCAATGGGGTGTTTACCAGGAGGTAAGTCAACTATACTCCAAGTGTGATTCTCAGCAAGAGCATGTAGTTCAGCATCCATAGCATTTTTCCATCAGTCAAACTTAATGGCTTGGTTGTATGTTTTGGGCTCAGTGATTGAGGAGATAGAACAACAGAAATGCTTATAGGATGGTGAACAGTTTTGATAAGAAATAACAGATGAAAGAGGGTATGCAACATTGGATTTAATAGAATGTGATGCTAATGATTTATGTGATGCAGCATAACAATGGTAATCATTAAGGTAGTTGGGAGGGTGAACATTTCTAGTGGATTGTCTTAAAGGATAAGGATGTATAGGGGCAGGGGATTGTGTATGTTCAATAGGCTGAGATGATAAGGGTGAAACAGGGGAAGGTACAGAGATAGTTATTATAACAGGTGCAGGGTATTGTGTATGTTCAATAGGCTGAGTAGATGAAGATTGAGAAGGAGAATTATGTGAAGGACCAATGGATAAAGGGCTGGAATTGGTATGCTGGTTTTGTGTAGTAGGAATAGGGGAAGAGGTGTCATGTGTAGGGCTGACTGTGTGAAGATTGTCATTGGGAGGAGTGGATCCAATAGGTGAGTTGGCAGAAGTACTAGGTTCAGAGGAAAGAGAAATATCAGTGGTGCTGGTAGGTGTTTGTACAACAGGGATATCCTCAAGAATATGAGAGGAACTGTTGGATAAAGGGGTGTTTTGCTGTGAAGACAAACTTAATTTGAAAGGGAAGTGGTTTTCATAAAAAATGACATTTCTAGATACAAAGATGTTGTGGTTCTGCAAATCATAAAGTATGTAGCCTTTTGTACCATCTTTGTATCCTAAGAAAACAACTTTCCTAGATCTAGGATCAAATTTTGTCCTATGAGCAAAAAGAGTAGTAGCAAAACTCAAACATCCAAAAACTTTCAAATGTATTAGGGATGGAGGTTGGGAAAATAACATTTCATAAGGACACTTAGATTTTAAAAGAGGGGATGGCAGCCAGTTTATGAGATGTATGGCATGTTGAACAGAGAAATTCCATAGATTTAAAGGAAGATTAGAATGAAAATATAAGGATCTAGCTACATTAAGAATATGTTGATGTTTTCTTTTTACCACCCCATTTTGTTGGGGTGTTTCAACACATGATTTTTGATGAATGATGCCTTTGGATAAAAGAAAATCAGACAATGCTAAAAATTCAGTACCATTGTCACTTCTAAGGCATTTGAGTGTGGTATGAAATTGATTTTCTAAATAGGCTACAAATTGTATTAGGCTATTTTTGGTTTGATCTTTTGTTTTAAGGAATATCACCCAAGTATATCTACTATAATCATCTACAAGGGTTAAAAAATATTTTTGGCCTAAAACAGAAATTGTTGAAAAAGGGCCCCACACATCAGCATGCAGTAAATCAAAAGGAGCAGTAGAATTAGAAATGCTATTAGGAAATGGTAATTTTCTCTGTTTGCCAAGATGGCAAGATTCACAAGGTGTATCATTATTGTTGTAAGGAATAAAAGGAAAAATTGAGGAAATGGCTTTCATGCCTACATCAGATATGTGGCCTAACCTTAAGTGCCAAAGATTACATTTATTGGTGACATTAGAAGTGTAAACTGAAGATGAGTTGGTAGTGTCAAGAACATAGAGTCCCTTGTGCAATCTAGCTGTACCAATCATTTCCTTGGAATGATTCTGCAGGATATGACAGGCATCAACACTAAATTGTACAAAGCATGTGTTTTGGCTAGTAAGCTTAGCAATGGAGATAAGGTTAACATGGAAAGTAGGGATGTATAGGACATTGTGAAGAGTCAAATTGGGGGATATAGCTACACTACCAGTCATAGATGCAGTAGTATGGGAACCATCAGGCAAATTAACATGCAATGGAATGATATGTTTAAGATTTGTAAAGAGAGAGCTATTAAAAGAGATATGATCTGTAGCACCAATATCTAATATCCAAAGAGGAGAATTTTTACCATTGGTGGTGGCTGAGTGCATAGCATAAGGTGTTGTGGAAGTGGAATTGGCATGGGAATTAAGCTTTGACTGTTGAATTAATTCAAGAATGCTGTTGTACTGCTCTTGAGTGAATCCAGATGGAGATGAGGATGACTGTTGAGAAGAGTCTGAAGCTGTATTGGCTGAAGCATTGTGTGGAGAATTCTGAATCTTGTCCTTTTGTTTGAAACCTGGTGGATAACCATGTTTGAGAAAACAGGTTTCCACAGTGTGATTAGTTCTCCCACAATGTGTACAGATACGATTTTGACCCTTAGGACCAGCTTGACCTTGACTCTTGTTCTTTGAAGCATTGAATCCAGGCTTTCTAGAAGAAGATCCTGAATGAGTATTGACCTGAAGTGCAAAATTAGTGAGTTCTTCAGTGGTGACCGGTGGAGAAGCTAACACTGACGCAGCACTATTCATTTCGCGTTCTTGCTGAATGATGAGAGAAAAGGCTTTGTCAATATCTAGCAAAGGGCTCATCATCATGATCTGTGATTTAGAATGTGTGAACTTTTCATTCAGGCCTTTGAGGAAGCGAATAACCTGGTCTTGCTCTCTATACTTCTTTGCAGATGCAACAGCGCCACAAGAGCATGGAATTGCACATGAACAAGCAACAATTGGACGACAATTATCGAATTCATCCCAAAGAACTTTCAATTGCGTGAAGTAATTAGAAACATCTAAGGTACCTTGGAGAAGTTTGTAGATATCCTCCTGAATATCTGAAATGCGGAAGATGTCACTATGCGAAAACCGAATCTTCAGGTTCTTCCAAACTCCAGCTGCACTATCAATCCAAAGGACTGATTTGGCGATCAATTCGGAAGTAGATCGATGAATCCAAGCGAGAACCATGGTGTTGCAACGTATCCAAGGAGCATACAGAGGGTCAGATACAGGTGGTTTTGCAAGAGATCCATCGATGAATCTTTCCTTATTCTTCAAAATCAACGCTATATGCATTGACCTAGCCCAAGTATGGTAGTTCTTGTCATCAAGAACAGGGGAAACAAGAATAATCGCAGGGTTTTCGTTTGGATGAAGGTAATAAGGATTCGTAGCATTCGTGGAGAAATCAACGAAGGTCTGGTAAGCCATTGATGAATGTATCGGAGAAGAAACAAAAAGAGAGGTAAAGAAGATGCGAATCGAAGAACAAGATTCACAGAAGACTCTGCAATGAGAGGAACAATGATGCTGATCGCAAAGAGAGAGAACGATATCACAAACAATGGCTACCAGAGCTTGTATAGCTCTGATACCATGTTGATAATGGAGGAATCTAGGTCAAACTCCATGGAAGAGAATGAGATAACCAAGGAAGGTAAAAGAAGAGAGTAAAGTTTGTTACAACAGTTAAAAGAAAGTAACTGTATTATCCAAAATCAGTATTAACCACTGATACATACAAGTGTATATATACAAGTCATACAATGACCAATGTGAGATAAAATAAATGTACAAGTGTAAACTAGCTATTGGTTCAATAATATAAGCTAATACTTAGTTTAGTGCAATGCAATGTTTATAACAAGATTATAGAGGAGTACAAGATACAATATATCCTAAGGGTGCCTGTTGATTGCTAGATACAAAACACTAAATCAAAAAATGTAAATTTAGACTATATATGCATTCACATACTCCTTTTTATGAGGACAAACTTGTGGACAAATATAGCTTCAATAACTTGACACCATGCTCCCTATCAATGTGTGTCATATAGTATGTGGTGACTTGATAATATATGCACAAGAATTTAGACGGCATATCTCAATGCTAAGTTGACAATCATGGAAACAAGTTGATCATAATAACCACTAATCTGGCAAAATAACATGCATTCACATACATGCGTTAAAACATGAATATAAAGGGAGATAAAGAAGAAACGTGCATACACATGTAAAATTTAAAGTGGTGCGAATAACACATTTATTTTAAATCTAAAATATAGTCGGTTAAAAACAAGAGTAATAATACATGGCAAAACATGACAACAAATTACTAATCTATCATATAAGAAAAGTCTACCATTTGAGACTTTCTTAGGCTATCCACATCAGCAAAACACTCCACAAAAATCCACATCAGCATCATCAAAATTAACTTCTTCTTTCATGCAGTTACATCCTTCTATTCTTCAATTTCCACTATTCTCATAACTGTCCTTAATCTCACACTCTTCCGAATTCCAAAACCGTTCAGAAAATATTAGTGCAGCCCATTCTTCTTCTTTCACGATCCATTTTCTCCAAATTCCTTTTTACTTTGCCTCACACAATTGAGATTCTTCCTATTCTGAAGACAAAGAAGCAACCGATTCTGTTCACGGCGTTGTTGCTTGAGGTTCGTCAATGATGGATAACATCACGTATGGTGTCTGCGGCTGTGTCGATCTTGGGAGGAAGGGTGATGCTCGCGGTGATTGGTTTTGCTTTCTGATGACCCTTCACAGTGGCCGGGTTTGATTAAACGGTGAGTGGTCTACGGTGGTTTTGACTCCAATCTCGATTTTGAGTTTCTCCTCTTCTTTACTTTTGTTCTGTTTTTACTGTGTAGTTATTGTGTTGTTGAATCGATTTGTGCGAGCAGAGAGTTCTTAGGGAGTGGAGTTCGACTGAGATATCTGTGGAGTGAGAGAGGACTGAGGTTTGAAAGAAATCAGGGATTGAAGGTGGACTCAGAAGTTGAGGGAATCGTGGGATTGAGGTGGCTCAAAGTTCCTATTTTCCAGGCTTTTCAAGTGTGGATCATGGACCTGTGATTTAAATCTTACTGATGTACGTTTTTTTGTTTTCAATTGGTTTCTCCACCTACACTGAAAATATTACTTTGCATCTTTTTGTTTATGTGCTTCTCTTTCTTGGAACTTCAGGATTTTAGAAAATCCACCTACACTGTTCACAAATTGTTTGATAGTTTTACTGGGTTTCTCAAATTCCTTTTGTTTATGGGTTTCTCATCCGTATATAAATTCAATATGGCTTTGTTATATTTTAATATCTACAGGGGAATCTTTCACATATTGGATTGGGTTTACATTGTAAATGCTCACATAATCTCTGGTATTGGAATCGTGGGTGGACTAAAATTTAAGGTCTGTATTGATAGGACAGCAATACAACTCTCCTCATTCTGTAAGTTTTTTTTCATATTACCATTCATCCTTTTCAAGTTGCCATTCACTTCAGCCGCATCTTACAGGACATCTCCGGCATGAAGGTTCTCATACTCGATTCTCAAACGATACGCCACTTTCTTTCTTCATCAATGATCTCCCCCATTCCTAACAAATATGATCGTTTTATTTCTTTGTAGATTCCTGTAGAACTGTCCATTAGATTTTGAGTAGAATCTCTTTGGACATTCCTAACAAAGCTAATACCATATTATTTTTAAAACTCGCCTTAATTTCTATTAAAAAATATACTATAGATCAAATCTACAAAAGAATTAATATTTGTTCCATTTGCATTGTAGGTACTACTGTGACTACTGCGATACCAACGTGTTTCCGTCAACGACTGTGGTGTTGGTAAGATTCGAAATGAATTCTATGTGACTTTTTTAGTTTAGGTTTTGTTATTAACTTACCCTCTCTTAAACCCTAATTTCAGGTTGATTTATTCTGTGTGATATTTGTTCTGCCAAATTTGTAATGAGTTGTTTTGTTTCAGGGATTTATGGTGCCATGGCTGTTGCAGGGAGTTTTATATGTTCGATTACCAGAATTAGGATTTCTACTCATGGCGGAACAACCTCTCCCGTTCGAGGATCATGCAATTCCGGATGCTGACGACGACGAGGATTGCACTGGCAGCGATGATACCATGTATGAATTGGAATGGTCGGATTCCAAATTGTTGATATTTTTTATCGACTCAATGACAACGGGGTGAGTTTTTTTTTATTAGGTGATGTAAAGATTTTTTTTTATGCTTTGGTGGCGGCAAAGAAATTTCACAATCGATTATTGATAACAAAACTGCTTTGACTTTTGCTGTTATTTTATTTCTTTCCGAAGATCTATGATGATGTTTTGCTTGGCATAATTAGGAAAAATGTTATTCACTAGCAATCAAATGGTTTCCTTCATTCAAAACATGAACTCGAAGGTCGCAACTTTTAACCATTCATGAATTCTATTTTTCTATATTTCGAATTCTATCTTATTGTCTAATAATCTAAACTCAATTGACAGCAAATTGGGATATCTAAATAGTGGTCTTCCACACAGACAGCGGTAAGCGGGTTGCATATGATTTAAGTGCCGTGTTCATATCTAAGGGTAAATTTCTTTATTTGCTGTTAAATTTGATATGAGAAAGAGTTCTTTCTATGGCTTATTTTGCATTCAACTTCCATTCTTAGTATTTGGAGGACTCATGGCTGAAAGTGCAAAGAAATTGCAGGTTTTTTCCTAATAAAAAGAATGGTTAATATATAAGAAGGAATTACAATGTCTGCCACAGTGTGTTTTCCCATGAAGTTAATGGAATACACCTAAAGACACTGTTGCAATAGCAGTTGTATTATAGCTTATGTTTATGTTACGTGCTTATATAAGAACTAATCATGTTCTTGCTCAACAGGATCGGGCTCATGGAAGGTTCCCATCTCTTCTGCCTTCCAATCAGTATGGTACTGACTCCAGAGGTTTGTGATAGTAGAAATGTTTAGTTTTAATAATGACAGTAACATGTCTATCAAGAATTTCCTTCCCAGAAACAAGACCCCTCTCATTTTCAATTTCCAATGATAAGGATCTACAGCGAATGGTTAAGTTTCATTACGATTCGAGTACTGTCGAAATCTATGTCTTTGTTGAAGAGGTACTTGCCCTTGAGGTCTCTACCATTCCTGACAGTAGGTAGTTTCTTTATTTCTATGATGATGTAGGTAATTGTTATTTCATGGGGATTTTCTAGAATTTAATTTTGATTTTGATTTTTGTGTTTTAGGTCAAGTAGAACAACTTTGTCTGAAACAATGTTGTCGTTCAATACTATTCTGAATCATGACACTGATTATGCTCCACCTGTTGCTTCTCATGATATCATTCGAATTGATGCGGATATGGAGATACCTCTTTTGAGTCTTTCGTCAAATGAGGAGAAGCTGTCTAAAGGGGCACAACAGTGGCATAATACTATTACTGGTGTGGGTCAAAGGTTTAACAGTGTACATGAGTTTCGAGAGACGTTGCGTAAATATGCTATTGCTCATCAATTTGCATTCAAATATAAAAAGAATGATAGTCATCGTGTGACTATTAAATGCAAAGCAGAAGGTTTCCCTGGGAGAATTCATGCGTCGAGGCTGTCAAGTACTCAGTTGATGTGCGTCGATGACTAATAATTATCTAGGCGTGGAATAGCAAAACTAAGAACACCATGTCAGGCTGTGTTCCGTCACAGATAGTTGGCTTGACCAGGACAACCATGATAATGGGATTGAATTCAAAATGACGTTGTTCTGATGGCCGCTCTGGCTGCGTGAGCCGTATATTGCTTACAATACTATTCCTTATACATTGCTTGCTTGGACTGCGATTGAGTGGTGAATGTATTGTATTTGGCTATGTTTTGTATTTATGGCTTTCAAGTTTATGTACTTTGGAATCAATGTGGTTGTATAGGCTATTATGGTGATTTGTGTTGCTGCAGGTTTATAACCAGATTGGCAAGTGAGAACATTTTTCCAGTTGATTGCGGTGCATTTGAACTGGCTTTCGATGCCGTTTGCAGCAGGATGGAAGTGGTTTTGGAGCGTGAAGATGAAACTTACCTGGGAGGTGTTGCAGCAGGTATGGCTTACTAGCTTTGTGAATTCTGATTAGAATTTGGCGCAACTGGCGCAAGTGGTTTTCGGTATAGAATGGCTCATAAATGTATGTGTATGTATAGACAAAGTAGTCATTTTCCTGAGTTGTATGTTGATGATCCCGGTGGTTGTAAAATTTGAAAGTTATAGCTCTGATTTCTTTCCTTGATTTCACAGATTGACATCTTAATGTCCTTTATCTCAGATGCACTCTGATGACGAGAAATCCATGTTTTGATTAGGCTTGCAACCTTGCTAACTAAAGATGGGCACCCAGGAGGGTTGGCTCTATACTTGAGCAGAAGATATTCTTCAATAAAATCTTCAATACAAAATGATGCTTCTCTTAGATGCTTCACCCAATTTCTTAGTCCATCATTGGTTTCTGCTTGATCGGCGGCCCTTATGTCTGCATACGGTTCATGAATGAATTTATGGAGATCGAACTGAAAAACTGGTAATATATAGTCATAAATTTTCTGCCTGGTGTCATTAGAGAATGGTTTTTCTTATGATTGATAGACATCACCTTCAGTTGTATCTTTTGTTTGCGTTGATGCAGCCATTTAAAGATATAATAGAAGGAATGAGAATGGATCTAAAGAAATCAAGATACAAACTTTGTATTATATTTCTAATATAGCAGAACAAAATGGCGAGGCTGTTTGAGAATATTAAGAACATTGCTGATAGGACAGAGCTTTGGAAAATCGCTGTGAAGATCCATCACAAATGGAACTTATTTCTAATTTATTTAACATCAATATTTTTTAGTGGATCTACTATGCTTGAAAGTGATAGAAAAATTAACTATTGCAATTCTATACTATTTTCTTCTCTCCAAATTTTTTACAATTAAAGGCAAACATGCATTTAATCACTGTGCCCTTATGTTGCGGCTGTATGTAAGGCTGTTGTGTTTGATGGATCCACAATCATCCCCAGTTTGGAATGAGCCTATCCTTGGACATACATTCCAACTACACGCTTCGTTTGTATTTTCACAACTGATATTGATGCCTTATTTTCTGTTACGATAACCTACATATGTGATGTTGGTATCTCTTAATCATTTGGTCATCTCTTTGATATTTTTTTATTCGAAATCGTTATTTTGTTGTGTTTAACATCCATGTCCATTTCTTTTAATGGAATTGGGATCTTATGCAAAGTGATTTTTAAGTAGCATAACAACCATTGATTTAGAGTTTTGACATGTTTTTCAGGATGGTCCACATCGGCACAAGCCGAAAAAGAACAATGCACTCGAGGCTTCTGAAAGTTTGAGAAGTAAAAAGGTATGTTGTTAGGTTTGCTGTGTTGAGCATGCATGAACAACAACAATTTGTATTTTTCTCGCTATTCTTATGTTGGATTATTATTGTCATGTTGCAGATATCTGCTAGATGGGATCCAGCCGAAGCATGTCGGCCTATAATAGACGAAGCACCTGTGTTTCATCCGACTATTGAAGTAGTTTTTTTTATAACCATCTTAATATAGTTTATACGGTAGTACTATTGTGCTTTGTGTAATAACTATGGTTTCTTATATGTACTCTTTTTATGTAGGAGTTTGAGGATACTCTTGAGTTATATTGTGAAGATACGCTCCTTAGTCGAACCGTATGGCATATGTAGGATTGTCCCTCCAGCTTGCTTTCGGGGCTGTTACTACAATGTTTAATATTAGTAGAAAATTAAGATTGTAATGGGTATTAGCAAGCAAGAATACTGAAGATTTCTTCAATTCTAAAGTTTCATCACCTAGAAAATAAACATTCAGGTGTAACTTATTATTTATTATCCTCAACTCTGGCATCACAAAGAAATATACAGTATTTAACTTCAGTTCTTCATTTCCGTTTATCTTGAATCTGCCAAGCTATAGCTCCAAATTAACCTATAATATGTTCATTTTTTGCTCTCCTTACAAAATGCACAACTTCCTCACTGGAGTAATCTTTCCATTTGTGGAAATATAGCACCAATGGTTTAAGAGTTTCATTCACTAACAAAATTAAATTGTGTCGTACTCCAAGTTTTCCCACCTAAAGGGAGAAACTGAGCCTACAAAAGGGGTTCCCCGGATAATAAATTGCATTCATCATATTGAATATCGAATTATATTGTATACTAGATGTCTTATGTGTTGGTTAAATCATTAGACTTCTTTCTGGTATTAGGCTTGTATGCAGGAAAGTTTGACATACTAATTCATTTTGATGCCAATTGGATTGAATTTTGACATTTTGAGACATTGAATATCAATAGTATCCCAATTATCAGCTTTAGCACGTAAATTTCATTCATCATATTGAATATCAAATCATTAGGTCTGTTTTCCCAAAAGTATTTGGTTGTATTTGACTTTGAGCTCTTCGTATATGTTTTAGTTATGAGGAAGGCTACATGGGGAGGTTGGTTGTCCGTAAGTCAAGGAATATCAGAGGATACATCTAATATTGTATCAGGTTTTGCTACAGTTGGTGATGGGTTGATACATCTGTCACAGTCAATACTCCGAAATGGGGTCTAGGCCTTTAGACAAAGATCCACTTAAAACATTTATCAGTAGTTCAATGCCCTTTGGTTGGCACCTGGGCTATAAAAATTTAGTGTCTGAAAACATATATAATAAGATCCATGTTTTGTTTTGTTTTAAGCCCTTAATTTGTGCATCATGTTAGTGTAACTAGCTGCGCATAGATTTTGAATTCGGTATAACTGATAGGGCTAGGACAAAATGATCCATTTCCTGCCTCACTCAAAGGATGCGGCAATGTGCTCCTTCAAGGAGGCAGATTTAGTAGAAAAGAACTTAGCCTCTGTCACGAGGTGTTGAGTCTTTGTTTGGGCAGTAGGAATTGTAGGATTAGACAAAATACAAACTTGTAATTCATGTTCTTATTGAATTACTATTGAAATGAAAACACATTGTTGAGGTATGATAATCTATTGATTATATTATTTAAGAGAGTTGATTGTTGCATAATTCTCATTTAACCCTTAAAGGAAGCTGATCAAGGAATAACTGTCACTTTTCTGCTAAAATGTTTTGGAGGCTTTGAGACTGTTAGTTGTTGGAGACAAAGTTCATCTTATAATATTTTTAACTTTTGTTAAATTAGTTGTGATTGGGAGGAGATTCTCACCTGGTCACTTTAAGTTCTTTCCAAACATATGATGCTTCATGCCAAATGATGTTGGCTGCAACCTTTAGTAAAACTGACGGGTTGTTCCAAAAAATATCAATAGATTACATCTTTTTGACACTGCATTCATGAGTAGTTTCAAAGAAAATATTGAACAATAATTTTGCACATCTATTTTAGGTTGACGTGTACCTTTTAAATTAAAATAAGGGAGTAAGGAAATTAGTAACATTTTATTTGACTAATTCAAATTTACTATAACGGAAAGTGAGTGTTAATTTGTATTCATGATATGAATTTTGTTCACTTTGAGTTGTCTAATTCAAATTAATCTAAAAGATATTAAATTGGTTTTTAAGTTGAAAGTAAATGTGAATAAGTTTATTGCATTGGACAATCGACATTGTGTTGTCGGTTCTTTATGCAGGTCACATTTTGTTCTACTACCGGTAAAATATTAATAATTTAAGTCAAATAATTGATCTTTCAAATTTTTATTGAATACTAATAAAACAACATATAAACTTTATTTTCTTAATTACTTTTTATTTTCAATATTCAATTATTTTAATATTCTTATTTTTATAAGTTTTTCAATTTTAACCCAAATTTAATCTTTTACTAATACCTTTTACCGATATTTTTTTTGAATATTAACGGGAACAAATTTGAAATATTAACGGGAACACGAAGTTATTGATCAAAATAATTAGTATTAACGGGAACACAGACGTATTGATTAAAATAATGAATATTAACGGGAACATGAAGTTATGATCAAAATATTAAATATTAACGGGAACAAATTTGGAATATTAACGGGAATACAGAGTTATTGATCAAAATAATGAATATTAACGGGAACATGAAGTTACTGATCGAAATATTGAATATTAAGGGGAAAATAATGTTTATTAATCAATATATCTCAAACTTTGGCCCAACCTATTAAAAAGAAATTTCTATATTTTACACATTTGTTTTTAGGACATTTACTTCTACAATAATGTCTATATTGAACAAAATAACATCTTCCCTATCTTCTTTTATTTCCCTCAATCACAATGCGCGAAAACGACAGGTACCCGTGCGAACGCACGGGTAAGACACTAGTGATTATCTAAAACCTATGTCAACTAAAACGGCAAATGTAATTATATTTACAAGTAGAATAAAAAGGTAAACCACAATAAATAAAAACTCTAGCCAAATCTTAGATACACTTATTTTACAAGTAAAAAAAAGGAAGAAAAAAAAAACTAGTGACACAAAAAGAACAAAATACTGTTTATAATTGTCGTTAGACATAACTTACACCTGAAGCACCTCGAGATCTGACCAAATCTTGTTTGAGTTCTACATATGAATTATTTGTCAACATGTTCAGAGGGTCGGTTTCTCTGCATTTGGCCCTCCCTTTGTCTGCTCCAATAATGCCATTTGTTATATGCATAATTACTTTCCTATTCTCACCTGTAAGTTGTAGCTAGCCATCCCATCTCTGGCTGCAGATTGTCTTAACTCTAATCATGTTGTACATTCAATTCCATCTTGCAACTTAGTTTAATTTACTTCAGGTAGAAGTATTCATGATATTTTCAATACGTGTACACTACTTTGGTATTTATATTTTGATAAAGTTGAAGTCATTAATTTGATAGAACTTTTTTTTGTAATGGAATTTGATTCAACTTTGTATCCTAAGAATACTCTATCAAAGTCAATGAATTATATATATTTATTTTAGACACGGAATAAGGGAACGATGATGTAGAGGGAGTGAGTCATTTTGGTACGGTGATACGGATCTCGGATGGGATGAAGTGTTGTGAATCTGCAAGGTTAACACTCTAACATCAATGTCAATGACGCCGGAGAGATGTAACTTATAAAAATGAGAATGAGATCATACATGTTATGGCGTGTGGTAGGGTTTATACATGGTAAACGGTTAAAATCATCCTCATTTAATTCGACGTGTGTTGTGGAGAGTCATATATTCAAAACTTATAGTAGGTAGTAAATGTGCATCACAGATCGAGTTTAAGACCCTTTTGGTGAGGTTACACTTGTTTATTGGCCTCCCGTGATGATGTTTTGGGTTGGGCGCTTGTAATTGGGCCTGTATTAATAAGGCTTTGATCGGCTTGGAATAGTTGCCTCCAAGTCCTAGTTGTCACAAGTGAAGCGACTATTGCATTATAAGATTCAGTGCTCTTCTTCACCGTTTGGAATTACCTAGGTAGGTATTCGGCTTGGAGAAAGGGAGCAGAAGAGTATGTTGATTAGAAGTAAATGGCCTCGAAAACATGTGAATTAAATGCTTATCTTGTAACTGAAATGCTTTACATCGTGGGCTCGACACATGGCCCTAGGTCTAAAGTCAGATATGAACTTTTTAGGGTAATTAAATGTTGCAGGAATCAAGGTTGAATCAATATCGACAGTGATGTTGGCACACTTTCCTAGGTCTTTATACATGAGGGTTTAAGGGTAAGTAAAATATTTCTTTCACCCAACTTGCTTATGAGACTTACATGTTGTCTTTTGCATCTCTCAACATCATATTCCAATATTTCTCTTCTTCTCAATCTTATTCTTTTGTTTTGACATCATGCAAAATGATTCTTACGCATGTGCTTGTAGGTAATGAAGATCAGCGTCTGAAGTTTAGATGGCGTTAACGCATGAGGATCTATGTGCTTGCAGCAGAGGACTCAAGATCAAATGCATATGCAATGAGATGCTATCTAGAAACAGTCTTGAAGCCTCTTTGGAGAAAGATGACAAAGGTCGCTAAGTCATGTATGTCAGTTTGTCTGAGAGAACACAGTACTGCAAAAATAAGATAGTAGCTTAAGATTACTAAGGCAACTCACACACACATACACTTAAAAATCCTTTTCAAAATATTTTTATCAAACAAATTGTTTTTTAAGCCAATCCGAGTGATTAAGAAGTTGTCCAATCTCTTTCCAAAGCCTTTTTGAGCAAACCAATCGATTGGATACTTAAGCCAATTGATTGGAAAAACTTTTTTGTTATCTAATGGATTAGAGCGTTATGTCAATACATTAGAAAACGGCTAGTCATTTAATCAAGTGATGGGAAGATCACCATAATGACCTACAATGGCTATATACCCTATATTTCCTTTTTGGCCTGCAAATAATTTAAAAATGTGTTTTCTAATCAATTATAACGTTTTACTAATTGATTAGAAAAGTGCTAAACGAATTCAAAATCAATAACGACAGCGCATTAATATTCTGCAACGACTCTATATTCAAACCTTCCTAATTGGGTTTCATAGTCGATTATATTTGAAATTTCTAATCAATTAGAACAATCGATTAGATAATTAATTTGGCCCCATAGATTGTTCCCTTTTTTGGTGATTTCGACTACTATATAAAGGAGGGTTTTCCTCACTTTAAACCGTGCCACTTTCCATCGATTTCATATTTCTTTGGAATCCATTTTTCTTCCTCTCTTTGAAAATTTTCTTATTTCACTTATGGTTGCGTAAATGCTTTAGAGTGAAGCTCTATTTGTGAGGAAGATATTTTTTGTAAGTGGTTGTACTAGTCGTTTAAAATCTTAAACGTGTGATGCCTTTATGATATTGTGTTTTGCTTCTTGAGATCAACCTGTGGTAAAATCTCTGTTTTTGGTTTAATAAGCTCTGCCTTATCTTTTCGGCCAAATATGTAAAATCTCTAGAGCAATCTTTCTAACCTTATCCTTTTATTTTTTACAATTTACTTCTCTGCATTTTTTTCCGATGCAATTACTCATCTTAAAACTTACTAATACGATATTAATCGAGAAAGGTTAAAATTAATCATGAATTTTAAATACCACAATTCACTCCCCCCCCCCTTGTGCTTGAGGTCACTTGTCCAAAAAGTGACATCAGAGCCTAACTCTTGTTAAGGACTAATCGTCTCAGGAGGGAAAATGACTTCAAGTTATTCACTAAACAAACCATCATTCTTTAATGGAGAAGTGTATGGATTATGGAAAGAGAAAATGAGGTTCTTCATAGAAGGGATGAATCGTGGTATTTGAAAGGTTGTGAATGAAGGTCCATTTATTCCTACACATATAGTTAATGGTGTTTTAGAAAACAAACCTGTAAAGAATTAGACCAAAGATGATAAAGAAAATGTACAATGCAGTTTGAAAGAAAAATCTATCATCACTACCCTTCTCGATCTCGATGAGTGTTTGCGATTTTTTCACTATGAAGTTGCAAAAGAAATGTAGGATATCTTCCAAATCATCCATGAAGGTACTACTGAGGTGAACAGACCAAGGTTGTACACATTAATCCAGGAGTATGAACTCTTTAGAATGAAACCTGAAGAGAGTATTAATTAGATGCAAACACGATTTACCCATATTGTGAGTCATATGAAAACTCTGGGAAAAAATTTCAAACGAAGAATTAGTTATAAATATTCTTAATCGTAGTTGGCAACCTAAATTCACTACAATTTGTAAATCTAATGATTTAGCAACCATGGACTCGCAGACTCTCTTTGGTAAATTGAAAGAACATGAGATAAAGCTAAAAAAAGACTTGCTAATGATGAAGAAGATAACAAATAGAATATAAAAATTATTTCACTCAAAGCTACTAACATCGAAGATATGGAGTCTGAAGATGGAGACTGAAGATGGATACTGTTAAATTGAAATTAATAAACTCGTGAAGCTCATGTTTTGAAAATTCAAGGAGTTCCTAAGGCACGAAAAACAAACTTCAAGACTCCAGAAGCAAAGTGAAGAAAGTTCATCATTCATTCCTACATGTCATTAATATGGAGAGAAAGGGCATATAAGACCAAACCGCCCGCAAAACCCAGGAAGAAACCGAAATCAAAGAAAGTTCAAGATATTCAAAAATAGAGCATACATATCTTGGGATAATGCTGATATGGAATATTCAGATAAAGAAAAATCTAACCTCTGTCTCACGGAAAATCATCAAGATGATGAGGTAACCTCTCACTTTTCCTATCAAGATTTATTTCGCCTTTGTAATAAGCTAATGAAAGAAATGATTAAATTAGAACAAATTGTATCTACCTTCAAAGACATTATCTCTTATCTTGAATTGAAAATTAAACACATGTTGGAAGAAATAAAAAGTCTTAGAAAGAGATAATATAGTCTAATTCAAAACTCTTCCTCATCTCAAAAGACTTTAGATGAATCTATCCAAGTGTGATCAATGTGACATTTTGAAAAATAAAATTGATGATCTTCAAAATACACTTGATATATTCACTACAGGGACAGACAACGTGAATTTCTTATTAGGAAATCAAAGGTCATCTTACAATATTGCTGGTCTTGGTGATGAACCTAAGAAAAATAATAAAAGCATTAGTAATATTTCAATGCCCAACGAAAACCTAAAGGTAAAAACATGAAAATCTAATTAGTGTAATAATGACGACCATATTGCCTTGTTTTTTTATCAAAAAGAATCATAAGAGCAAAGAAGGAAATCCTCCTTCATACTTTTATAAAGAACTTTGTGAACGTAAAAATAGAAAGATATTTTCTCATAATATGTATTCCACTAACATCAAAGGACCATAAAAGATATGGGTATTAAAGGTAGAAAAGTCAGATTATAATACAGATGATTATACCAACAATTGCTCTTCAAGTGAATAAATAAATATGTTCTATTGTTCCTCTCCTACGAGGGAAGAAATTCATTTGTCTAATAACAACAAGACAAAACCATTGGATCTTTGAATCTTGGCTGAAGTAGGGTTGTTAATTTTGCAGGTATCCTTAAAAAACATCCTTGAAAGATGAAAATAAAGGGAAATAATATTAACGACAAGAGGAAGTACAAAGTCCAGAAAGATAAACTCGAGTTACAGTCAATTAAAGAAAGTATTTATTAAGAACACAGTATCATCAAGGAACTACAATTGTTGTGTTCTTCCTCTTCATGAATGTTTATTCTCTTAGATAGGTTTCCGAGTTCCTTTTAACGATTTTGAGGTGGGGGTTCATAACCACCCGAAGATTTATCCATTTCAACTGCATCCAGTAAGATGGATCTATGTCAAGGTCTTCAAATATTGGTGTGAATATAATAGGAGTGTGCCAACCTTGACGTTCTTTTTTAAGTTTTTCAATATTTAGCAAAGCTTAGCCGACTCGAGCGTTGTCAAAGTTCACTCTCTTTAGAAGGGTGGAAAGATATTATATGTGTATAAAAATAGTATGAATAATTTCAAGGGCCAATATTACTTGGTCACGCCTTTCATTGAGGTTGCTAATGCGAGTATCTTTGATGCTTAACCTGGTACACTTCCGAGATGCTCTAATAAAAACTCTAAATTTTGGCTTCAAAATAATTTCTCGCCCAGATCAAGAAATTTTGTTTGCCTTCATGATGATTTGTCTCAATAGGATACCTATCCAAAGAATAAGCTAGTGACCTTTAAGTATGTTTAGGGCTTTGTTAATGGTGTCAGGCCTTTTACACTTATGTCAAAGAAGTAGAAGTGGCAGTAGACTAATACTCGACTAGTAGTAGAGGCCCCCACCAAAAAGAAGATGTGTAATATCTTAGGTAAAAGGAATATAATGCTTATATTTTTTCCCTTACTTCATTCTAAATTAGAATTCTCATTATTTTTTATTTATCCATTCAGTTTGCAAACAAAATGGGCTATTGCAAAGTGATGCTCCAAATGAAGACGGTATCTAGATTTACTTCTTTTCCTTTCAAAGTTAGTGCATTATTGGTTTCAAACGAGGCCCGCTCCCTATGTCACCATGTTGTTTCGGCCTCCCCAACATCTCTTTTATTCTAGCGGTTCATAATACAAAATTCTCCTAGATTGCCTTTGGCGAGGATTTCCCGAGCCTTTCACCGAGGGTAACTTGTGAAGGCCGTCCAATGTGATACTTTGATGGAGTCCCCCGTCTAGTGAAACGGTCTTCAAAATTCCTTGATGCATGGAACTGGATTCAGGAAGGTCGGGCCACAGGGGAAGCTTTCTGTTTATCTCAACAAATTTTTCATTGATGCTTTTGGCCCGTCCTGGTCCTCTAACGGTTATAGAGCTTTGATCTTTCATTTTTAAAGATGACTTCACATATTTCTTAAGTAAGGCCAGAGAGGTTGTCAATACGAGATGGAATTTTTTTAATATAAAATGCACAAGGCTTATACTATTTTGGCTTTCAGAGCTATAGGTAAAGGGGGTGTCTTTGTGCACAAATGTTTTTAGAAGGAGAAAAAGACTCTTAAGGAGCGTCTTAGGGATCTTGTTGTTGAGAGGTATCAAATTCTAAATGAACTTAATAGGTTGGGTAATCTCTTGAGGAAAATTGGTAACGAGTTTCAAGCATACAAATATACTCACCTATTAAGTGAGAAAGTGTGGGCGTTGAGCCAAGGGATAAAAGAAAGGGATACCAAATTAACATTAGTTCTAAAGGAATTGTTTGACACTGAATTTTCCCTTGCTTATATGAATGTGGCTTTGAATTCTTCTCAAAATACATTAAATAAGTTTGAGATATACTTAAATAAATCCTTAGGAGCATTGAAGAAGGCTCAAGAGAACCTTTATGAGGTGTGATCTAAACAATGTTCACTTGACTAAAGAGTACGCGAAGGCAATAGAGTATAATTAATTTATAATTTAAGAACATTTTTAGCTGATGGAATACTTCCACCTAGGGTGCAAATATCAAGGAATTAGGTTAATCCTCCATCCCCCGAGTAGGAGAAAATATATGGAAGTCGGTAACCCTTGGTAAGAAGCCAGACTCATAAGTGTTCTTATATTTGTTTTGTACTTGTTTTACTTATACAAGGATATCTTTGTAAGTATAATGTTTATTGTTTAACAATTTATTATAGTTTATATGAATGTGAGTTGTTGAATTTATCTCCATGCCTCATAGTTAACACTTGGTTTGAGACCTACGTAATAAGGTCTCATATCATGGTCTTTGAAATGGCTAGCTACCAAGACAGGGGAGAGTCTAGATAACCACCTTTTATTTGGAGGTTTGGTGTATTTAGTTGAGAAAATTTTATTTCAAGTGTTTGATTGATTTAGTTATACATTTCAAGTGTTTATGATAGCATCCCATTAGTCATACATGTCTTCCCATGTTTTCTACAAGCGTTTTCTGAAGATGGTGATGTTAACTTCAAGCATGTTTTTTATCCTTCCCAACATAGTCCTAGTTGTGCTGCAAGTCTTTGTAAATTCATCGGGCTCTAGATTAGTTGGCGCATATTTTCACAGGCTCATCGTGAAAGTTGAGGTACTTCATATTCAGATGAACGGGGGAGGCCATGATGTTGAGCCTTTTTGTGAAAGGTATACCCAAAATGTAGTTGTACAAACATTTGTATGGAACTTATAGGAACTATAGGTCTACTGTCCTAGTGTCTCTTCCTTCTCAAAGTGTGAACATGAGCTCTACAAACCTCATGGACGGGTTATTGTGTCATTGAAGGTTTATAGTTTAGACCTCGTATAAGGTGATACACTTTTTTTCTTCATCCTTAACTTTACAAAGAGTTTACCAAACATGATATCGCATATGCTCCCTGGTCGATAAGGATTCAATAAACTTTAAAGTTAGACATAGTCATCGTTATAACAATGGTAAAAATCTCATTTGGAATATCGCTCACTTTATCACTATTTTTTAATCCAAAGATAGGTCTTTTCGGTTTCCCTTTAGATACTACATCTTCTTTCTTATTGGCTGCCATCAGCTTGACGATCCTTCTCTTGACCATCCCTTTGAGTGGTGTCTTTGGGCGAGGAAAATTCCTATGATAGAGGCTATAAATTGACACTTTCCTCTTCGTCATTATTATCTCTTCTTACTTTGGCTTCTGTCTAGGCCTTGATTGTATTGTTTGGGGACACTTTCTCTTGGAAAAGAGATCGCTTATTCACTAGAGATTTTTCTCACTTCTTATAGTCTTTTCTTCTTCCTGGATCATCTTTCTTAATGCCTTTCTGGGTGTACCAGGTTAACCTCCCTTTCTTAATCATTTCATCAATTTTTTATTTGCGATGTACACACTATCTGTATAATGCTTGTGGCTCTTATGAAAGCGACAAAACACCGCCTTATCAGTTCTGGTCAATTCTTTCATGGGGTGAGTGTTTATTACTCTAGCTTCCTAGAAATTGGTGTAAAGGCATTCTTGAAAAATATTCTCTCTTAATGTATTAATGGGTGTGTAGAATGAAAATATAATCCGTAGACCTCAGTCTACAACATCGCGGCGTCGAATAGAGTTTATTTCTATAGGTCGGTTATTTGACAAATTCCCTTATCCTCGACCCATTTCCCCTATTATTCTAGGAGCTTTTATTCATAGTTAATTTAAGAATGGACCTTGATGAATAGGACACTCATACTTCTAGCAACTTTTAGTCTTAACTTCTTGTTAAATATATAGTCTGCTCTTAATCCTTTCTCAAATATTCAACACTTCAGTATGTTATTTCTCCACCTACTTCTATGTATAATGTATTGGTCAAAAATTACAGGTGTGTGTTCCTCCTATAAGGACAGGGGGATCATAGGCCTTAGTAGGTTTACAATATTTTGTGATTGCCAAGGCTTGCCCACAATGATGAAAAGCCCCGTGTGGTGATGCTTTACGGTGGTTTTAGGAGTCCTGCTTGTAACACCCTAATCCCCTGACTTTAAATTTAAAAGAATAATTAACACTTTAGGATGTTACTCAAAACAAAACATGCATACTATCTCATTTAATTCACCCACTCGTAGAGAAATTTCAAATTATAACATACCTTTAGTAATTTCTTCAACTGAAACGCTTAATGAAAATAACATGATCCAAAATATTAACTCAACAAATAAAATGCCTTGTTCCCGATGTTACAGATCAGAGCATAAATCAAACTAAATTGTGATAAATAATAAAATAACGAAGAAAGCTCCAAAATCCATCTTTCAACTCCTGGCGGTACTTACTTCTCCTAAGTATATGTACAACAAAGTACCGAGTAACACAAAACAAACAAAAAAGGGGTGAGAATACACTTTAGTATATTAATTGTGTAAAGAATGCAAGGGTAGATTAAATCACGTAATCAACAACACACGTTCATTTACACAGCAACTCACAATTATAATCAACTTCACATTATAACCTCTATATAGGCAATGTGACTCACAACTCAACTCAATGCATGTGGTATCAATTGGACATTAGAGGTCTATTACTGATTTCATCCACTCGTAAATGGTTTCTCATTCGAATCGGGTCCCCACTTCTGAACCCTGGGCCCCCACTTCTATGAGTTTTTATCGGATTTTTTAAATACACTATCGAATTTTTCAAAAATCTACGAGTTTTTATCGGATTTTTCAAAAAATCAAATATTGTACCAAAATTTTCAAAAAATTCAATATTATTATTTTTATTTCTTTACTATCAGAAATGAACTACCGAAAATTTTAAAAAATCTTAAAATTTACAAAACATACCGGATTTATTGAAAAATCTAAAATGTTAAATTCATTTTTCTAAAAATCAATAAAAATGCATATCGGACTTTTTAAAATACACTAACAAATTTTTTAATTGTACTATCGAAATTTTCGTTCGCTAGCGTCTTTTTTTTATTAAATTTTGCCAATAATATTTTCGCCATTATGAAAGAACGTGAAAGTGTCCGGTCAAGTTGGAGGTTCTCATGATAAAATATCGCGTTTGTATTAGTGAGTTGTTCAGCCCGAAATAATATTTAAATTTGTTATATCTTTCATAAATTAAAAAGTATGTATGTTTGATGATATAAAATGATAATCTAGTTCTTTTTCTTATTAAAATAAAATAAGCTAGGACGTACTGTACGTAGAATAAATTAACCTTTAATATTGTTCGGGAACCATAAAATTAAACGGCCTCTGCCTTTTTTAAGGTTACTACTTACTATAGTGGAAGATGGAATCTTAACCAAAAGTATTATCTTGCACACTAAGTTTTTTCAAGAAACTTTTTTTAAAATCGTGTTTGTACAACTATAGGTGGTTAATTTGGACATGATGTGCTTCAGATTTGGAGAATATAGTTTGTTTTTGGACACATGAACATAATTTTCAGATGGCTGTAAATATTCTATTTAATATTTATCGTATAAAGCTATTAAGAACTTGTTAGCTTTTTGTATACGAAATTGTATTTTTTTTAATAAATAATGTTTAACAACTTTTATTAGATAATTAAAATTAAAAAGTCTATTATTATTAATAAGAATTTGATCCATTACTCTATAGCTTTTTCTTTTAATATGAATAATGAAATCATTTATGTTTTTGTAATTTTTTTTATTAAGGTTGAAATCTGTTATATATATATATATATATATATATATATATATATATATATATATATATATATATATATATATATATATATATATATATATATATATATATATATATATATATATATATATTATTTTCATTCTTGCAAATAGATCACTTTTCATTGATATTTTATTTTAGTCCTAATAACATATGTTGTATTTATTTTGATTTATATAAAATTGATTTTAGTTTTTGTAATTTTAGAAATTAAAATTAATCAGTTTACTTATTTCAAAGATAATTTCAAATATTAGGAAATAAAACAAAAATAACTGCATATTTACAAAAACTAAAAATAATCTTATATAGAGTTTTGTAGTGTTATATTTGTGAGAGTCCTAAATAGTGGCAACTACTGGATCCCCGCCTAGTATGATGTGGCCCGGGCGACATCCTCACAAAGTATGGGGGGATCGCTCTTGGAACAGAGGACGTGAATTTTACTGTTACTTTCTCACTAGTCATATAGAAATATGAGAAAGAGTCACACCCCGATTCCCTGAAAAGTATGTAGTCAACAATCTTCCCTAGTCAAAGAGAATTAGTTACTGTCTCTAAGGATTTTCTAAACCATATGTGCAAAGGCCTCTATAAATACTTTCCCCCTAGCGGGAGAATCGACAGATCATAACTTACAGACTCATACCTAAGCATTACACTAATATACAAAGCCTTTCACCTCACGTGAGGAGATCCTCTAAAAAGCCTTTCTCGTTGTCGCGAGCAGCTCTAGTCATCCTAAATTATTATAAATATACTAAGGTCTCTGAGTATCCCATACCCTGTAAAATTAATGTGGGTCACACCTTCTTCATCACAATCACCATACTCATAGTTACCCTCCACACCTATACCTAGAATTTCTCATCCATGGTCAACATGGGAGCTCCATCATCTACGTCGGAGGGTACTAGTGGTAGTATTGATTCCAACGCCCTGAAGAAGATGTGCGCCGCCATGTACAAACTACACCGTCAAAATCAAACACAAGAGGATAATGTCCATAATATCAGACAACACCACAAAGAGTCCAATCTCCCACTAGAGATGGAAATGTTGGATCCCTAACCACTCTCATGTGAGATATGGGATGCGTTTGTCTTTGAAGGATTCAAACCTCTCTCTTGCCAAGTTTAATGGGCATAATGATCCATATGAACATGTCACCTCAACCAACACACATACGACTATCATTGCATCACTTGAATCCCTACAATACAAACTATTGGCTGACACCTTCAAGGATGCTGCCTACAATGGTATATAGATCTACCTCGAGCCTGCATTGCCAGTTATCTAGAGCTGGTAAAGAAAGTTATGCATCAGTTAGCTGTCAGCCGTCACAAGAAGATGTCCACCACCAGCTTGTTCAACATACGATAGGCTCCACAACAGTCGTTGAGGGACTATCTTGCTCAATTCAATGAAGCCACCATCAGGGTTGTCCCTCAAACCAAGAAACGTTCTTGGAGGCATTCTAAACTGGACTCAAGTGGGACACATCAGTTAGTATCTTGCCCAAAAGTCGGTACTCTTGTTAGCGGAAGTGGTAAGTGTCATACCCCAAAATTTGCCCTCTTATATTCAATCAAAGGTCCCTCAATTGCCCAAGAGCACTCAGGGTCCTATCAGACAAAGCTCATCCTAATCCAGGATCTCCAAAACTAGGGTTTGCATTTTATCAAAGGAGTTTGAATCTCTAAGGCCTCAAGTGGACCCCAATGTATATCATATGTCTCAGAGCATCTCCAGGGAAATTTTCAAGCTTTGGATCACAAGATTGTTCAATCAATGGTCCAGATGATCAATAATTAACTATGTTGACCTAAAAGTCAACTATAGTCAAAATACAGTCAAACTTCAAGACTTTTGCTCAACATCAAGTATTTGAGGTTATATCCATCATTTGATCAAAGGTTGATCATGATTCATTAATAAAAACTCAAAAATGAACAAAGTCAAAGGTTCAAATTAGGGTTTTTTAACTAAAAAGTCAACTCAACTTTGACTGGCCATAACTTTCACATGGAGTATAAAAAATTTCTCATTCAAAGCCTATTTTGAAGGAAATTGAATTCTCTACAACTTTGTCTCTCACATGCCAAGGCCATAAATGCTTCATTCAAGAGATATGGTCCAATACATTACAGGTCCTCCAAAAAGGTCATTAAAAGGTTATTTTTTTCAAAAGCACATAACATGAGCATGGAAACTTCAAAGGAGATGAAACCAAAAGGAGTGTTTAGAGGACTCTTTGAGCTTTCCAAAAAGTCCTAAAATTCTTCCATATCTTAAATATTGAGGGAGATATGCCTCGTCAAAGTTAGTCAATTTTGGGTGAGGTATGTGAAGCAAATAAGGGTTAAAATCAATTTTATTGCAAAAGGGCCCAACTTTTTATGACCCAATCTTGTTCCTTACACTATCCAGAAGGTCCATATCCAAAGCCATGAAAATTAGATGGATATTTGATTTTTCTTGAATTTTTATTCATTAAAACCATGGTTTAATCAAATATTTGGAAGAAAAATAGAAAAGATTTGATTTGGTTTAATTTCTAATCATAATCAGTCATCAAAATATACCCTATTTCATATAAGATTCGTGCTAATGGGATTGGGGAAAAGAAAACCAAATTTTAGCCAATTTTGGAAACTTTAAAAATCAAATTTCAATCAAGATTCAATTTTGGATTCAAGGGAGATTTGATGCATTTTCTTTACCCTAAATTATTCTACTATAAGTACCTAAGTAGTACAGATTATAAGGGGGATTTACGGCCTCCAAGACCTTCATGAGAGCTTCGAAAAAAGTCAAAAAAAGAGAGGTTTGGGTTCAAGGATTCAAGCCGATTTAAGACGAGTTAAAGATTGGAATCGATTCTGTGGTGTCTCCTGAAGCTATCTACAGCATCCTCAAGGCTTCACGCATCCTGAATCACGCCCCATTTAACACGGTTTGAACCAAATTGCCAAATTTTTGTTCGTTGTGATATACACGTTATCAATTGAATTTGGTTATATATTTGTGTTCAGCGTGATGTTTGTGAGATTTTTGTGCCATTTAATTGTTGTTTGAGTACAGGAATTGCTTGACACTATTATTAGGTCTTGGAGCTCCAAAATTAGGGCTTTTCGATAGAGACAAAATTAATTCAAACCAATGGCGCCAATGTTCTCAGGAGGATTTTCCGAACAAAACCATGAGCTTATCTTGAATTTATATGATGTTTTCGTGAGTTTGGTATATGCAGGTTTTAGCCATGAATGAAATCGTAGCAACAAGGCTGCAGAACCGTAGCTAAATCTATTATCATGGGGGGACGATGGTGAACAGTGATGGCGCGCAGTTATTATTTAAAATCTTGAATTTATATTTTATAATTTGCGTTTATGTTATTGACAACAAATGGAAATTGGCAGAGTGGAAAGGAAAGGGCGTCTGGTCTTCACGCGAGGGAGATAACGCGAGTTCGATCCTTGCTCTCGTCTGTATTTTTTTTGAATTAATTTGTTTCCAGATTGCATGCGTATTACTGCAGGAGGATCTACGATGCACCTTCGCTCCAAGGCCCTTGCATGATTCTGGAGATGGATCTAACGCACACCTGGATTGAAGGTTCACCGGGGACACTCAAGGGCATGACACACCGGATTACTCGCCTACGTTTTTTAACCTTTTTTATTTTTCTATGTTATTTATATGATTTTGGTTTATTAGGATTAGTTATTAATTTATGATTATTTAATTAATTAATTTAGATTGAAATAATTATAATTAGGATTTTGGTTAGAGTTTAATTTTAGGTTTAACTAAATAATTGGCTTAATTTTAATTTTAGGTTAAATAAATTAGGATTAATTAATTAATAATTTTAATCAGGTTAATTAGATGATTTAATATTTAGGTTAATAATTAACTTAATGTTTGATTGATTTAAATTATAATTAGGGTTATTTATTTTTCGCTTCGATTAAATTAATTGATCGCGGTGGGTAATAATCAATTATTTAATTAATTAAATAATAAATTCAAATAAGGCTTATTTTGCTAAAGGTTTTAACCATTTCAATTGGTTACGATAATTAGCGATCCTTCCTTAATTCGTTATTTGTTTTAATCAAACCTATTGATTATGATAATTAACGATAATTAAAAACCTTCATTAATTTATTAATCGTTTTGATCAAACTAATTGGTTGCGATGGTTAATAATAAAATAATTCAATTCCCGAAACAATTAATCTAATTAAAACACATCAATTTGCTAACGGTGATAATCGAATTAATCGATTAAAATAATTAGCAATTCCTATTAAATCTGTTAATTATGGTGATTAAATCTATTAATCATCGCGATTAATAGAACATACTATAATCAGGGTTGTACGCCATTCAAAACACATCTCTTTCACAAAACTACGGATTTTCAAAACTGCGATAAGGTAATTCAAAATACCTTGCAAACTGCGAATTTCAAAACTACGATAAGGTAATTCAAAATACCTTCAACACATTCATATCAATTCTAAGGCGTACAACCATGCCCCGAACTACGTAGACTCTGATCCTCCATAAGGAGGTACGTAGGCACTTGGATAACCAAGGCGAGTCCCCTTCCCCAAAATCTCACTTTTCGCCCTATTCATTTTCTTAGCTATAAACCTTAACACTTTTTAGCCACAAACCTTTGCCTTAAATCTAAAACCTTAGGAAAGGGTTAAGGGTTCCTAACACCTTCCTTGATCCGAATATAATAACTTACCCAGATTCTCTAAAACTTCGTAGGGTTTCCTATTCGCCCTGGTAGAATAGGTGGCGACTCTAAAAGCTAATTTTTAGGGCAGGTTGCCACAATAAGTATAACAGAATGTTAAATAAAAGGCGAGGAGAGCAACACTGAGAAGAAGGCACAAGACATCAAGGAGCGTGTTCCAACGCCAAGGGATCACACTACTAGAGGAAGAGTAATTATACCTCGCCCATCAAAGACAAGAGTGCATTCTATAGAGAATGCAAGGTAGCACGGAGCTTCACGCCTATGAATACTCGTCGTGAATAAATTTGGCGCGAGGTTCTTCACTTGCACAACATCCCTACGCCTCCAGCTTTGATGGCAGATGTAATGGATCCTGAACTAAGTAGAAGGTGCAAGTTCCATATGGTCAAAGGACACCACATTGATGATTGTTACCAACTTAAGAAAGAGATCAAGACAAATCAAGATAAATCCAACTCTCGTAGGCGAGAAGGCGTAGGGATTCTGGGGCCTAGCAAGGCAAATGAGACATCCCAAGGTAAGGGTAGAAAAGTCGTGCACCATACACAAAACTATTGCAGATGGATTCCCCAGAGGCAAGGAGACTAGCTCTGCCCGTAGAAGGTATGCTCGCCAAATTTTGAATATATAAGACCTCCCCAATATTAAAGGTAGAGGCGAGCCAAAGGCGCTAGAATCTATGATCTCCTTCTATGAGAAAGACAAAACTAAAATCCACCCTTACAATGATGACCCAATGATCTTTACCGGCAGATGCGATGAAAGGGAGATCAAAAGAGTCCTCGTAGACCAAAGAAGTTTGACAAATATTCTATATTGGGAGGAGTTTGAAAAACTCTACATCGATCCAGAGGATCTAAAACCCTTCAAGGGCTCACTAGTTGGATTCTCTAAAGAGTAGGTGCAAGTAAAATGATACATCACTTTGAAGACCACCTTGGGAGAGCAGAACCAGGCCAAAGAAACTAAGCTCAGGTATTTGGTTATTGATGTCATTTCATCTTACTAAATGATTATAGGGAGACCGACGTTTGATCAGCTGGGAGCCGCTTTGTCCACTTTGTATTTATGAATGACGTGCCTACTCTTGGATGGGAAAGTGTGAGTTATCCAAGGAGATGAGGAAATCTCCATAAAACTTTTCGTAGAGAGACTCAAGTTGAAATGGGTCCGCACTTTATGCGTAAAAGCTAGGATAGTGGGCTCAGGAATAAAGTCGTCAAGATAAGCTTGCAAAGGTGAGGAGGTTCCCCGTCTAACCTATAGGGAGATCGAAGATTAAAATCCACCAATAAGGAATTCCCCCATGGCGTCACTTTCTCTATCATCATTTATTTGTTTTCTTTAAAACCATTTAGTTATTTTGCTGTTAATTTTTATAGGCGAGTATTGCATCTCTGCCATTTGTAAGGACATGTTATTTCATGGGGTGCACTTTTTCCCACTGTGCTTTACATATGGCATGGGTTTTTAGCGAGGCCTCTTATTTTATTATTCTAGAGAATATGTGTTTATTGACTATTCCCGTTTACAGGAAACCTAAAATGCTGGAGGAAGGTCTCCCTAAGAGGTGACCAAATTGCTGGACCCCTAAAAGCAATCTTTGCCGCCACAGGAGACGATCAAAATGCTGGATCCCTAAGTGGCATCCTTCATGCCTTAAGAGGAGATCAAAATATTGTATCCTTAAGTGAGATCCTTACCTCTCTAAGAGGAGATCATAATGTTGGATCCATAAGAAGTGGGATCCTTACCGCCCTAATAGGAGATCTGCCAGGCTTCACATAACTTCCCATGAGGGACTAAGATCCCTTAGTCATCAACTTCTCGTTTGAGGCACTTAGAGTTTTCTCGGACGGGACCAAGACATATAAATCTTGTCCAAGGGGTGTGATTGAAGTCTTTCCTAAGAAACTTAGTCTTAATTCTTGTCTAAGGGCTTGCTAGAAATCCCACATACGATGATCAATGCCCCGCCTGAGGGACTTACTGTCTAATCTTCCAAGCTCCGCATAACTTCTCCTAAGGGACTAGGATCCCCAGCCCATCCCACTCATCGCTTGAGGGACTTAAAGTTTCCTCGGGCGGGATCATGACATATAAATCTCACCCAAGGGGCGCGATCGAAGTCTTCCCTAAGAGGCTTAATTGTAAGTCTTGTTTGAAGGCTTGATAGAAGTCTCGCCCAAGAGGGATAATGCCCCGTTTGAGGGACTTACTATTTCATCAGCCAGACTTTGAATAACTTTACCATAGGGACTAGGATCCTTAAGCTATCCAACTCCTCTCATGAGGGACTTAAGGTTTCCTCGGGCAGGACCAAGACGTTTAAATCTTGCTTAAGGGACGCCAAAAAATTCTTTCCTAAGAGACTTAGTATTATGTCTTGTCTGAGGGCTTGATAGAAGTTCTGTATAAGATATCTAACAATTCGCCTGAGGGACTTGCAGATCTCATCAGTCAAACAATATAATCTCTCCTAAATATCCTACAGCCTAAACGGCCCAACGCGTATCATTATGAAATTTAGGGCGTTGGGATACTCCCTTGTTCTATGGTCTAAAAACATTCTGTCCTCTATCAAAGACCTCGTGCATTAGCAAATGCTGACAATGGCGGGAGCTATGCCGCTCGAAGAAGGGCGGTCATACGTTGCCCTTAGGGAACATGGGATAAAACATTTTTTAAGAAGAGAGAAGCCAAGATCAGTAACTAACTCATATCTCCCTAGGAAATAGAGATTCAACGGTCCACTGCTGACTGAGTGGACGGTGATCCTTCCCAAAGAAACTCCAGGCTTAAGGCCTTTATAAATACCTCTGCTCTAACGGGATAAAATGAGACATCTTAACTAAGACAAATCACACCTTATATACTATGAAACATATAGATAGTGCCTCTCACATCATGTAAAGAGAGTCTCTACACCATCATAAACACCACTATACATGACTTCTTACTGCTGCAGACAAACTCTAACCACCATATATCTTACTTTTTTGACCAGTACAAAAATTAATTTTAAGAAAATTAATTGCTCTCAAGTAAAGTAATTTGGTATTCAAAATTAATTCTAATTTAAAATTGTCATTTTTACTTTTTTATAAATATATTTAAATAGAAATATTTTATATTTAATTCATCTTAAATCAAAATCTATTTTATAAAATTAATTCGTTTATAGTCAAATTTTATCATTGGAAAATACATACTAATTATTTTATAAAAAAATAAATAAAAACATGATAAAAATCTTTTCTTTTACACGAACAAGGTAATCGCTAGAGCCTTTAAAACAAGTTACATTTCCGTGTAACAAACTGTATGCATTAACCTATGACCTATCCATCAAACTCACCCCAATAAAACAGAGAAAAAAAAAAGATGACAACATTGTGACATCATATCCTGTCGGAGAAGAAGGGCACGTAGGTAGCTCCCATAAATGTAGACAGATTTATTTATTAATTCGTCCGATATCAACTCCATGTTTTTATTTTTTCCATTGTTCCCCCCTTCCCCTCCCTCCCTTTACAATTCCTCATTTCTCATTTTAGCACAAACACATTACTTTTTCCTTTTTCCACCAACCACATTATTCTTCCCCTCACTCTTCTTTTCACTTATATCACTTTCTTTTCTCTCCTTACACTCTTTGCTATATATGGTACCTCTACACCTACTCCACTTTGCTTTTCATCTTTCCTCTTTCTTCTCTTTTTACATCTCCTCTATCATTTTTTTTTATCTCAACTTTTACTAGATATTTAATTATAAAATTTTATTTTTATATTTTATATTTTTTTATAAGAAAAAAAGTAGAGAAATGGGTTATAGGGTTGTAGCTGGTTAAAGTGAATTTAAAGTAAAAATGTCTGAACAGCATCATGTATGTACAGATGTTAATTATGTAATGGCAAGAAATTTAAAGGCAAACAACTATTTTCTGCCACATTGGTTATTCATGACCACATCCTTATCTTCTCCTCACAAACAAATAAATATAATAATAATTGTACTATAGACTATATAACAATATTTATTATTTCATAAATTTTATCAAAAATAATAATAAATGTGAAAAAAATAAATTACTAACTATTATTATATCTTATTAATGTGGTCCAAGTATAACAGAAAAGATATGTCTTTACACAAGTCTATATCAACATTATATTTTATTGCACTTTTTATTTATATATTATTTTTCTATCCTTTTAGATTTAACATACATTATTTTTTCGTATATTTTAAGAAAATATATATTAGTAAGAATTTATTAAATATGTTTTCAATTTTTAAAGAATTAATGTGGCATTGAGTGCCAAAGTGAGTTTAAAGAAAATAATAAATTATTATATTATTATTATTATGAAATTAAATTCAATATAAATGCTATAAGTAAATATACAAAGTGACTTAGCTTAGTTATTATTATCCTTCAGTGAAAGTGTGAAACTGAATTCATGTAGATCTTCATTCTCTTCTCTCAAATTCTCAAACACTTAACTATAGATAAATAAATAAACAAATTAAAAAAAATTAATTAATTGTTGAGAAATTATTTCTCTTTGAAGAGTGAAATGGAATTCGATGAGCAAGAGGAACATGAAGAGGAGATGGAGATTCCGGAGACACCGATGCCGGTGCCGGCGAGTTACGACTCACTCGGAAACTCAGCTTCACGGTCAAAACTCTCCGGTGAAGTTGACGGACGGAAAGGTAGCGGTAACGGTAATGGTAACGGTAACCGTGGTGGTTTTTCCTCGACGGTGAAGTATAGAGAATGTCAGAAGAATCATGCCGTCAGCTTCGGTGGCCACGCCGTTGACGGTTGCTGCGAGTTCATTTCCGCCGGTGAAGAAGGAACACTTGAAGCCGTGATTTGCGCTGCTTGTAACTGTCACCGGAACTTCCACCGTAAAGAGATCGATGGAGAGACAGTAAGTTCGTGTCAGCGGCAGCAACCTCCACCGCCGCCACAACCGTACCACCATCACCAGTTTTCACCTTACTACCACCGAGGTCCTCCTTCTACCTCCGGTTACCTCCACCACCACTTAGCAACTCCGGTGGCGCATCACAGACCTTTGGCTCTCCCAGCCACTGCTTCCGGTGGATTCAGCAGAGAAGATGATGATATTTCAAACCCTAGCAGCAGCGGCGGAGGAGGGAACGGTTCCGGTGGATCAAAGAAGAGATTCCGAACAAAATTCACGCAGGAACAGAAAGAGAAGCTCTTGGCTTTTGCGGAAGAACACGGTTGGAGAATTCAGAAACAAGATGAAGCTGCTATAGAACAGTTTTGTGCTGAGAATTGTGTGAAGAGAAATGTTCTTAAAGTTTGGATGCACAATAACAAGAACACTCTTGGTAAGAAACCCTAATTTGTGTTTTTATTATTCTAAATTTTCTAATTAATTTCTTCTATGTGGTTATTAAGCAATTTTGATCTCTCTAGAGAGAGTGATTTGTGTGAAAAATAAAAAATGAGAAGGAAAAAAAAAAACAAAAAATTTAGTTTGAGATTTTTATGTACAAGATCAAGCTAGCTAGCTAGTTAGGGTTCTTATTCTTGTAAGTTCTTCATTTGGTTAATTAATTAAATAATTTTGTTTAGTTTATTTTATGGGACTTTAGTGATTGGTAATGCAATTGTAACTATTGAGTTTATGATTTTCAGTTTTGTTGTTAAGTGTTAATGTACTATGTTTTTAAAAAACGGTTTGTTACTGCAAAAACGAAAACTACAAAAGAGGACCAATAAAATCGGCCACGACAAAACAATATTAAAATATGTCTATAACAGAGAAATTGTAATGGATTCATACCGCAACAGTGGTAATAATACAACATTTGTACCGATCGAAATCGTGATAGTGTAACCCCGCAAATGCGGTCCTATTGTTAAAACCTTGTTATTAGGTAAGAGTTGATGAGGTTTTATTAATGTGGATTAATTGAAAATTAATTATGTTTTAGATGCATGTAAAGAGAGACCTAATAAGGACAAAAGAACCTAGTTTTTTGGAAAAACATGGCTAGTGTTTTTCATCATTCATCATTATGTGTCTGAACAATTACTGAAACTTAGCACAAGAGTTTCAGCAAGTAATGGAAATTATGAGACATTTGAAAAAGGACTCCAATCCAAAATTAGAATTAAATGAATGGTTAATATTGTAACCACTATAATTTATTATGCATCGACATAATATGAATCCTTAATTTCTTTAACAATAATTGTTACCATGATTGATTTTTTTAAGTAAATTATTCTAAAGAATCTTATCTCTAAAATAATAAGCTCAAATTTTAACGTGCGAGCCATGCAAATGCTTAAAATTGTACTATGTCTTTAATTGTGTCCTGTATATTCATGCATCTGATATTTTTTTATAACTATTAACTGAGTTGTTTTAACGAGACTAAATATAATTATTTTGATAAGTATAATATAGTTTTTACAATTTGCTTCCCATGTAGAAACATCTTCAACATTAGTCCTTCACTTGAACTTGTTTTTTCTTCAAACAAGGTGAATAATTGAGAGCATAAAAGTACTTGAACTCGCCATAACAAGATAGTTACACCGTATAAGATTTTGCTTAATTCAATTTAGTTGTGTTTTTGTTAAAGTGTACTAGTGTAGAATAAGTTAAAAAAAAAGCTGTTGAAATGTTTGGTTGAAATTGAATAATGCCATTCTGGTATATGTTTTGGGAAGTGCGGTGGAAAAGTAATAATGCAAAGAACAAAATAAACTGAGAGTGAGTGAGTGAGTGGGTATTCACGCGGCAATATCGTACACTGTTTCACTGTCCAGTCACAGAAGACAGCCTTGCATTTCAGAACACTGCAGAATACAATGAAGTTTTTTTTTTTATATAAATTATTAAAAAAAAAAAACTTTTATCGTGTGAAAAGCATCAGGATGAAGAATACTATAAAGTTTATTTTTATCGTGTGAAAAACATCACGATGAAGAAAGAGAGTGGTTGATTTTTATCGTGTGAAAAACATCACGATGAAGAAAGAGAGTGGTTTATTTAAAATTTAATTTCTTTTTTAATTGGATTCATGGATGGTTGTGATTGAGTAGGAGAGAGAAATTTTTTTTTTGTTTTTTAATTAATAAAATTTTTTGATTGGTTGTTTGTAAAGCCACTTGTTACGTTTGTGTTCTTGTAAGTATTTTTCTGAGTGGAAATATATTATGCCAACTAAAATATGTTAAGTCAAGTCAAATATTTATACAATAGAAAAAGTTTTAGAATTTTTTTTTAATTTGATTATTATTGTTATATTACATTTTATATTTTATATTTAAAACATAAAATGATAATTCAATTACTTTTAATAATTAATAAAATTATATTGAAAAACTCTCTTAAATAATATCATAATTTGTTTTTATAATTTTTTTTAAATAGTTTCATAAAATTTATGTTGTTAGTCAAGTTCGAATGGGTAAACAAAAATAAATATTTAGCTCATTTATTTTTTAAAAATTTTTAGTCTATTTAAATATTAGTTGAATTAATAATAACCTGCAATAATAATAAGAAAAATATTTGTTTGACGATTTTCGATGGAACAAAAAAAAGCAATTTCCGATGGTGATAAGCGATTTTTGGCGAATTCTTTTCTCGTAGGTTTCAGCGGATGAAACTCTCAGTGAGATGGTTTAAATTCCTAATCTTTGAATTAGAGACCAAATTGACGAGATCACAGTCATATGAAACTTAATAGGGTTAAATACGTTTTTAGTCCCTATAAATATGCGACCCTGCATTTTTAGTCTTGTCATACCCCAAAATTCGCCTTCCATATTCCATTCACAATGATTCAAAGTCAAGAGATTCATCCAGTCATTCTCCTGAGCAAGAGTCTCCTAAAAGCTAGGGTTTGGTACTCTCCTGAGGGAATTAGCAAAACAAGGTCTCTAATGAAGCTCTCCATGGCCCATTATGATCCAAGATACCTCTATGTCAAAAGTCAAGGCCCAAATCCAAAGTTTACTTGTTCAAACAGCTTAGATGATCCACAGTCAACTAGGTTGACCTAAAAGTCAACCATGGTCAAAGCATAGTCAAAACCTCTGATTTTTGGTCAACATCAAGTATGGGAGATTATATCCATCATTTGATCAAAGGTTGATCATGATTCATCAATAGAAACTCAGAAATGAACAAATGCAAAAAGGTTCAAATTAGGGTTTCTTTAGGAGAAAGTCAACTCAACTTTGACTGGCCATAACTTTCACATGGAACATCATAAATTCCTCACTCAAAGCCTATTTGGAAGGAAATTGGATTCTCTACAACTTTGTCTCTCACAAGCCAAGGCCAGAAATGCTTCATTTGGAAGATATAGCATATAAGATTATAGGCCATTTTCAAAAGTCAACCAAAGACAGTTTTTTGTCAAAGGACATATCATCAAGATAAAATCTCCAAATGAAAAATATGTTCCAAAGTGGCTTATAGAGGACCTCTTGAGGTTTCCAAAAAGTCCTAGAACTCCTTCATAGCTCAAAAATTGAGAGAGATGTGCCTTGTCAAAGTTGGGTGATTTTTGGGGCAAAATGTGAAACAAAGGAGGTTCAAATTGGAATTTTTTGCAAATGGGCCTATATTTTTATGATTCAATCTTGGTCCACAAGCTATTTGTCTTACCCAAAACATGTGCCACGAATTTTAGCCCTTTCATTTGATTTTATATAATTTTTATTTCATTTAAAAATGATTTAAAGTGATATAATTGAGAAGAAAATCAAATATTGGATTAAAGGATTCAAAATAATCAAATTCAATCAATATTTATTGAATATTTTCAATACAAATTCGTGCATAAAAAGATTGGAAAGGGAAGGAGTAATATGAGTCCAAATTAGAAAGATTTTGTTCAAATCCCAATCAAATATCAATCACATGAATTATGGAGATTGGGCTCAATTTTTTAACTTAATTCACTCTTCTATAAGTAGTGAATATTGGCATAGGATTAGGGGACGAAATTCTGTGCAAAGGAGTGCTCTTAAGAACGCAAAAAAATCCATAAAGAACTTGGAACCGGTTTTGGGGAATTAGAGCATTGCAAAGAGGTTTGAAGAGTGCAAAAGATTCCTTGAAGCATTCTGAAGGTGTCTGGATCATTACTCTACATCAACACCCCCAGAACATCCTCCAATTAGTCAAGGTATGTGACTTTGAACTTTGTATCGATTGGCATAATCCGTGCATCCTCATGTTAAATTGCTTGTGTATTATGATTCATATGATTGCTGTGAACGTTTCTGGATTATTAGACTGAAGTTTGCGTGGTTAAATCTCACTTTGCCATTAACGTCCGAGTTAAGCTTTAGGGTTCGAATTTGGGGCTTTTCTATTAGGAGTAAAATTAGGTCAAGTCAGGAGCATGGTTAGGGTCGTATGAGGTAGACGAAGAAGGTGAGGGGGTCGCGCCGTATTTATGAGCACCTATGCTTTATTCGCTATTATTCAGGTTTTCTTGCTACGAAAAGAACCTTAGCTAGTTCGTAGCTAATTTTGCAGGTTTTGTTACATGCTGTTGGGGACGATGATGAGTTGGCACTGTAACACCCTTCTAAACCCCGCGACAATTTAAATAAATATATCAGAGTAAAAACATAAACACAAGTGTTAGTGCTCTGCTCTGTATTATTGTCTTATTGGCATCCATGCTTGGCTAAAACATAATAGCAGCTGAATGTAATGTAATGTACTCTTGCAAATATTAAAAGAACAAAACAGGTACTGAAGCAAGATGTTACAAGGAATGTCATGACTTCAACCATGACATCGCGCCTGCAGAACTGAGGAAGGAAGATTCAGTTTGGTTTTAAAAGATACAGAATATTCTATGTGAATATTATGTAATCCTATGTGGCGCAGATTTAAAGGTCAAAGAATCAAGTCAGAATATTGAAGAATCAAATCTGAAGATTGAAGATTCAGCAGTTACTAATTTAGGAGATAAATTAGGTAAGTTATGATTAAAAGGCCTTGTTTGTAGCAGAAGAAATCTGCTGATTTGTAACAGCATGGAGTGCTGCGATTTTAAGCCCAAGTCCACCTAGGATCAGGTTATAAATAGGAATCTTTGTAGCCTTGTAAATCTAACGATCATAATGTAGTCATTAGGGTTTGTTGTGTAGGTGAACCACCTGGATTGTGGGATGGTCACTGATTTGTTCCTCGAAGCCTGTAGGCAAGAGGTATGTGTACTCACTCAGAAGCTGTGAAGCAATGAGTGTAGATGTGTCGTTTGATCGAAGCTGTGAAGCAAGATCAAAGTGTGTATTGGAAGTGGATCTTCTACTTTGACTATTGTCAGTGTGTTATCACATGAGGTGATTGTTGGTGAGAAGCTGTCAAGCATAGGCTAGGGGCTGGAGTGCTTGGACATCACTGCGGTGATTGGGAGTGGAATGGGGATATTCCATATCTAGGGAGGACCTAGGTAGAGGGGTCATTGGGTAGTGATTAAGTGAGGAGGGGTAAACGGCGAGTTTAACTCTGAATTGATACTACTGATAGTGAACTTCATCCCTGGCTTGGTAGCCCCCAGAGTAGGTTAGTTAGAACCGAACTGGGTAAACAATTATTTGTGTTATTTATGTTTCTGCATTGTTTATTTGTAAGTTTAGTTTGGATGTCATAACATCGTGCATGACATCAGTGTGTGATTTAATGACTGTGCTAACACAGAATCTCTGCAAAGCAGATTTGTTTATGTTAACTGAACTGATATGTGATCCCAACACTTCCAGACTTCTGGATGTTAGAAGTAATAAAAAATTGGGGGATCTGTATGTACTGCCTCAGCTAAGCTGATGACAGAAAAGATGTCGTGACATTGTGTATGACATTCTGAGTCTGTCTTACCAGAATTTCAATTGGTATCAGAGCAGGCATCCTGTCTATTTTTGGATGAGATCCATGGGAGATACTTTCTGGTTGTTGGAGGTAGATGATTGTTTGAACATTCATGTTCATATTGTATGGTCCCTAGAAGTGGAGGATGGACCTATGTGTGGAAGACTGGACCAAACTGACCAAAACAGTTGTATTCTCTTGGCAAGGGAAGATGGTGTTACTGGTTTCAAGGATATCCAAATGATTCATGCGGGAGTGAAGAATTTGGGGTGTTTTATTCAGCATATAGCAAGGTACAGAGAAGAAGATTGTCAAAACCTTCATGCGGGAGTGAAGTTAATGATAAGGTATTCTTTGTGCTTATCTGTTTCTTTCTGGTCAGAATATTGGTTAGGTCTTGTTGTGTTGCTTGAAGAAGAAGCAAGCATATTGTTGGATTGTTCAGCTGCAATTCTTGGATGTCATGCTTACAACTGGTTCTGGGAGTAAGCATTGTGTAATCTCTGTTGATATATGGCTATTTTCTGCTGCATAGCATCTGATGCATAATCCTATCTTTGAAAGAAGATCTCTAGGGTTATATGGTTTTCAACAGAATTTGTAGCAGATTGTTCTCAACTTTAGTACAAGTGTCAAAGATACTTGAAATCTTTTCTCAAGTCCACTCATAAAGGCATGGTTATTGAGGTTGAAGAGGTTCAAATGATCAGTGTTCCTCATATTCATCTGCAAAGTTGTTTGATGATCTTCAAGATTGTCAAGAATTGTGTGTTCCAAGAAGAAGGAACTGATGGCATACTGGTATGCAGCTACCAGTTGAAGAACAGATGTTTTGGTGCTAAACTTATGTAGTGTGAGTACATTTGTTTGGAACCTACTCCTGATCTGGAAGAGGAGACATCTGCTTTTTGTGTTGATTGGTCAGAATACAATCAACTGAACCTTCCATCCCAAATGTCAGTTTATTTCAGGCATAAGCTTATGGGAGTTGGAAGTAGAGCTCAGTGCAAGTGAAAGGATTCATTCAGGTTTTCTTTTCAAGACCTCTATGAAAATTCAAGATGAGCTTATATCTGGTATGTTCTTTTGATCAAAGGAACCAGATGTGTGAACTGTTTTCTTAATCATAGAACAGTTAGTGGTGAAAACTGAATACTGTGTATCGTGCATAGTGAAATATGGTTTTGAATATTGTGTGATGATTCAAGGGAGTCAGATTACTGTGTGGAATCTGAGGTATTTTCAGGAGTTATGTCATAAGTGAATCTGTTCCAGAAACCTTGTTGAGGGAATCTCCTCATGGGGTACAGATTGTGGCATCCATTATCTCAAAGTCAGAAGAGAAGTCTGAAGAAAAGTTTATTGAGATATGGCATATATTATCCCTTAATCATGACTGATGTGTAGCTGAGTTGATGATGTTGGTCGTGCTTTCTTTGTCTTTCCCCAAGTGTCATACAGGAGATGTTGAATGAGAAATCCAAAGAGTCTAAATGAATGATGTCATAACAGATGTTGTAACATCATTTTTAAGAAGAATGCTTTCATGTATGAAGAAGAGATCATTTAGAAGGACCTGGTGTGAGCAGCAAATTCTATCTGAGTGACTAATAGGTGCTTTGACGGGAGACTTAGTACTTATTGGATGTACATCCTGAATACAGATTCATATACTCTGTCGGGAGCTAAGTATGTGTATGAAGTGTCCATGGTCTGATTTGAACTATGCATCAATTATAGTTCTGTGTTATCTTCAATTAAGCATTAAGAAAGGCAATGGTTGGCTGGTGAGTTGATTCAAGAAGAAGAAACATATAAGAGATGGTGAGTATCTTGATGGGAGCTGGATATTTACATCAACTATGTGGAAGAAGAAGAAGAAGATGTATGTGATGCTTTGTTTTGTATGTTACATCACAACACTTGAAGACACCAGTAAAGATTAGGTTCAGACCTATCTGTTGAAGAGATGTTCAAGAGCTATTTAGAAGTTTCTTCTATTTCAAGGTACATGAAGTGGCAGTCTGGATCTTGTGTAGCAAGCAAACTAAGGATTCCAAATTTGGAAAGTGTGGCAGTTCCAAATGAAGAATGCTTCAGGTTAAGGACAATTATTCAAAACATCCTTATGTTGTAATTCTCAGGGGGAGTATGAAGTATGACAAGACATCAATCAGTGTAGGTGGTGGAACACTCAGAGATATTGATGAGATTTCAAGTCTGATAAACTAATGTCTTGCGTGATGTCACAACATCACTATATCTTGTTGGTTTGGAAAATTATCTAGAATCTAGCATGTGAAGGATGAAGAAGCAACATTAAGTCTGAAGTAACCGTTCTAACTTAATGTGGATTAGAATGAGCAGATTCTGATCTTGGTGATGGTAACATGTTCTGGCAATTCGTGTTTACTTTCATGATGAAGACTTCAGTAGTGAGTATGACTATGAAGACAGAAGTTTGGTGAGATGATCAACATAGTTGTGGATAAAAAGGATTCTTCTAATTCTAATTGGAGAGTATGTTAATCATTATGAGAAACATCATATCAAGGAGGATTTCAAATTATCTTGGCAGACCATGATCAGAGTGCAACTTGGTAGGGTTATGATCAACAAGTGGAAGAAGTGGCAGTTCTTTATGTTGAGTCTGTGGCAACCTTTCTATGGAAGCATCAAGTGTCAAAGGGTTATTTGTTGATTATTTCAGGTGGAGATAAGGTGGTAGACTTGAATCTGTTGAATAAAGAGAAGTGGAGTTAGTTGAATGTACTGAACTGTTCAACTGTATCTTAATGTTATACAAGATGTTATAACATCTAAATTCTGATGTGAGTATCTTTTGTAAAGGAGTTACTTTGTAATAGTGAAGTGTGTCAGCTAGTTAGTTGGGCAGAGGGTGCGCTCTTGAAGATATGAAGATGCGTCTTATATTTTCCATTCATCATTACAAGTTTTCCTGTATGAAGCACAAATTATCTCAGATAGGGGGAGTGTCTTCTTAGTTCAAGATATAATTCTAGAAAATTATCTTGGTCTGTTATACTCTATCATCATAATGAAGGTGGTCCAAGTCAGCAGGAGCTTTTTCAACTTAGTTAGAGGAAGTTTCTTATGAAAAGGTTTATTTAACAAGATGTATCATTACAGTCAGTTTTTCTGGGAATGGTTGAATCTAACCATGTGCGTCTGGTATCCACAAATCTTGAATTGTTCTAGTGGCTGCATGTCAACAAGTGTTGGAAGGCTCTTCACAGTTGCAGTATACAGTCTCAAGGTGATCAGAACAACAGAAGTCTATGACTAGTGAGTCAGTAAAGGAGTAGGAGGTCTATTACGTGGTTCATAGGATGCTTTGTCAAAGTCTCTTAAAGAATCTTAAGCTATGTGCTTGAGGGGTGAAAGAGGGACAATGTCTGACAGGATGTCATGGCATAGTTAAAGACATTGATTCTGCAGAGTCAAACAAGGAAAAAACTGCTTTGGAAAGAGTAATTGCTTTTAGAACTGTTTCCTAATTAATAGTTTGACCATTGAACAAGACCAAAGACTATCGTTACTTCCTATGATTCTCCAATGGCTATATATTAGCATCTTCGCAGCAGGCTTCAGATATCAAATCTCTCAAAGATGTGTTTCGTGTGTGTTTGTGTTGGGTGCGTCCAGATTTGGTATTGCGATGGGTTCCTCTACCAAAATCTGTTCAGAATAACACAGGGTGGGGAAATCATGGAACTCTACCAATGGTGTTACAGCAATAACAACGAGAATGCGTCTTCTTATTCAGCCTTCGAGAAGGGAGACATTTTAGTTGTGATTTGTGTTCTGAGTTACAAGGGCTAGTTCTTGGAGAACTACAGTGGCAAGAACTGGTTTTCGTATCTTCTTCCTCATGTGCAGGGGGAGTTACAGGTTTTTCCATTGCATATTATGACATTGTATAAATCTTTGTCATATTATGGCTAAAAAGGGGGAGAGAGGCTGATGCTGATTTTGCCACTGTCAAAGAAGGTAGATTTGAAAACAGAAGTAGAAGCAGACTGAAGATGTTATGATGTGGTTCAGCCTGGTATCCTGAAAGTTGAAGCAGCTGCTCTTGGAGGTCAGCCTGTTATGATGTGGTTCAGCCTGGTATCCTGAAAGTTGAAGCAGCTGCTCTTGGAGTTAAATTGGAATTTTTATTTATGTTCAGTTTTAGCCACAATAAGCCAAAGGGGGAGATTGTTAGTGCTCTGCTCTGTATTATTGTCTTATTGGCATCCATGCTTGGCTAAAACATAATAGCAGCTGAATGTAATGTAATGTACTCTTGCAAATATTAAAAGAACAAAACAGGTACTGAAGCAAGATGTTACAAGGAATGTCATGACTTCAACCATGACATCGCGCCTGCAGAACTGAGGAAGGAAGATTCAGTTTGGTTTTAAAAGATACAGAATATTCTATGTGAATATCATGTAATCCTATGTGGCGCAGATTTAAAGGTCAAAGAATCAAGTCAGAATATTGAAGAATCAAATCTGAAGATTGAAGATTCAGCAGTTACTAATTTAGGAGATAAATTAGGTAAGTTATGATTAAAAGGCCTTGTTTGTAGCAGAAGAAATCTGCTGATTTGTAACAGCATGGAGTGCTGCGATTTTAAGCCCAAGTCCAACTAGGATCAGGTTATAAATAGGAATCTTTGTAGCCTTGTAAATCTAACGATCATAATGTAGTCATTAGGGTTTGTTGTGTAGGTGAACCACCTGGATTGTGGGATGGTCACTGATTTGTTCCTCGAAGCCTGTAGGCAAGAGGTATGTGTACTCACTCAGAAGCTGTGAAGCAATGAGTGTAGATGTGTCGTTTGATCGAAGCTGTGAAGCAAGATCAAAGTGTGTATTGGAAGTGGATCTTCTACTTTGACTATTGTCAGTGTGTTATCACATGAGGTGATTGTTGGTGAGAAGCTGGCAAGCATAGGCTAGGGGCTGGAGTGCTTGGACATCACTGCGGTGATTGGGAGTGGAATGGGGATATTCCATATCTAGGGAGGACCTAGGTAGAGGGGTCATTGGGTAGTGATTAAGTGAGGAGGGGTAAACGGCGAGTTTAACTCTGAATTGATACTACTGATAGTGAACTTCATCCCTGGCTTGGTAGCCCCCAGAGTAGGTTAGTTAGAACCGAACTGGGTAAACAATTCTCTGTGTTATTTATGTTTCTGCATTGTTTATTTGTAAGTTTAGTTTGGATGTCATAACATCGTGCATGACATCAGTGTGTGATTTAATGACTGTGCTAACACAGAATCTCTGCAAAGCAGATTTGTTTATGTTAACTGAACTGATATGTGATCCCAACACTTCCAGACTTCTGGATGTTAGAAGTAATAAAAAATTGGGGGATCTGTATGTACTGCCTCAGCTAAGCTGATGACATAAAAGATGTCGTGACATTGTGTATGACATTCTGAGTCTGTCTTACCAGAATTTCAACAAGGGTGCCACAATTATTTAAAATAATTAAACCAACCATGGTCAAGTCATGCTTCATTAGGAAACGATTTACCAAAACACAATTATGTTTATCACTGCGGAATAAGAGACATCATCAATATAACCAAAAGGAAATATAATCCAACACCAAATAAAATAGAGTAATCTTATAAAACTCTATAACTATCGTCCCCCAGTGTTACAAGATCAGAGCATGACCGACACGACCCAACATAAACGGATAAACTCTACGAGTCATCCTCACCGAGCACTAATGCCGCTACTCCTCAATCTGAAAATGACAACATGTAAGGGTGAGTCTCATTCTCAATTAGTAAATATTATGCAATTCATAAGCAACAAGCATCATAATATACCGTTCACCCAATTATAAATATTCAGATTCACATATATTATTCATCAATTCACACAATAATAGATTACAACACAAAACATAGAAATCCACACAATCATGTTATGACAAAATGCATATGACACAACTGACACTATGCATGTGGTACCAATAAACCGTGGAATCAATCCACCTAACCGATCTCTGCCTCATCGAGATACGGCCCACCGACACAATTTTCGCACAATGGGAAATATGTCCACCAACGATCCAAACATCACCGGGATCTAACATCAAATGCATATGAATGAATGAAACACACATAACATACTTAAAAACATCACTGAATCACGATGAACAATTCATCTCAACACCACATCACCGAATAAGTATGTACATGTTTTCAACATCATTCAAATAGTCATGCATTCATCACAATCATAATAATAATCACAACCAATTCATCAACACATCAAACACCTTGTCACACCTATCTCATATGCACACAATGTTCAATTCTCATCAAGTAATTAAATCGAGTTTTAAAGAAATAAATTCGGCTACTGCCCATATTCATCATTCATCATATAAAACATTCAATTACTTGCACAACGCCCAAAACGGCACTAAGAAATGATTCACGGATCAAAAGATACATCATTTTAAAGTTTTAGAAAAATTCACACACAACAAGGTTCGCTCAGCGACGCGAGGCAGAAGCGAATCCTTCAGACCTCCGCTCAGCGGACCTCTAGCGACGTCCAACAGAAGCGAACTACGTTGGGACCTCCGCTCAGCGGACCCCCTCCGCTCAGCGGACCTGCGATTTCAGCAAACCCCAAGTCTGCGACAGACCCTGCGATTTCACATCCTTTTCATCCAAAAACGATTCCAGACATCACATACAGGCATACAATCATCATACATTCAATTATACACAATAAAACATCATTTAAACTCATTATTAACCAAAAAGTTCACACAATCATCATCAATTCAATCCAATTATAACAATCTAACCTAATAATCCCAATGTCTTATTGAATCAAACCATACATCAATCTACCTATTACCTAAGACCACATAAGAGATACTAAAAGGAAGAGTCCCCCCTTACCTCGATGAATCTCTTGAATGCTCTCCTTCCGGTTCCACGTTCTTGCCTCTTCCTCTTCTCTTGTTCTTTTCACGTGTTCTTCCTTTCTCCCCAAATGGTTCCTTTTTCTTATTTTATGAAAATAAAATAAAATAAAATATCACAACTTAGTAAAAGGCCTAACCAATTAGCACCCCTCTTTTACTATCACCACACCATAAGCCCAATCGCTCTTATTCCATTATTTTCCAATATTTCTCAATATTCCTCATAAAATCAATTATTCCAATTAAATAATTTTCCTACTTAAATTAAATAATTAGAAATAATTTTCGGGGTGTTACAACTCTCCCCCACTAAAAGAGTTTTCGTCCTCGAAAAATACCTCAAGCAACCAGCTCGTATAAGAGTCCTTCATCTGACTCTCCAGCTCTCAATTAACATTACCACACGATTGGTCCTCCCCAAGCTAGTGTGACCAATGTTATCTCTTTACCGCATGATTACTTCAACTTTTGGTTTTCAATCCTCAAATTCATCTGATATAACCAATAGAAAGCATGTCTCATGCATTCAAATCCCAACTCTTACGTCACATTCGACCATCCAAATGTGTACCATTCGTTATATATTTAAAAGGTTAACAACAATGTAACATTGAGGTACAACCCATATGATACGCCCAATAACTGAATAATATAATTACGCAACCATGATATGATCACACTCGATCAACACTGCAGTAATGCATTCTATCTACCAAATGTACCAACCTTAGACACACTCTTCCTTCTGAGCAATAAAATAACACTTACACTTTTCACCAACTGCTTCCTTCAAGAAACTCAATATTCATATTCCTATACCATTGAATTTCAACTATCTGACTCCTCTCAAGTCACACTAGCAATTACCCAACACATTTACATTCTGCTTTTATTGCACTATTCTGATTACTCGTTACAACCATAATTACCAATTAGATTCCCGAGTTTTACCAAGTCATGGCTCTCTTTACTCATTCGTTTAAGAATCATTCTTTACCATCCATGGTACTAATTTACCACCCAGCAATGCTTGTTCTCATCCAAAAACAAATCCTTGATTTACTCCCTCCATTTAAACATCCTAAAAATCAGAACGAGTACACACAAGTAATCATAATCACACTCATCAGCCTCAATATACCGTTGCTTACAAAATAGCTCGAACTGAGTCTCGCCTTTCTCTAAGGATTAAATCAACTTCGTCCTTCATAGAGTATAATTCCTCATTACATCTGGAATCTACAATAACACCTTACAAAAGCGTAAGATTATTATAGCATCATATAGTATCAACTCATCGTCTTAACTTCGCCGAATACATACTCGTTAACTACGTATAACCATAATAACATATTCATCATTTCGACAATTACTAAAAAGGGTTCTAATCCTTTGGCACGACATCCTTACATCCACGAGATTCTAAATCCAACATATAGATCAACACATATTCTCTACGTAGGCTTCCGACGTATTAGTTCCTCACTGCCTACGAGTAGTACTCATAACACCACTCTACATCACACTTTCGCTGTGCGACTTCGATTACCCGTCTTAAGTCACCGTCCTATATGTTGCACCCTTTCATATTCACTTCTTCATATGCTCACACAACATGGTGAGTGATTATTCTCACGGCTTAGCATTCACCACATCTTATGCCATTAAGGTAACAACAATTTCATCCCATCCATATGATTTCGTCTACTATCAACAAGAGATTATGGGTGATCAAGTCCTCAATTTGTCAATAGATAGCCGACAACCATATTTAAGCATAAACTGTCGTTACTACATAATAGTGTCCTTTCTGAGTTTACACTTAACTCATTAACATCTTCATAGTCCAATAATTTATTGCGGTATCTTCTTCTAGAATATTCTTTCAAAGCTCCAAAAACATCAGGAACACAAACCCGATCACCAAACCACATTATACTATGCTCGTCGATTCTGAATTCACCGCCTTTACCTCTGTAATTTGAGTCATCTTATCGATCAACTCAACATCAGTTGTCTGACCTCCTCTAATCTCGTCAAGAATATCACTAGTCAGCTTTAGCATACCCAATCTAACACTATTAGGAATACCCTTGCATACCAACTCAAATCTCGGAATTGTTCAATCAAATCCAATTCTCGCACCATTAGCACAACATTTTCCTTACCAGGATGGTAATTCAAACCCAAAATCATAATCCTTAAATATATATATATATATATATATATATATATATATATATATACACTCTAACCATCTCGGTTGCGTCATATTAAGCCCCTTTCTGATCAAAGAGGTACTTCAGACCCTTATGATCACTAAACACTTCAAATCTCGAATCAGAAAAATAATGTCACCGCAACTTCAAAACAAAACCACGGATGCCAACTCTAAATCATGAGTCGGATAATTCCTTTCATGCACTTTGAGTTGTCTCGACGCATAAGCTACTACTTGCTGACTTTGCATCAATACACCACTCAAACCCATCAGTGACGCATCATAAATACGACTTCAACCATTCTAAAGTTTAATTCACCTTTACTACTAATTCAATCCTCACTAAGATCCATCGGCACACAAATCATCTTTATTACCGAACATCTCCTCAACTTATTCATCAACAACATGTTCTACTCAACTTCGTTTCAAACAATCGCGGTAGTAGGCATTCCTATTCAACAAGTTTCACACTTCCTTAACCAACTTCAGAATCTTTCCTCATAGGATCACTATACTGTATTTATAACTCTCCCATAAGGTAGAATATAGTCTCCCCTCTTTGTAGGTTCAAACGGCACATTAATCCGACACTCGGAACTCAAGATATGGCTTTTCCAACGTCATCCAAAATGCAACATCGACATCATGCAGCGACGCTCTATACGATATCCCCGAAACTCTTTAAATGGTATATTCAATTCTTAATATTACTTTTCAACAAACCTTCTAATTATTCCTTCAATCCGTTCAATGCTGACACAAACATCCCGTGCAGTACCA